>NC_091976.1:33429398-33741162 GCF_036711975.1 Onthophagus taurus
CCTCTTGGAAAGAGATTTCAAATTGAAAACGATCCAAATCTAAATACTTCGGATCGTTTTCAATTCTTTCAATAATAGTTTTAGCAAAACAATCCTCCTTCTGTTTATCTGCTATTGTCTTTATCTCCCCGGTGGTTAAAGAATTTACTGCTGCCTCTATTTGCACTCTGGATTATGTAACTATGTATTATTTCAAAATCGTATTCTGCTAGCGTTAATGCCCATCGAGCTAAACGTGAACTTGGATCTTTGATTGACAATAACCATTTTAATGATCGATGATCTGTTATGATTTTAAAATGTCTTCCAAATAAATATACCCGATAATGTTTAACGCCCCATATCACCGCCAAGCATTCTCTTTCTGTAGTGGAGTAATTCATTTCTGCTTTTTGTAGTTGCCTACTGGCATATGCCACAGGTTTTTCATGTCCTCCAACTTTTTGACTCAGTATAGCTCCTATTGCTATTCCTGAAGCATCCGTGGTTAGATAAAAAGGTTGTGTGAAATCAGGATAGTGTAAAACAGGTTTATCACACAAGGATTTCCGAAGTAAAGTAAATGATTTTTCCTGTTCTTCTCCCCAAATAAAAGGTTGATCCTTTTTGTACTTTATTTTAACCTTCGGCCGGGCGCGTTGTCATAAAATTTATGACAATTTTCATTTTTATAATATATCCTTATATTATGCATTTGAAAGGGTTTAACACTAAAGTCATGTAACTATGTATTTTGAACATGATGAAAAAAAAACTTCTTCAGATGCACGGCTAAACCTAGGTCTAGTGTAAGTTTTAGTTTTACACTTGCACAATCACTAGAACTAACACAAGACCTAGAACTAGAATTATTCGGGTTTAGCCGTCTTGAGAGACGTGCGGCTAAATCCTAATATTTCTAGTTCTCGGTCTAATCTTAGTTCTAGTGACAATTTTTATTGAACTAAAACTAGAACTAACACAATACCTAGAACTAGAATCATTTCAATTTAGCCATCTTTCGGGTTTCAATCCAACCCAACCCGAAACTTTCTAGTTCTAGGTCTAGTGTTAGTTCTAGTTTTACACTAACACTATCACTAGAACTAACACAATACCTAGAACTAGAATCATTTGGATTTAGCCGTCTTTCAGGTTTCAACCTAACCCAACCCAAAACTTTCTAGTTCTAGGTCTAGTGTTAGTTCTAGTTTTACACTAATACTATCACTAGAACTAACACAATACCTAGAACTAGAATCATTTGGATTTAGCCGTCTTTCAGGTTTCAACCTAACCCAACCCAAAACTTTCTGGTTCTAGGTCTAGTGTTAGTTCTAGTTTTACACTAATACTATCACTAGAACTAACACGATACTTAGAACTAGAATCATTTGGATTTAGCCGTTTTTCAGGTTTCAACCTAACCCAACCCAAAACTTTCTAGGTCTAGTGTTAGTTCTAGTTTTACACTAACACTATCACTAGAACTAACACGATACCTAGAACTAGAATCATTTGGATTTAGTCGTTTTCAGGTTTCAACCTAACCCAACCCAAAACTTTCTGGTTCTAGGTCTAGTGTTAGTTCTAGTTTTACACTAATACTATCACTAGAACTAACACGATACTTAGAACTAGAATCATTTGGATTTAGCCGTTTTTCAGGTTTCAACCTAACCCAACCCAAAACTTTCTAGTTCTAGGTCTAGTGTTAGTTCTAGTTTTACACTAACACTATCACTAAAACTAACACAATACTTAGAACTAAAATCATTTGGATTTAGCCGTCTTGAGAGACGCACGGCTAAACCCGAATGTTTCTAAGTGTAGTATTAATTCTAGTTTTAATTGTTATTCAGCGTTTGATTGGGGGATATTTTTATTGAACGAAAAGTAGAACTAACACTAGACCCAGAATTAGAAACATTCGAGTTTAGCCGTGCGTATCTTAAGACGGACGAAAACTCAACATTGTCATAAGAACGTCACCTTTTTCCAAGCAAAACTTTTCCTCTCTTCCATTTTATGTTTTTAACAATTGTTTAATATAAATTAAATATTTTTAAAGCTTTCTGGAATCAGTTACCATATTCTAATATGTATCTTACTGTACTGTATCTTTTTCTGCCAACTTGCAAAATTTAATGTGAACACTTAGAACTGAGTCTGATAAGTTTTACTATTTGCCAAAAGATGTAATAATGTAAATTCCAGGTTTGGAATTAGGAAAGTTTCAAAACACAGCAGAATCTATTATAAGTATGGCAATAAAATAAAGTCCAACCTCAACGTTGTCTAAATACTTAGAACTGAATCTGAACTTTCTGGAATCAGTTACCACATCCTAATATGTACTGTATCTTTTTCTGCCAACTTGCAAAATTTAATGTGAACACTTAAAACTGAGTCTGATAAGTTTTACTATTTGCCAAAAGATGTAATAATGTAAATTCCAGGTTTGGAATTAGGAAAGTTTCAAAACACAGCAGAATCTATTATAAGTATGGCAATAAAATAAAGTCCAACCTCAACGTTGTCTAAATACTTAGAACTGAATCTGAACTTTCTGGAATCAGTTACCACATCCTAATATGTACTGTATCTTTTTCTGCCAACTTGCAAAATTTAATGTGAACACTTAGAACTGAGTCTGATAAGTTTTACTATTTGCCAAAAGATGTAATAATGCAAATGGAATAGGTTTGGAATTTGGAAAGTTTCAAAACACAGCAGAATCTATTATAAATATGACAATAAAATAAAGTCCAACCTCAACGTTGTCTAAATACTTAGAACTGAATCTGAACTTTCTGGAATCAGTTACCACATCCTAATATGTGCTGCATCTTTTTCTGTCAACTTGCATCTCTCAACATTTTCTTCAATATTTTACGAAGATAATAAGCAATACTCAGGTCGAGCCAATGGGGTTCTTATTTCATTTAGATTTTGACGAAATCTTCTTTTTGACTTAACATTATTTTGTGAAAAATATTAATTAATTTTTTTTGTTGGAAAAACTATCTTTTAAGTAAAACATAATATGCATTTATTTTCTGACGTTCATTTTAGCAGGGAAGAGAGTTGGAGGTCTCAAGAGGGGAGAGGCCGGATGAAGCTTTCTCGGTCGCGTTAGCGTGCTGCCATATAATTATCAAGTAATTGAATTTGGAATTTGCAATCACCGCGCCGCCGGATCGTCGTTCCATTAAGAACTCCGACCGGGATCGGCCTAAAACTAACACGAACGCGAAACGGGGCTTTGATTAACTTTCGCATCGCCGCCCTTTTTGTCCACTGAAACCTTCTCTCATTTTTCGCATTTCTCTATAAATCGAACCAAATTAAATCTTTTAGCTCGGTTTTATTAATTAAAGAAGAAATTCAATTTGAACTTGCAATAATTTTCGTAATTTAAATAGTAATGGATTAAATTACTGATTACCACCATCAATATTTACTTTTCGCGTTGCATAACCGTGTATAATCGTTACAAAGCGGCGCGGTTGCATCTGGTGCGCTGCCGCCACCGCATTCAGTGAACTTTCATTAGCCACCGGTAGTGGTCGCTGCCATTTTTGCCGCGTGGCGCCACTAAATAGCATAGGAATGCGCAGCGGAGTTGGTTCTTCGTACGCGGAGAGCTCTTTTTCTTGCGGGGAACGAAGAGGAGGGACGCAAAGGATCGATCGCGGTCCTCGGTAATGAGGTACCACCGCTGGAAAAGACGACGACGACGACCGAGTGTGGGTGGCTCGGTATAACGCGATGAATGTCCCGGGTTCCAAGAGCCCGGCTCGCCGGGGCACTTGTTATGCAATTGTACGTCCTTATCTGTCTGTCCGCCGCCCGACGACGGCCAACAGAACTAAACAGAACTGCTGCGCAGCCCGGGTTTTATCTCTGGAACCGTTACGTTTCCGGAAAAGCCATCGCGCGCGTGTGTTTGTTTGAATGTGAGTGTCTGTTTGTGCATTAGAAGCCAATAAAACTCGGACGTTTTCCGTTTAAGACGCCGTACTTTCCATTGAAACGACTTCTCGCTATCGTAGAACCCGCATTAATGAAACTCGAACCACATCAATACGTGTAAATAATAAAAACATTTTCGATTTATGGTTTTCATAAAAAAAAATTAATTTCAGTTCCAATCGACATAGAGATGGTCATTTCGCGAAGCACGCGTCGCGCTCACGAATTAACCTTCGACCTCGAGTCAATTACAGCGGGTAACGCGACGACAGAAGCACCTCGGATAACAATGGAGACACCGGAGTCAATTAAGGACACCGAGTTTAAACGGCGCCCCGTTCTCTCGTACAGATGCCATGGCACGGATACCCGGTCCAATTAAAAGCAAACCGGGGACGTGAAGAGATCGACAAAAAATCAACGCGAATTGCGACTGATTTTATATCAAAAACGGAACTCAATTAGATTCCTCGATAAGGTTTCACAGAATTGATGATTAAAAAAAAATTTTTCACAGAGTTATATATACAGGGTGTATCTGAATGACTGCAACAAACTTCAAGGGGTGATTCTTTAGTGAATTTTAAGGGTACTTTGATATATGAAAATTTTGGTTTAATTTCTTTTTCTCAAAAACCATAAACGCTAGGAAAATGAAATTTGGGGAATATGTTTAACTCTGAATTTAGATTTTTCTAGCATTAGACGAGTTAATTAGAATAAAACGGAACTCTCATGGCACACTTAAACTGAAAATTAAACAAAATTCTAAAAAATATTGACGTTTGAAATGTCACTTATGTGGTACCATTGGATTCAGAAAATTGTTCAGATTTCAAAAATGTAATAATATACAGGGTGTTCCATTTAAAAATCTAAAATTAGTGTCACTTCCGGCGAAACCGGAATTGAAAAAAAAATTCATTCTATGTCAAAAAGTGTCATGTGTATAGGATGTCCCAAATTTGAATCAATTATCTTCAAAACTAAAGGACATACGGTTGGTGTACCATGATCCTGTTACACCCGGTATATCACTAAAATGTAGAATAGTTTATAGAACTAAAAATAATAAGGGTAAAATATCCGAATACAATTTTTAAACACGTCGGGCGTTTGAAAGTTATTGAAAATCCAGGATTTGAATCTGAACGTACTCTAACGGTAAATAATAGTCAGGGAAACCCAATTTTATGTCGACGTTGCACCACGTAAGTTTGTTCGCATATCTTGTGTATGAAGTTGTATGAAGCATTCACTGCATTGGAGATAGTAATGTCATAGTACAAAATGCAGCTGGAATGTAATCTATGGGAAGTAAGGGAAGTCTTCATATGAGTGTTTGCAGAAAAAAATTTACAAATAGAGAGCATAGTGCGATATAGGTTAAAGATCTTAATTTAGTCGTGATGATGTGTCTTAGCCTTGTGGTTGGGTTGCGTTAGGTTAGGTTCAACCTGCAAACGAAATAAAAAATTAAGTCTGTTATATACATATATACAGGATCGTGGATATGTATGGAAACGGCCATAATGCTAAGATTCAAAAGTTTTAGTAATTTTTTGAAGTCTATTACAAAAAACTACCTACAAATAAAGTATACAGGGTCAGTTAAAAAGTAATGACGAAACAACGTTACGTTTTTTTAATGAAACACCCTGTATATTGTTCCATATTTCAGTTCACCTCGAAATTCTGAACAAAATTTTCTATATATATACAGGGCCCATTATGTATGGAATATAGTATATATCTCGGTACATGTTGACTTTATAAAAAGCTTTTTATACAAAAGTTGTTTAATATTTTATTTATCACAATAAGACTGCATTCAATTGTTTTTAATTTAGAAAACAAATGAGTAACGAATAACACTTGATTTAAAAAAAATATAGCAATGTATCCTTTCATTAGGCTCATTTGATAGAGATTACTTTTCTCTTTACGATGACGTAAAATTTTTGAAAAAATGTAAAAATTGTTTATTAATAAAAATTTGGTACAGTGCCATTTAAAAAACTTCAAGTGTTATTCGTTGCTCATTTGTTTTTTGAAGTAAAAACAATTGATGCTGTCTTATTATGGCAAATAAAGTATTAAACAACTTTTGTATATAGTTGCTACTTACCAAGATATATACTATATTCCATACATAATGGGCACCCTATATATACAGTGTGTCCCATGATAGATGTTACAAGAGGTATAATAACTTACAAGTTTTTAAATTTTATTTTAAGGTTGAGGAATTAAGCCCTGCTTGGCGTAAAGAGAATTTTAAGAATATTTTCATATTCTGAAAACAATGTCGGCCTTGACAGTAAATCAAAAACTATTTTAAGTTTAGGTAAAGTAACCTTTTCGTTCATTATACGGAAAAAGTTTATTAAAAAAAGTTGTTCAAAATGAGAAATTATGGTCCTACACGAAATTTCAGAAGGATCTATCTACTTTGGTTGAATCATCACATTTTAGTTGAACTAACATAAATATTGTATAATTTTATTTTATTTATAAATAGTCTAGGAAATCTCTCGTTAAGCTGCCGGTGTACTTTGCCCAAGCCCATAACACTGCACGATGTAAATTTTTTGTTCTAATGTTAACAATGCAAGAGTAATTGAAATGTGAACTAAAACTGAGAGATAATACATTTTTTTATGGCATTTTTCATTGTTGTTTTTCTTCACTCTAATCTAAAATATGGTGGTTTAATCAATGTAGGTGAAATTTTGCAGTATCATAAACAAAAAGCTCATTGTCAAGGCCGAGTTGATTTTCAAAATATGAAAATATACTTAAAATTCTCTCCACATCAAGCAGAGTTTAATTCTCCATCCTTAAAATAAAATTCAAAAAATTTTAGGTCATTATACCTATTGTAACATCTATTCTGGGACACACTGTGTATCATCAATACACATTCATCTAATCTTTATTTCCTTAAATAAATTATTAATTGAAATCTTAACATTATCTCGTAACGCTATAACATAATAAAACTATTTATTTTATACTTGCTAATTTTGCTTGTAGTTGTCTACTTATCGTAGATGTAATCGTGCGGATTTACATAATAATAATTAAGGTTGAGTTGAATGAATGATTAATGAATAACAATAGTTAAAAAAGAATAAATGATTTTAGTAAAAATAATTTTTTATCTTGTATCTATGTATAGGTATAATATGGTTGGATGTAAGATTTAGTAAGTGAGATTGGTGTATAAAGGAGTTAGAACACAAGTGATAGGTTCGGTTGAGGTTGTGTAGGGCATAGTTCGTGGTGAGTGAACCGATGCGGTGGCGTCCCCGGACGATCATTTATGCCGGTAATTGACACATCAATGGCGCTAGCTCAGCACTAAATAGGGCCGGGGCTTTTTCCCAGCCATCTGCGTCCGGAGAACTCTCCTCGGTTGCGCATAATGAAGACACAGTTTATTTGCGAGAACGCCGACTCTCGTCCTCCTCCTCGGTGGGCCGCGATCCGTTCTTGTCATTTGCATTCGGCGGGACGACGACGCGGCTAACGAACAAAGGGTGATTCATGGGGCGGCCGAAAAGTCCAAAATCGGGGGCCGAAACGAGTGAAATACCCACGGCCCTTGCGTCCTCGACGTCGTCGTCTGTCGGCAACGCGGGCAGATTTACGGCGCCCGATAGAAATCGGCGCGTTTCGAAGGACCTCGCGGACGACGACGACGACTACGACAGCGGCTGACGTCCGTCCCCCGGTCCGTGACTTGTATATACAGCTCCAAATAAGCAAGGAGTCGTGAATGCCCGTGTTCTGGATGGGCTGCGGATCGCGACGGCTGATCGACAACAACGCGAACGGGCCGTGTTCGTGCATCCATGCGCATAGGTGACTACAAGAACCTCTATACCCAATAACGACTTCCACCTTTTCACTACCTTTTACTTACTTACCATCGAATCGATGGTAACAAAAAAACGGTACATTTTAAAGACGATTTTCAACCGAGATTACGATTGACAAACTTACAACGACAAAAATACGATCGTTAAACCAAACCAACTTTCTTTATCGTTTATCTTAAAAAAAATTTTTAATTTTTTTCTTTTTTCAAAAATAAATACGAAAATATGTCCCCTTTTAAAACAAACAGTAAAGTGTTAATGCTTCCGTTTCTGAATGCCACCCGCATTTGTAACAGGAAAATTCAAACCCATTACCATTGACGTGCTAAAACGTGGTTCCAATATTGACTCAGTCGTTACGACTAATGTATTCGCCCTAATATAACGAGGTAACAAGCAAGCACAAAACCAACCAAAGGACGACGTGATGTCGCAGTCACGATATTCTCTCTACTTCTGTTTTCATTTATTCTCGATGTCCGCAAAACTAAGGGGGACTTGAAAAAAAATCGTACAAAAACGGACGGGGATTAATTCATTTTTGCCGTCGTCGACTTCTTCGTTCTCCTCCTTGATTGGCGCGTTTTCGTTCCCGCAAATTGTCAGCGGGTTGGCAACAACTGGTTTCAGCCCGTAAAAATTTCTAGATAATTGATCTCGATATTAGAAACGCAAATACGCGAGGCGAGTTTTCCATTAAAACCGGGCGGCCTTTTTTTTGATCGACTCTCGTCTTGTTTTACCCTCTTTTGCTACTTCTCTTCGCGAAGGAGGCCGGCAAACCATCGTCGTCGCCTATTAACAAAACGGGATGCCGCGGCTATCGGCTTACGCAAGTTTAATTGGTTTTTCCATAAGAGTACTGCGGTCAAAGAGTAATTGTCTACGACGACGACGACTACGAAGACGACAACGTACACTTGACCACCATCTAAAAAAAACGTTCACCAAATCGTATACAATAAACCTCAAAAAAAATATATAAAATTAAAATTGTATAAGTAGTTTTGTAATTATCGAAGAATTTTAAAGAAAAAATAAATCAAGTTTCCTCCAAAAATTGGACATTAAAGACATTAAAGTAAGCGATAACACGACGAAAAGATATTAACCATAATATACTATAAAAGTACACCAGTCCGGGGTCGTAATGAGTCCATATAAAAACGACCATCATTTACCTACATTATTCTAAATTCTTGTTATTATAATGCGATTTGGACTCGGGTTTAAGGAGGGTTAATAGCAGATTCAAGAATCTCACGAAAATATGTTAATAGATATTTTTATTTAGAATAGGTTCACCATTTAAAAAAAAATTTCCAAAAGAAACCAAATTTATTACTTTTAATTTAGGTTGTTTGATATTTTTAAAAAACAAAACCATTTCTTGATATCTCAAATAGTTTTTGAAAAATTATAAGTTTAAAGTTAACCTAAAAATCCAACAAGTTAAATTGTCACGAAACGAAATTTGGCACTCCCAAACAAAATTGTTCAACAATTTGAAAAATTGAAGCCGTTTTTAGATATCTCAATTAGATTTTGAGAAACTACGTTCCAAAGTTAACCTAAGAAAACTCAGCCATTTTGATACATTCTTTTTAAGTCCCAATCGTGTTTAAATAGATCAATAATATCGGGAATTTCATATAACTCGCAATATACAGGGTGAGTCAGAAATCCGAATACCGGAGATACATGGTGTGCAATCTCACTACTATAAAAATGTAGACCCAGGTTTTAGTACCCTCACAATCCATTGGATGTCGTTGTAGACTGAATTTGTAGCAATCTGCATTATCTACACAAACAAAGCGCTTGTAACCATAGAAAAATTTATATGTCACGTCAAACCCGTCAAACTCAAAGGTGACAGCAAACGTCACATTTTTGTTTTGTCGTTTGGTGTGATAACTGGTGATAACCCAGTGTATATTCTTTCTTACTTTCCTTTGGCTTAGTGTTTTATATCCTTTAGTTAAGTGTTTAAATAAGTTAGGGCCACGTTTACCACCTCTTCATAAGTTTATCCGATACATAAATTGGCGCTCTTAAATGAGAGCAATATACATATATTATATTTAAAATTATGAATTTTATCTTGGAAAAACTATAAATTCATATTTTTTTGCATTTATTTGTAAAATGTACCTGACCTCTTCAAAATAAAGTATTGGTATAAACCGGTATAGAAATACCTATATTTAAATTTCGCGCTTTAACCTAATTAGTTCCCTCACAATCCCCTTGGGAGCGCTGAATGTACCAAAAAATAGTGGGGAGATGACCTTCTATATACATAATATATATAAATTTTTCTATGCGGAGATACTAGACATCAAAATATGACGATTTAACATAACATCTCTTATACAAATATCGATGATTTTCAAAGCACAGGGTGTTGAAAGATAAATTCTTATTTCGAAATTTCTTGATAATTTTGAAGAATTTTGTACTATTAACATAAAATTTGGTAGTTATATATTTTCGAGCATGAGAAATACGAATTTGAAATTTGTTTTGTGATTACTCGTAGAGGGCGCTAGATACACACTGCACGTTTGAGATATCAAGTCATGACTATTTTGTCAGTTATTAGAGGTATGGTGAATTAGAACCAGAAATCTGAAGGAGCTTTCAATTCTACACAAAAAAGGTAGTCTTGCTTACATTGACTAAGTCTACTGGTTTCCAAGTTATCTGCTTTTAATTGTTTCAAAGTAATTTTAAGGTTAACATTTAAAATCAATAACACACAGTAACTAATAATAAAAATCGATAACAATAGCAATTAATTAATAACAATAGAATATTGTGACCATATTCAAAAATCCAGTGGATTTAAATCTGGATTTCTCACTGTTAGAAAACTCATTGTCGCTGCATTTTCAAATTGGTAATAATTTTATTGTTAGTAAAAATGATTATAATTAGAGTATTGGTAATCCATTATCATTTTATATATACAGGGTGCCCATTATGTATGGAATATAGTATATATCTTGGTAAATATTGACTTTATAAGAATACATTTTATATAAAAGTTGCTTAATATTTTATTTGCCATAATAAGACTGCATTCAATTGTTTTTAAGTCAGAAAACAAATGAGTAACGACTAACACTTGAATTTTTTTAAATGGCAATGTACCCTTTCGTTAGGTTCATTTGATAGAGATTACTTTTCTCTTTACGATGACGTAAAATTTTTGTACCCTTACATCAGAAAATTTTTGAAAAAGATGTAAAAATTGTTTATTAATAAAAATTAATCAATAACATTAATCTAGATATCCGAGATCGCCAAATACCTCGAATTATTACAGTAAATTAAATTTACATACAAAATAAAACAAATAAACGACAAATTAGTGTAGATCTCTAATAATTCGAGTTACTTCGAGGTATTTGACGATCTTGGATATCTGGATTAATGTTATTAGTTAAATTTTCTTAATAAACAATTTTTATATTTTTTCAAAAATTTTCTAATATAAGGCTACTAAAATTTTACGTCATCGTAAAGAGAAAAAAGATATTGTCATTTAAAAAAATTCAAATGTTATTCGTTACTCATTTGTTTTCTGAAATAAAAACAATTGAATGCTATCTTATTATGGCAAATCAAATATTAAACAACTTTTGTATAAAATGTTTTTTTATAAAGTTGATACCTACCAAGATATATACTATATTCCATACATAATAGGCACCCTGTATATATATATATATTATTTATTAAAGAAAGACGTTATACTAAGTGATATTTTTATATTCATGTCCTTATGAAGGAGTATAATATATAATAGAGAATATATATTTATATTTATATTAAAGTCTTTCTTTGATAAATAATATATATAAAAATGATTATTGCACACAGAAATTAGATCAAAATGTTGACAATTGACAAGCAATTGTCTAAACATGAGCGAAAAATAAGCCAACTTTGCTTATGTTAAAAAATAAAGATTATACTTAGACAATTTAAATAAGAGTAGCTTTTTTATGTAAAATTGAATGGTCTTTGTGATTTGTAGCTCTTATTGGTCGTAGCTCGACAGCGAAGAAACTTATGATTTGATTTATCAAACGAGCAGTAACAAAACAAGTTTCAAATTCGTATTTCTTATGCTCGAAAACATAAAACTACCAAATTTTATGTTAATAGTACAAAAAGCTTCAAAAATTATCAAGAAATTTTGAAATCAGAATTTAACTTTCAACACCCTGTGCCTCGAAAACCACTGACATTTGTAGAAGAGATATTAAGTTAAATCATCACATTTTGGTGTGTAGTATTTCCGGTATTCCGCACGGCTAAACCCGATCTTTCTAGTTCTAGGTCTAGTGTTAGTTCTAGTTTTACACTAGCACTATCACTAGACCTAACACAAGACCTAGAACTGGAATCATTTGGGTTTAGCCGTTTTGAGAGAGATGCGGCTAAACCCGAAAGTTTCTAGTTCTAGGTCTAGTGTTAGTTCTAGTTTCAGTACAATAAAAATATAGAATATAGTGATATCTTATATTAATTAGCGCTACGTACCACTGTCACTAGAACTAACATAAGACCTACAACCAAAAACATTGCATTTTATGTTTCAATGGAAATAAATTTTTGTATATTGCATTTTAAGTGAAATTCACTGTATACATTTTATTTTATTTTAAAAAATTTTTCTTGTTATTCAAGTATCTTTCGAAAATATGTAAATAGGGGTCACCATAAACGAAACAAGTTCCCCTCGACTCGACGACACCCGACAAATGCAAATGGCAATGGTAAAAACGATTTCTGCCATTCGCATCGGCAGCGGTAAGAAGAATCGTGGACGTCGGTAAGCAACCGGGGCACGTACCGGAGGTATAGGACCCCCCTTCGACATCCCCAGAGAGGTGACATGTCTCTCCGCGGGGGGGCTCCTGCGGCACAAATTGATAGCGTTCACTGATCACAGCTGTCATCACAATTATAAAACGCGTACTCGGTGACGCTATACGACCTTTTAACATACCTTTAATACAATTTCTTTTTGATTCACAAAATGCTGCAAGTATTTAATATTGTTTTTCCAATCAACGAGTTGGTAAAAGCGACAGAAGGCTACTAAGCAGCTGGTTTTCCTATCGCTAAAGGTTGCAGGCTCGCCGATTCGCAAACTATCCCAATTATTGAGTATGACTTTGCAGTTTCTGGGATGCCCTCGTCATTAAGACCTATGGGAGACTACTTAAAGCGGAGACAAGGTATCATCTGGGTGTCGTTCCAAGTTAAAATTGGTTATTTTTCTTAAATTATTAAGTAAAAAGCGTATTCTTTAAACTGAATAGAAAATAAATTCACAGCAAGAAAGTTTCCATTTCAATTTGTGGACAAGTAGCAAAAAAGTTTCGGGATCCGGATCCTCTCGCTTCGATTTCTCCTTGTCCTCGCTCCTTGTTCTTCTCGCTAGCTTGAACAATGCCGAAACGTAACGATATACTTAGTTAAAATACCTGGTTCGTAGCGGGCTCGCAGAAGGCATTCGAAGGCGCGAACAATGCCCATAACTTCATTTCTTGACGGCGCGTTCCTCAAATTTATCAAACGCGTACCGCCATTAGTCACGTGCACGGTTCATTCTGAGTGGATTTTGCGAAAACGCACTCAAAAATTGATCGGATCCCATTAGGTGCCGAGACCCTAAACTCGTCGAGCTGTGGGAAAACCGACAATGTTGTTATGCGTGAGAAATGGCGCGACATCCGTGTTTAACTGTTACCACTGTATTCTGGGGCTTTAAAGATTGCGGTGTGTGAACAAACGGGGTTTTATCCAATTTGTTCGTCGGTAAACCTTTACAGTTAAATGTGGTTAACATCGATTTTGATGTATTTATTGAGTATTATTGACACATTAATAAAAAATCATTACGCTAAAAAAATAAATAAAACATCAACCATTTTATTTTATCTCTAATTATTTCTCAGTAATCATTTCTTAAACTAAAACATTTCTTTTTCTCGTAACTTATTTACAAGTTTTTTTTAATTTTAATCAAGATATGTATTAAATGCCCCAGCTTATGTATAAGTAAGGTGTAGATACATCAGAACTAGACCTTGAGACGTACATTCCTTTCTTAGGATCGATTAATTGTAAATCCTAACGAAGTAATCCATAAAAACATCATCCTCGGTGTATATACGAAGGAAATGGTCATTTCTTAACCGCGTTTAATTAAAACATCAATAATTGTATTAGCAAACTCCTTTTTTTAAATTGTCATTATACGTACAATATAAATCAAAGTAAATCCCTTTAAACCATTTAATTGGTGTGGAATTTTTACTGCGTCGTTACTAATCTCTCTCTAGAGCAGCCTAATTAAAATAGATGGTCGAACCTATGGCGACCCTTTTGGTTCTACCCCAACGTCACGTTCGTGGAATTAAAATCAATTAAAATTATATGTTCATTTTGATACATTATTTTTGGTTTCTTAGTCTGTTTCAAAATAAGTCTAGAAACGACTTCGATTTTTCAAATCGTTGAATAATTTTGATTGGGAATACCAAATTTGGTTTCCTCATTTTTATAAATAATTTTTAAATGTTAACCTAAATGATTTAATACATTCATCGGAGAGCGCGTATTGGAGCAAGATAGTGCTAATGTAAAACTAGAATTAACACTAGACCGAGAACTAGAAAACATTCGGATTTAACCACACGTCTCTCAAGACGGCTAAACCCGAATGCTTCTAATTCTAGGTCTTGTATCAGTTCTAATGATAGTACTAGTGTAAAACTAGAACTAACACTAGACCTAGAACTAGAAAGATTCGGGTCTTCAGACGCACGGCTAAACCCGAAACTGTCTAGTTCTAGGTCTAGTGTTAGTTCTAGTTTTAGTTCCATAAAAATATGTAACATAGTGATATCTAGTGCTATCTAGCACTGTCACTAGAAGTAACACTAGACCTAAAACTAGAAAGATTTGTGTTTAGCTGCACGTCTCTCAAGACGGCTAAATCCAAATAATTCTAGTTCTAGGTCTTGTATTAGTCCTAATAATAGTGTTAGTGTAAAACTAGAACTAACACTAGACCGAGAACTAGAAACATTCGGATTTAGCCACCCGTCTCTCAAGACGGCTAAACCCGAATGCTTCTAGTTCTAGGTCTTGTGTTAGTTCTAGTGATTGTGCTAGTGTAAAACTAGAAGATAGTGCTGGTTTTAGTTCCATAAAAATATGTAACATAGTGATATCTAGTGCTAACTAGTGCTATCTAGTACTGTCACAAGAAGTAACACTAGACTTAGAACTAAATTTGATTTCCTCATTTTTATAAATAATTTTTAAATGTTAACCTAAATAATTTAAGGTGCACTAAGGTGACATCACCAGGCCTTTTCTTACCTCAAGATGTCTTATGTATGCTGACGACATTAAAATATTTTCTTCTGTTGCTGCTGTTGCAGACTGTGTTAACCTTCAGAATGACCTGAACAGATTTTATGATTTTTGTGAGATTAATAATTTGTCACTTAACATATCGAAGTGTCGGACTGTTACTTTTACGAGAAAAAAGCAGTTCTTTAAATTTGATTACCGGTGCGGAGCATGCTTATTGGATCGTGTTGACACTATTAAAGACCTGGGCATTACTTTAGATAGCAAACTACTGTTTGATCAACACGTCGATGCAGTGGTGGCCAGAGCTAATAGGATGCTGGGATTTGTAATGCGCTCTTCTGAATCGTTTTGCATACATTACAGAATAGAGAGGATTCAGATAAGGTTTCTGAAGTATCTCTCGCATAAATTGCATCCTTATACAGATTACGAATCTGCCTGTCAAATGTATCATATGCCCACACTTCAGCAGCGCAGAACTTGCAGTGATGCCTGCTTTCTGTTCAGGTTGGTCAGAGGTTACTGTGATTCTTTCTATCTTCTTTCACGCATTGATCTGCATGTTCCCCCTCGTCGGCTGCGCTATGACTTTCTGTTCTATGCGCCGACTGCCCGGACAAATTCGTATAGAAATTCCCCAATACTTCGCATGGAGAGGACAGTGGACCGTCTTGGGTTGGACATATTCGCCGTCACGCCTCACAACTTCAAACAAATTATTCGTAATGCCGTGCTCGCCCTATCAGTTGTGTGATTTTATGTACATTATCTCGTTGCAGCGGCTTGAGTTCTGCCTTGAATTGATTTGATCACATATGCTTAAGGCCATTATCAATTGATCGATTGTCAATTTTGTGTTCATACAATTTATTGTATACAAAATGTATTATAGTGGAGTAGCTTTTATGTGGGACTGTGTCCTGTTGCTACCCCCGTGTGTGTAATAAAATAAAAAATAAAATAAAATTTAATACATTATAGAATTTTTATTGCTTCGTCACTAATCTTTCTCTAAACCAGCCTAATTAAAATAGATGGTCGAACCTAATTGAACCTACGGCGACCCTTTTGGTTCGACCCCAACAACATCACATCAGAGGGCGCGTATTGGAGCAAGATAGTACTAATGTAAAACTAGAATTAACACTAGACCGAGAACTAGAAACATTGTATCAGTTCTAATGATAGTACTAGTGTAAAACTAGAACTAACACTAGACTTCACTAGTCTTCAGACGCACGGCTAAACCCAGAACTTTCTAGTTCTAGGTCTAGTGTTAGTTCTAGTTTTAGTTCCATAAAAATATGTAACATAGTGATATCTAGTGCTATCTAGCACTGTCACTAGAAGTAACACTAGACCTAAAACTAGAAAGATATGTGTTTAGCTGCACGTCTCTCAAGATGGCAAAATCCAAATGATTCTAGTTCTAGGTCTTGTATTAGTTCTAACAATAGTGCTAGTGTAAAACTAGAACCAACACTAGACCGAGAACTAGAAACATTCGGATTTAGCCACACGTCTCTCAAGACGGCTAACCCGAATGCTTCTAATTCTAGGTCTTGTGTTAGTTCTAGTGATAGTGCTAGTGTCAAACTAGAAGATAGTTCTAGTTTTAGTTCCATAAAAATATGTAACATAGTGATATCTAGTGCTATCTAGCACTGTCACTAGAAGTAACACTAGACATAGAACTACATTTGATTTCCTCATTTTTATAAATAATTTTTAAATGTTAACCTAAATAATTTAATACATTATAGAATTTTTATTGCTTCGTCACTAATCTTTCTCTAAAGCAGCCTAATTAAAATAGATGGTCGAACCTAATCGAACCTACGGCGACCCTTTTGGTTCGACCCCAACAACATCACATCGGAGGGCTCGTATTGGAGCAAGATAGTGCTTATGTAAAATTAGAATTAACACTAGACCGAGAACTAGAAACATTGTATCAGTTCTAATGATAGTACTAGTGTAAAACTAGAACTAACACTAGACTTCACTAGTCTTCAGACGCACGGCTAAACCCAGAACTTTCTAGTTCTAGGTCTAGTGTTAGTTCTAGTTTTAGTTCCATAAAAATATGTAACATAGTGATATCTAGTGCTATCTAGCACTGTCACTAGAAGTAACACTACACCTAAAACTAGAAAGATTTGTGTTTAGCTGCACGTCTCTCAAGACTGCTAAATCCAAATGATTCTAGTTCTAGGTTTTGTATTAGTTCTAATAATAGTGCTAGTGTAAAACTAGAACTAACACTAAACCGAGAACTAGAAACATTCGGATTTAGCCACACGTCTCTCAAGACGGCTAAACCTGAATGCTTCTAGTTCTAGCTCTTGCGTTAGTTCTAGTGATAGTGCTAGTGTAAAACTAGAAGATAGTGCTAGTTTTAGTTCCATAAAAATATGTAACATAGTGCTATCTAGCACTGTAACTAGAAGTAACACTAGACCTAAAACTAGAAAGATTTGTGTTTAGCTGCACGTCTCTCAAGACGGCTAAATCCAAATGATTCTAGTTCTAGGTCTTGTATTAGTTCTAACAATAGTGCTAGTGTAAAACTAGAACTAACACTAGACCGAGAACTAGAAACATTCGGATTTAGCCACACGTCTCTCAAGACCGCTAAACCCGAATGCTTCTAGTTCTAGCTCTTGCGTTAGTTCTAGTGATAGTGCTAGTGTAAAACTAGAAGATAGTGCTAGTTTTAGTTCCATAAAAATATGTAACATAGTGATATCTAGTGCTAATTAGTGCTATCACAAGAAGTAACACTAGACTTAGAACTAAATTTGGTTTCCTCATTTTTATATAAATAATTTTTAAATGTTAACCTAAATAATTTAATACATTATAGAATTTTTATTGCTTCGTCACTAATCTTTCTCTAAAGCAGCCTAATTAAAATAGATGGTCGAACCTAATTGAACCTACGGCGACCCTTTTGGTTCGACCCCAACAACATCACATCGGAGGGCGCGTATTGGAGCAATTAAAATGAGTTAAAATATTAATAACCAAGTCTTGAAGGAAAAAAAAAAACTGATTGTGAAGTGGTGGGGGCGATCTGTTCATTAGTTTTTGTGGCCGTCGAAGAAGAGGTACGCGACGTTCGGAGGGCACTCTTAAGAAACCAATCAAAACCCGATCAGCAATTTCCTATACGCGCCCGGTATAATCAAAACAAAGGCAACCATTAATTACAAACTCGAGGGGCCGTGAACGAACCCACGAAGAAGAGAATCCCGAACCCGGTCCTGCGCGTTCCCCACCTTACAAAGTAATTAAACAACTCATTAAGAATCCTACAATCAAAATTTTACGTCGCCAAACAAAATTTAAAAGGATATATTTTATAATTTTTTTTTTATTTTCAGGTAAGCAACACTTTCCTATCATCTCCACATAAATATGTAAGTTATTTCTTTTCTAAATTCGAGTTAATTAACCGGACAAAGCGAGAGAATTTCTTTTTTTTTCATTTCGAATCTGGAATAGTAAAAAGAGTTGTTTTCACAAGCTCGTTCCAAGAAACTAAGAAAGAAACTCCTCTCCTAACATACGACGTTCTTCGAGTAACCAAATCCGGTGTTCGCGAGTTGTGGTGATAAATCGCGTTTCTTCGGTCGAAGTAGGTGTTGAGAGAGCGGGTCCCCCTTATTTACTCCGGCGATAATTACGCGAGGCCCCCGAGTACGTGGACACATTTCACCCCCGATTCTCGCGCGGAATCCGCCCGCTCCGGGCGCGCGGAAATTAACAGCTCCACAACGGTAATAAGATATTGCGAACAGAGCGCGCGGGTCGACGTCGTCGTCGTCGTCGCAAAAACGACCAAGACGGAGGAAAGAGAGCCCCGATGAACGCGGAGGAGGAGGAGGAGGAGAAGAGGGACAAAAAGAGCGCACCGCCGCCGCCGAAGTTGCGCGGGAACGTTTGTTTCTGAAACCGGCCCTCGTCGGAATTTAGCGTTTCGCGCTGTCGAAAATGGGCTCTGGTTTCGGGCTCCGCGCAACTCCGCCGATTGGAATTTGAAGAGATTTATAACTGACCTTTTCGCCGTTTACCACGTCCTGTCAACGGACAATTTTAACGTGAAAATCTTACATGGAAACTCTTCAAAAAAAAAAACTAAACAAAAATTTCTACTTGGGTTTAAGAATTTTTTTTCTTTGGTTGCTTATAAAAACAAAGAAACCAAATTTAATTTAATTTATTGCTTCAAATTTAAATATTTCTTACCAATTCCAAGTTTTTCGACGTAAGGTTCCTGGAGTGCTACTTCTGTGTTTAGGTGGTGATATTATCCTAATGTAAGGTTCGTCCTTGGTAATTAATTTTTCCTAGAAACAAAGAAAGTATCTACAGTGTGACAGAAATGCCTGGAAAAATGTCTTATATACAGGGTGTCTCAGCGAGATCGGTCATTAGACGTTTCTGGGGTTCTGGCCAAACAAAAAAATTTGAGTATGCAGACTTAAGTATTATCAATTACGTTCTCTTCATCTAAAATATTTTCAGATTTCTAGCACTTCCGATTATACCGGAAGTCGCCACCTACTTTTTTTTTTTAATGGAACACCCTGTATATTTTTACATATTTGGATTTGTCTGTTTTGAAGGTTTATAAATAACTTTACTTTTTGCAATTTGAACCAGCAATTCTCGAGTTATTCGAATTTTTCTTTCGAAAAAGGATTGAGAACATGCTTAAACAACATGATGGAGTATGTTTTGGTGCCGAGAACGGCTGTCTAGATCGTTTGGTCAATTTACTATGATACGTCAACTTTTCGAAATTTGGAAGCACCATAACTTCATTTTTTTAAATGGCACCCCACATATTTTATTACTTAGTCGTCTTCCGCGTCTCATTTTACATCTTTTATATTCCATATGTCCTATGCCTAACATTAATAGTTTGAGAAATAATTAGGGTTTTTTGAAAAATGCTCACATATCATATGGATATTAACCTAGTGTGCCATGGAAAACAAATGTTTAATGACTTGTTGATAAACGTCAAAGTCTAATTTAGGTTGTTTGATGCTTGTGAGTCTAAAACCAGTTAAAATGGATATTAATAACGTAAATAATGTTTATACAAATGAAGAAATCCATAATTTATTCTTTGTGCACAAAAAGCGCGACAAAGTAGAACTTGCAGAATGTTTAATGAAAATTATCCGCATTTACCTCCCATGACAAAAGATAAATTTAGAAGAATAGAAGCAAATTTTTTGCATTTTGGACTAATTAATCACGTGTTAAACTGACCAAAAAATGTAGTAGATAATGCAACGGAAGAGGTGAATACGTTGGCTTATTTCGAGCCCAGTCCCAACACCTCAATTCGAGCTGCCAAAGAAGATCTGGGAATCATACTACGAACTTTGTCGCGCTTTTCCTGCAAAAAAAATAAATTAAGAATTTCTTGATTTGTGTAAATATTACTTTCGTTATTGTTATCGATTTTAACTCGTTTCAGTACTAATATTAAGGGACATAACAGAGAATTATTAGCTCACATGCATCAAGTGACGTAAACAAGTGAGTCTTTGACAAGAACTCATTGAGAAGGCTTGTTTTTCATGGCACACTAGGCTAAATATCCATATATGTGTGCATTTTTGAAAAAACCCTAATTATCTCCCAAACTATTAATATTAGGTATGGGCTATATGCGATATAAAAGATGTAGAATGAGACACCGAGGACGACTAAAAAATAAAATATGGGGGGTGCCATTTAAAAAAATGAAGTTATGGTACTTCCAAATGTTGAAAAGTTAACGTGCCATAGTAAGATGATCAAACGTTCTAGGCCGCAGTTCTCGGCACCAAAACATACTCCATCATGTTGCTTAAGCATGTTCTCAATCCTAAATTGATATCCCACAAATTGAGTGTTTTCTGATTTTTTGAACAAATGTCTGCTGGAGCAGATTTTTCTAGAAAAATTCGAATAACTCGAGAACGACCGAATCAAATTGCAAAAAGTAAAGTTATTTATAAACCTTGAAAACAGACAAATCCAAATATGTAAAAATATACAGGTGTTCCATTTAAAAAAGATAAAGTTGGTGGCGACTTCCGGTATAACCGGAAGTGCAAGAAATCTGAAAATATTTTAGACGAAGAGATCGTAATTGATGATACTTAAGTCTGAATTCTCAAATTTTTATTTTCGCCTGAACCCCAGAAACGTCTAATGACCGGTCTCGCTGAGACACCCTGTATATATTGGCTATGATGCATATTATAATAAGGTAGTATGACCAAAAAATCGTGCGCTTTCAATAACAGATGCAAAACTTAAGGGGAAGCACTGAATCTGGATGGTTCAATGCCAATCTGGGAAGAATTAGAAATGAATTCCAGATCCAGAAGAGATTATAACTTTTATCACAGCTCGCAGATTGGTTATTAGAGTGGCACATCTGAGGAGAATTATGTTCCTCTTATATATATAACTATATATATATATCGACCACAACAATATACAGTGTGTGTCCAGATTTCGATGCTCATCATTGTCGTCTAACGGCATTGTTAACTTTGTAGTTCGCTTGTTTCTGTTCGAAGCTTCCACCAGACTTCTGATAATTCTGTTGAAAATTGCAAAAATCCAATATGGGTCCATAAGAAAAACAAAAGTCGTGCTAATAACTTGAAAACAAATGAATATCGATAGTTTCTGTTCAGACCAAAAAGCTAGTCTTAAAAAAGTATCTTAACAATGTAAAAGTTTAAAAGCAGTTGCATTAGGCGATTTATTAAAAAAATTAAAATCGGCAAATTTCAGTTTTTTCAAAATATCTCAAAAACGAAAAAACTCAGGATGAATTTGAAATATGATTTGTTGCGAGCATTGAATTCTGCGAAACATTCCCCATTTAACCGTTGCTCTATCTCTTATAATATCGGATATACCAATGGTGAGCAGCGAAATCTGGACACACTGTATATATTGTTGTGATTGATCCGAGATTCCGTATGTCGATGTATCATGAAGGTTCTTTTTCGAGATACTGAAAAGCGGAGTCTTGATACAATGTGTACAAGAACCCTTCATAGCAAGTGTTCAGAAATTCCCAACACGGAAGACGATCATAGTTGTACTTCAAGATGATGAACACTGTGTATGCGTGAAGAGTAAAAGACGAAGAAGAACTTCTGGAATGCCAATTATAGAGAAAATATGCAGAAGATAGACCAAGAAAACATTACTAGAGAGTGTTGAGCAAATGAATCTTTCCTGCAAATCTATATTTTTGGACGTCTCAATGGAAGATTTATTAATGCCATTGGACCTCAATCATTTAGTAGAGACTGATAATTGAAGTCATATAGAGCAAAAGACCAAAGCAGCTATGGATAGGTACTGTATCTAATAGATACAGTAACAAACAAGTTATATGAATGTTGGCATAATGATGTATGGAGGGAGTCGAAGTATCATGAAGGTTCTTTTCCGAGATACTGAAAAGCGGAGTCTTCATACAATGTGCACAAGAACCCTTCATAGCAAGTGTTCAAAAATTTCCAACACGGAAGGCGATCACAGTTGTACTTCAAGATGATGAACACTGTGTATGCGTGAAGAGTAAAAGACGAAGAAGAACGTCTGGAATGCCAATTATAGAGAAAATATGCAGAAGATAGACCAAGAAAACATTACTAGAGAGTGTTGAGCAAATGAATCTTTCCTGCAAATCTATATTTTTGGACGTCTCGATGGAAGATTTATTAATGCCATTGGACCTCAATCATTTAGTAGAGACTGATAATTGAAGTCATATAGAGCAAAAGACCAAAGCAGCTATGGATAGGTACTGTATCTAATAGATACAGTAACAAACAAGTTATATGAAAAAAAAAAAATCCTTCGACTCGAGCGATTGATCAGCTGCATATTGGCATAAAAAAGATGAACATGACAAAATAAGCCAGATTATTAGACAAAAATTCTTGACACTACTATATTTGGATTATTTCCCAATGAAAAAGAAAGAGTGAAATTGCCAATAACGTTCTCGAGTGAGGTTATCCAGTTTACGAGGTTTCTTTGCAATTTATGAAACACGTAAAATTTTTCGCAAATTCAATGTCATAAAAAAATAACAATGCTATTCTATCAATGTCATATAAAAATATGAAGAAGTTGAATGTAGGGCATTCAACTTCCACACAGTTAGTTGATTACATATTTTTTTTATTATTACTATTTTAATTAGTAATTTCCAAGTAACGATTTCGGTTAATAATAATTAGGTAAGCAACGCGGTCGAGGTGGTCGCGTACATAGAAAACATCACGTTCAATAGACGCCACGATAAATATGTATGACTTCAGACAATAACCTGGAGATCCATTAATAACCGGCGAACGTCAAGGAGAAAGGGTGTCGATGAAAGCGGCGGTTACATAACCGGCGGTCGGTCTTCTTGGAAACTGGGTTCGGCGGCAGCGCATCGTTTCAAAGCACTTTGAACTCGGTTTTGGAGATAGGTTAGAAAGGGCGCCGATTGTGTAACTTGTATGCAAATTTGTTCACTTCCTCCTCGTACGCAACGGAAACTTTTAAAATAGATTTTAAAATAACCCTTAGAAAAGGAAATTTAGACGAGAAGAAAAAGCGTTGTGTGGAGAGTTGTATCGAAAAGGTCCAAGGTATTTCTTTGCTACCCTATAATTATTATAACAGCTTTAACCTTGGTCAGAGGCCCGTAAAATCGTTGCCGGGCTTGGTGTTCTACGAACGACTATATATGAAAAAAGCAAAGAGATGCAGCGAGGAGGGGGCCCCACGTAGACTAAGAAAAAATAATAATACCCGCGCCCGAACACAGGGACACCAATTTTTGGGGCCGGTAATTGTACGGCTGCCTCGAGAAAATTAGAAAAATCCCCTCGAACTACTATCCCGTCACGCGAGAGCTTCCCCGAAAAAAATTAACCGTCTACAAATGTTCAGATTTTCGGGGCTATTATCTTGCGAATATTCTTGAGATTCCGATTGAAAAGAGACAAAACAAAAAAAATTAAATATTAACAAGTTTTAATAGTAAACGTGAACTCTTGTTGGTTTCGATTTTGGTCTTGGTGTACAAGTTGCCCTCGCCTCTTTAATTAAAAAAGCTTAATCTGGGAATATTATCGCATCGGCTCATTTAATAACTTTTATGCGGCAGTAATTACGCGATAAATTTGTTAAAAACGAAATCTTAATTATCATCTGGTCCAAAAAGTAAATTAGCGCCGGGTTCGTTTTGGGGGAGAGGGCGGGGTCGGGCGCGTTCGATGGCGGAAATTAATTGTCACGGATTCCGCACAATGCCTTTCCGGAGTTTATTTAACGAAATTACTACCCTCCGCCAAGTTTTAATTTAAAACAAACGACGCGGTCTTGATTGATCGATCGTTGATATCTCCTCGTTATTTTAGTCTCGTTGAAACGAAAAAGTTGATTTTGGTATGGTGTGGTGTGGTTTGGTTGGTTATAGATGTAAGGGGACGAATGCGAAACGATTATTTCCTGGAAGGAATAAAAAGAAACTTCTCCGGCGTGGTCTCTTTTGCGAAAGTTATCCGCCGGCGATCTTTTAGGTCTCCAAAGCTACGCGCGCGCGCCCATTTACATAAACAACCTGCCAAGTGACCGTATAGAAGATTTCACTTAACCTCATGTTAACAACCATCGATAAGAGTGAGACGTTTCTGGGTCTCAGCCGCACATTTCGCGCGACCAACGTAACTCGGTGAACTTTCCTATTGCCCAATAACGGGAATGTTCTTGCGTCCTCCTCCGCGAGCGACATCCGTCCTTGTCACTCGCAAACCGTTCATTCTCGATTTATGGAATTCTTAGTAGTAGTGCAGCGATCGCGACGTTCCTCCGCCTCTCTCTCCTCGCTTCGCCTTCGTTTCAAACCATAAGAATAAAGATATCTTTTCTCTTTCTCTGTTCGCGTTCTTGTTCGGATTCGAACAACACCGGGGACAACTCAAACTCGAGTGATCGCGCCGCGGAAATAAGTCAGTAGTAGTGGACCGATTTTTAAGACTTCATTCGGGGTCCATTCTTTCTAAAGAATACCATAAAAACCAGTTAACCATTGAAAATATGCGTGACTAATCGACACGAATAAGGTATTGATGTCATTAAAACGGGATGATCTACAACTTTTTCGGACCCAACCTTCTTCTCTCTGTGTCTACTCCGAGGATACTTTTTTTTCTTCTTCGCCCGCTCCTTTTCACAGTTCTCAGCAAGCACGAATTAACAGCGTAAATAGAATTTACTATTACGCTTCAAAAAAATTCAATAATTTCTCGTCTTTTCAGGATTTTTTCTTCTTCAATGTGGAGGGTAGAGTTATTTATATGCAGTATTTACGATCAAGATTGCAGCGGTTAATTGGCGTCGTCAGCCGCTTCGGTAGCGATCGTAGCGCCCCGGGCGGCACTTTCCGGCGTCATATCGCTCATCGGACGAGGGGCCCTTAAATTTATTACTAATTGTTTGCTAAGAAGGGGTAAAAGCGTGACCATTTCATATATTTAAATATTAGGTATTCTTCATCAACGGGTTTTAAAGAATCTTTGACGATGTCTCCGTGATTATATTAAATTAATAACGAACGCGCCATTAACGAACAAATTGAACACGATATGGGCAGGTTCCTAACCGAAATGGCTCGATTTATGCTAATGCCGGTTAATAAAGACGCCGCGGATGCGTTTTTCCTTTCTTGTGGGTCGCTTTTTCTCGGGAATGCAGTTCGTTTCTTCGAGGTAATTTGTTTGCGTTCTACGCTATATAATTACCATGGATTGGGAAACGAACCTTGGGCATTTAATTTGCTGGCGAACATCAATCGATCAATCAATCACTATTACAATAGGGACTTTAAAGAACAAAAATTTATTAAATCGTCACTAAGCAAAGCAAATGATCGTGAGGGAAGACGATTTTTTTTGTGTTTATTCGACGATATGCTCGAAACCCGTCGGCTTGTCTCCTCTCAAAGGATTCGGAAAGCCGTGTAAAATTCTACAGTGAACGATTCCACCGACTCAACACAATGGAAATGGTAAGCCAAAGCCGCTACCACCTTAAGCTCTCCTTTCGGTAAAGCACGACGATTCAAAAATGTCATCTTCGTCGCGTCGTTGGTAATGGTATTAACATTAGGCGGACTTAATTGTACAAAAAATTTGTTACACAGTCATCTAAGATAATTATACAGTTTCTTCATGGATTGTTTTGCGCGCTCTCGAAATCAACGCATTCCTTCTAGTCATTCTGTAAACATTACACCCAGCAGTGTATAAACGAAACGGTTAATTTAACGTTCGTACAGCAAATAAAAATCGTTAAGGCCGCCTGGTTTTCCTTCCGAATCGCGCCGTTAATTAATCCGTGCCCGGTTTTGCTCGATTTTTAGGTTATCTCGCCTCAGATAATATCGTTGCGATCGTGAAGGTCGTTACGGTAATTAATCTCGGAGGGTTAATTCGAAATTTTATTAATTTTCGATTAATTATCGTAACAAAAAAGATTCCCAATGAGTTATGAAAATTAAAACGTCAATTTTAAAATTTTTAGCTTGATCGAATTGATCGATTACTGAAAACGTTTTTTTTCACATAAAACATTGGGTGGGCGCTGTTAATTGTTATTTCTTTTTTGAAAGCAGTTTCCGAAGGTGTGAGTGACAGATGTCGCTATCAACGGCGTCGTTAGCGACGTCCAGTTCTTCGGGGTTCGGTAATGGTCGAAAAAAACACGACCATCCGCGTGTTTTTATCGCGGCTCTCGATTCTGGGGGTCCCCCCGATTTAATTGAGCCGTTTTATAGACGCGCGGATCGGTCGTTATTGATGGGCCGCGTCAAATTCGCCAAAGTTAATTAATCGCGCGCATTACGCGTCGCCCCGGTCTGGGGGCCCCGTGGTCGTTAGATAAATTAAATTGATTACGCCGAGAGGAGACGCTGCGCCGCTATAATTACGACAACGGTTCGGAGACGAAGAAGAGAGCCGAACGCGGGGGGGCCGCGGACGACGACGACGACGGAGGGGCCCCCGTCCACCGCGTATTAATGACCGCAATAAAATCTTTAATACGAGCACATTTCAGCAGGTCGCCTCAATGGTTCGATGAGGCGACAGAAATTCCCCTCCAACACCTTCGAACGTTTACGCCACCTATAAATCTTTTCTTTATAAACTATATTATTGAAAACACTTTAACCTAAAAAAACTAACTTTTTTTCAATTTCGACAATTTTTACTTCTTTTTAAGTATCACGTACACTTAGCATTCAGTATTGGTATCCGAGGCCGAGGCAGCATGTTTGAGATCTACCACACCCGTTATGTCTTGAACATACGAAGTACTAGATACACCAAGTTGCTATATATTACGCTCATCAAAAAGGAAACCTCAAAGTCTTGACGTATTATAAGGGCCGAGGCAGTATGTTTAAGACCTATCATACGCATCGTGTCTTGAAGATATTAAGTGCCAAAGTTAAAACTTTAAGATATGATAAGAGTTGTTATATATTTTGTCGCATGCCAACTATAATGTTTTATCTGTGATGATACGAGTATCTAATAGTTAATATCTCCAAAAAGGTAATACATGTAGCAAGTAGACATACTGCCTCGGCTATCAATACATCTTTAAACAACAACAATGCAGTTTTATCGTTGATAAGCGTAATATACAGTGTGTCCCCGGATTGTGTCCCCGTAAGGTATAATTGACGATAAATTTTTGATTTCAAATTCCATCTTTTGCATTTAAAGTCTGGATGTCATAAAACGAAATATAACCAAGTTTTACGTCAAATATCCTCAAAGTACCAAAGTTAACGCAAGAAGTTTGTTAACCGTTGCAGGTAAAGTGGTCTTTCTGAGCAATGTACAACAAAAGTTGATTAAGATAAAATGTTTGTTATGTTAAATTATAGCGATATGCCGAATTTTATTAATTTAGCATATAAAAGAAAAAATGAGTTTTTTCTTGAAAATTCTTTTGTAATATTCCGTTTTACAATAAAAACAAATGATCTGAGTGAACTATCAATTATCATTTGATAACTTAGCTTTAGTCTATTGTCAAATATTAATTGATCATGTTTACATTACAACATAAAATATTTATAATGCTGTGCTATGGATTGGGGAACAATTTGAGGAAAAATTTCGATTTTTAGTAGATAAAGAAACAATTAAGAGAGTTATTTTCGGAAACGGGAAATGTGAAAAATAAAAGGAAGGAAAAAAAGCTTTTAGATGAACATGATGCGGGGTCGATTGTTGCAGTAACGAACGCAATGGATGCAAAGGGTAGTTCAAGTCGGTATAAGTAAATCCCATTTACAAAGAATTTAAAATTTAGTTTAAAACAAAAAAATTGAAACTGTTATTAGAGAAATTCCGTTGGACCATATTAGAAAAAGTTATAAACAATGTCGGAAAAGGGCTGAATTATGTGTTAGTGTTGGTGGTGATATCATTGAATAAGCTTTTATGTTAATTTAGATTAGATCGAAAATGTTTTGTTAATCTTATGATTTAAAAATCTGCATTTTGCTTTTATATCCTAAATTAATAAAATTCGGCATCTCGCAACATAGCAAATATTTTATCTTAATCAACTTTTGTTGTACATTGCTCAGAAAGACCTTACCTGTAACGGTTAACAAACTTCTTGCGTTAACTTTGGTACTTTGAGGACATTTGACGTAATACTTGGTTATATTTCGTTTCATGACATCCAGACATTAATTGCAAAAGATTGAATTTGAATTCAAAAATTTATCGTAAATTATACCTTACGGGGACACAATCCGGGGACACACTGTATACAGGTTATAGCTCATCGTCTAACTTTCTGAGATAGCGGGAATTTTATGTTTCTCTATGGCAGTTACGCCCCCTAGCGGGTCTCTTGCCCACTTTGCCTATAAGGATTTTTTCCCCAACCCTCTAGACCTCACCGTTGTGGAGATACAGCCGCTCCGTACCCTAAACGGGACACCTGTGTATATACAGAGTGTTTCAGGTTTATGTAGCAGGACTTTAACAGTCATAGATCTTTTAAAATTAACACAAAAACTTCTTATATACATAGGTCGACAAACGCTTTATTTTGGAGATACAGGGTATTCAAATTAAATTTTTAAATTGTTTTTTTTATTTAATATTACATTAATATTGTATTTCAACCGATTCTATTCAAATTTGCTATACGGGGGTTTTTTGGCATGAGAAAGACGATTATGGAGTCCGTGTTTGCTATAGCCGGTAGAGGCTCTGTAAGCCGCTCTGTAACGTATTCTTTACGGATTAAAATAACAATAACTTTTCTGACAGTATACTTTTTGGCTTTTTGAATAAAAATTATTCTCTGTACTTTTTTGAGCAAAAAGGGTACTCTTATCAAAAATTTTGCTTGCATAATTCTAACCGACGAATTACTGATCGAGTAATGGTGTTTAAGAACGGTCTTATGTCATTACAAGCATTCCTAATCCTATTAATAATAATTCCTATTAATAAGTTCATCCCTTGTGGGAACAGGTGTCTCATACAATTTTCTTTTCAAATATCTCCACACAAATAAGTCTAAACCATTAAGGTCTGCATATCGTGGGGGCCTTACGACTAGGCCACCACGACCAATCCATCTTGTAGGAAAATGGTTGTCTACATATTGGGATGATCAGCTACCAAATATTACAAGAATAAATGGGTATAATTTATTTATTAATAAAAATATCTATGTCAAGTGGCATGCCATTAGAATCGTCATGGCCAACTATGGTTTCCATTAGAAAAATTACAAGTTTATGTCATAACTCAAAAATTATTGCTTAAATAAAAAAATCAGTTAGACTGTTCTATTAAACACATGTAATACCCTACAAATTTTTCCTAAAATTAATAATAGCGGAGCCATAGGTATTTAACGATATAACAAAAAAACGGCTTTTTCGAGATATCTACTTAGTTAGCCATGCATTTCATCCAAAAAACAAAAAGCTCATTAAATTAAGTTAATGAAACTACAATTGTTTCCCTATTTAATCGTCTTTCTGTCTCCGCTAGTTTTCGAGATCTCCATACTAAACATAGAAAAAAACTCACCCTGTATATATATTTATAAAATTATTTTTTTATTTTTATCTTATACGTGGGTGAATATGTCATCATTGTCGTAATCCTCATAAAGCGATGTATAAATTCGGTTGAAAATACTAGAGACAGCGTGTATCAATAAACTTCGTCTCTGGGATACTATGTACGCCTACGCGGAGACGTAGCGCGACACTCTGGGGCCACAATCTCAACTCTACACGCGTACTCTCTCCGATACATAAAATATGAGATGATGTAAACGATACGGTTTCAGATGCGTGCTTCGCGTCTAACAAGTCCGCTAAGTTATGGCGACGATCTTATAACGCGGCGGATAAGGCAACTAACGGAATTTATTCAGTTTCGAATAGGCCGAGATGGTTCGAGAGGAAAAAAAAAAGGCAGAAAGATATCTTTCCTCGACGAGCCGGTGCGATATCGGCGATATGAAGCTATTATTCTTGTTTGTAATTCGTCGGTATCGCATCGAACGGATCGCAAACGCGCGCGCACCTCTATGGACGCGCCACGGTGCTCAAAGCAAATTGCCAGGTGCGCGAATCCAATCTCGAGCGCAAATTGAAATATTAAATTGAATCTCGCTCTCTACCCCCTCAAGTTAAAACCATTTGCGCGGGGCTTCCTCAAATTTAATTGTGTCGCGTCTCTCGTTATTAAGGCGAATATGATACCCGAACGATGACGGTGCCATCCGCATTTCGCCAACAACGCATCTTGCTGCCGTCTCGTTACCGATGCCATTGTCACCTTACAATAACACAAAACAGTGGGACGCCAACCGGCATCGCATCACACTCTTAATTGATTTCCAAGGATTTTAATCAATTTTCTTTAAAGAGCGGACAAAAAGTCGAATTGTTATAGTTATTATCGATTGATTTTTCAATCAAAAAATAAATAAAACTTTTAGAATTAACATTTAAAGTATCGATTTGAGTGGCCTTAAGCAATAAATGGGTGAGTGATGCCTCTCCCGAAACCAACGTACCTCCTTCTTCGCTCTTGCAATTCCTTCTGGGAAGTCGTCCCCATGTTATTATGTTGCGGCCGAGGAACAACACTGTAACGTCGGCCGTCGTTCTTTGTATCCTCTGTTCCTCCCCGCTTTCGCGGAACGACGCAGTTTCTGTCTCAGGCCATGCGAAAAACACGTCCACCGTCTCGCCGTATCATTATCGAAAAAATTTGGCCCGTGTAATTGAAAATCAATTTCTGGACCCCATAGGTCCATTATTTCGTCCTTCCTCCCGCCGAACCATTCGCCCGACCGACGACCGACGCGACGGTGGTGGTGCTATTATTATTTGGCCACGAAATAAAAAAAGGTGAAAAAAGATTTGGTCGGGGTGCCCGTTCCCGGTGCAATCACGCTTATGGGATGAGATCGGGACCGCGATAAAGACTGATTGCGTCTCAAAAGTCGATTTAACGACACCTTGTTATTTTTCGGCAAGACCTCGCCATAGACAACACAATCCAAACAATAATTATAAACGAAACGCGGCCGCGCGTAATCACAAGCCCCGGAGTCCGTGGCGTGTCATTGCCAAGGTTGCCTATCTCTCTCTTTCTCTAAGACGGTCAGCGCCGTAATTAGACTCCTCTACCTGGGACGAGACAAGAAGGAGGAGGACCCCATTGCCTAGAAAGGACCGTGGAATCTAAGCGTCGCCGTTGATGTTCAAGGACGCCCGGAGAATAGAAAAACCGTCAACCAGATAACAAAACTAGCCGTTATCTATCTCACGGAGTTAGTTATCTCGTGTAGGAAATAATTTAAAGGGGAATCCATATCTGTAAGTGTCAACGCAATGGAGAGTTTAGTTTTCGAACCAGATAACCAACTACAATCCGACAACAACGAAAAAGAAAATCTTTTTAACAAAATTATCAAACCAAAACGTGAACAGAATCTTAATTTAAAACAACGTAAAAAAAGATCGGCTTAGTTAAAATAGATTAATTAGTTGCAGGTGTGCGTAGACGTGCTCGAGAGGTCGTCATAAAAGAAAAAGAATGGTTGAAAAAAAAGGGTAGTGCTAAAATCGAGTTCTCGAAAAGTTTAAGGAACAAAAAAGGGTTGTGTGGCGTTTATGGCACCGCAGCGATGTGGTCCTTTTTCGGTGCTTTTATCGTTACATAGAAACAGTAAAAATCCGGTAGAGCCCAAGTGCGAATTCATCAAATTATCGCGCTTTAGTGACCAATAAAACTTGCTGTATTGTTCCTCTCTTGGTCAATTTCGAATGGCCACGATTTTTAGGGCTCTATAATGTGTTTTTATGTGTCTTGCGGTTCAACCCTCAATGACAACAAAAAATATATAACTTAAACATTAACTTTTTAGTTAATAAAGATTACTGCGTTTTTTATAACTGTTTGTTAGTAACAATTAAAACTTGAACTAACAATAAAGCTAGAACTAATCTAGAACTAGAATCATTTGGGTTTAGCACTGAGACGTGTCTTAAAACGGCTTAACCCAATGCTTCTAGTTCTAGATTCTAAAAATTAGAACTAACACTAGACCTAGAACTAGAAACATTCGGGTTTAGACACGCACGGCTAAACCCGAATGTTTCTAGTTCTAGGTCTACTGCTAGTTCTACTTTTCGTTCAAGAAAAATATTCAACAATCTAGCGCTAAATAACAATTAAAACTAGAACTAACACTAGACCTAGAACTAGAAAGTTTCGGGTTTAGCCGTGCGTCCTCAGACGCACGGCTAAACCCGAATGTTTCTAGTTCTAGGTCTAGTGTTAGTTCTAGTTTTAGTTTTAGAACAACTACTAGATCTAGAACTAGAAATATTCGAATTTAACCGTACGTGTCTTAAGACGGTTGAACCTAGTTTTGTTTTTAGAACGAACACATGCGCCTGAAGATGTACAGGGTGGTTCAAATTCGATGTCCGAATAGGCTAACTCGGAAACTATAAGAGTTAGAAAAAAAGTAGCTTACATGTCATGATCTCGTTTTTCGAGAAACTGCTAATGCCGAAAACCTCATAGCGCTATCGTCTTTTGTTTTTCCGCTAGAGGCTAAAATTGAAAATATCGTAAAACCAGCAAGCGCAATTATCTTGGTTATTATTATAGCTGGAGTATTATAACTAAGACATTATATGGACACTTTTTTACAGAGAATTTGATGACGTAGTCAAAAAAATTTTTTCGGTTTTAGATTTTGAGATATTATCACAATGTTCGTTTTTTTAAATGGAAACAACCACTGATTATTCGCTTCTATTTGTTATTGTTTTAGAATAAAGCAAAAAATTAACTTTTCTTTTAGTGTGTTCCAAGAAATTTAATTTACAGTTTCCTGTAAATTACGGTACTATAATTAAAAATTAAAAAAACATTTTTAATTTAATAATATTAAAACACTATTTAATTTATATATGTAATTATACAAAAGTTGGAATAGATTGCATTATTTCACATTTTTTATTAATATTTAATATTATTCTTAAATGACTTAATAAATTATTGATAGATGGTGCCATACGTTTTTTTTTGAATTCAAATAAACATAGCAACATTTGTTTGTATTCAAAAATTTTCTGAAGTGTCACTTTAAAAATCACGTTTTTTAAGATGACTTACGAAAATTACGAAAAGTTTAACATGTTAGAATGTTACATATTAGAAAATAAAGTAAATTTTATATAAATTTTTAGTAGAATAATTTTTAGTTATAGTACCGTAATTTACAGGAAACTGTAAATTTAATTTCGTCGACGACACTAGATGGAAATTTTATAAAAAAAAGTTTGTTTTTAGCTTTATTCTAAAACAATAAGAAATAGAGCTTTCGAACCCTATATTTTTGTAATTAGAAAAAAATAAAGAATATAATAAGCGAATAATCAGTGGTTGTTTCCATTTAAAAAAATGAAAATTGTCATGATATCTCAAAATCTAAAACCGAAAAAATTTTTTTGTCTACATCATCAAATTCTCTGTAAAAAAGTGTCCATATAATGTCTTAGTTATAATACTCCACCTAGAATAATGACGAAGATAATTGCACTTGCTGGTTTTACGATATTTTCAATTTTGGTCTCTAGGGGACAAACAAAAGACGATAGCGTTATGAGGTTTTCGACATTAGCAGTTTCTCGAAAAACGAGATCATGACATGGAAGCTACTTTTTTTCTAACTCTTATAGTTTCCGAGTTAGGCTATTCGGACATCGAATTTGAACCACCCTGTACAGCTAAACCCGAAACTTTGAATGTTTGTATTCATTTATACAGTGTGTCCCCGGATAGGTGAAACGACTCTTATAAAAGGTAAAATTTTTTCGATATTAATTGTCATTTTGTCAATTTTGAACATATTATCAATTTTTAAAAAACAAGTGAGCCTTGACAGTGAAAGAAAAACTCTTTTTGTGGCAGGTAAAGTACCTTTTCTGTTTACAGTACGTGAAATTGTTACTAAGAAGTTTTGTTCAGAATGAAAAACTATGGGCATATGCAAATTTTCGGATTGATCGGCCTACTTTGAAAAATCCATATCAAACAATTTTATTTCTAACAAAGACTGCCATGGAAAAACAAAATTGCTTTCCTGTCACTGTTAATCTCTCAAACTGTAATTTAGTAAACTTAAAGTGTTTTTTAAACAGAATGTTAACATTAGAGGAAAAAGTTTACGTGATTATTGCTTTATTTTGTGAAAAATTTCCAAATACTGGAATTAAAAGAAGTACTTGTTGGCGTTTAATCAAAAGATTTCTTACAGCAGGAAGTATTCACTCTAAGAAAAAAAAATTATGATGAAACTGATTAACTATGATTAACTGTTTTCCTTTGTGGGCGAACACACGCTTAATTTCTTGTGAACATTTTCAGAACGCTTTGTTTATTTCTCCCGAATATCTGAATCTCAAAACAAAAAGTCGTAATAAAGTACTATTAACGAAAATATTAAATAATGGGTTTTATCAAAGTAGGCTGATGAAAATTTGCATATGGCCATAACTTTTCATTCTGAATAAATTTTTTTAGTAACATTTTACCATACTGTAAACAGAAAAGGTAAACACACAAGAAGTTTTCGCTTCAGTGTCAACACTCACTTAAACTTTTAAAACTTGAAAATATGTTTAAAATTAGCCTTTAACTAAGCAGGGCTGAACCCCAAAAGATGACAATTAATATCGAAAAAAATTACATTTTATAAGAGTCGTTTCACCTATCCGGGGACACACTGTATATTGTCATTTGGAACAACTAGCCACCAAAAGATGGCGCTAATGTGAAATTAGAAATTTAAATTGCTTCTACTGATAGTAACTAAATTCATATCTGAAGTTATGTGCTTCTTTTTAACCTTAAGCATGAAGTTAACGTTCCCTTCACTTGAAAAGCTGCTAAATCACGCGATACACGTTCGATAGGTAAAAAATTCGATGTTTATTGGCCGTTCGCGCCAGGTACGGCCGACTTTTCATTGAAAAAACTTTTAACAATGCCTGGGTGTTGCGTTCACCTCTGACCCCGTCCGGGATTTTATCTCGAATTCCAACGGTATATCGCTGTCATTAAGCACGGCCGGGGGAGGCGGTACATTTCAAAATTTCACCGATCACAATTCGTACTTGACAAATTGACGGGCAACAATACTAAATTCTCTCGAAAACGGTCAATTATCCGTTATAAATCGTCGTCGTAGCGGGCGTATCGTTTCATAAGCGCTCACACAAGGTCTAAACCATGAACAATAAACGGTAGCGAGCGGTCGTTGAAATAATAAAATCGTTACTTAACCGATAATTAATTTGCCGTTAATAAACGCTTCTGCGTGGTGCAGAACTTTTAAAAGATTTTTTTTCTCTTCCATCGAATCATGTGACCTTTTTGGCATTTAGATCCATCTGTTCGATTCTTGCAAGGTGCGTTTTCACGACGTCGTATTTTTATTTGTACACAAAACGATCTTGTAGAAGTTGCGCATTTGTGCAACGATCTCTCGTTGTGAAATCTGTATTTTTTCGAGTTGAACGCGCGGGCCATAGACCGCAAAATAGCTCTTTAATTAGCAATTTAATTTTAAACGCGCCGGTAATTTAGAAATCGTGTTCACTCATTGTGTTACGCTACCTAATTACCCGTTGATTTTGACGTTACACAATATCAAATATCGAAACACGAACCTAAAAATTATTTAATATTTCTATTTGTGTCGTAAAATCGAAAAATATTTTGAATTGACCATAAAAGAGGAATGATGCGTGCGAGGCTGTGGTAATGAGCCGGTTTCTACCTGAACTTTTTCAAAATAAGTCCGCTCTAATGGGCCGTCTATCAAAAGCTGGAACTCGACGGAACCCCGGTACGAAATTACAGTGGATTTCGTCGGCCCCACTTGTTAGAAACGATGACTGAAAGCTCACGGAATTGCCGGAAAATTACGCACTTACCAGCGGAATGTCGGGTTGCGTAAATTAGAGTGACTTCACCATCGTTTGTTGGACGCCCAACTCTTATTTACATCATTTCTAACTGTTACTATTCCAAAATCACTACAATTTTATTTATTATTTATTGCAGTTCAATTTTTTTCATTTCACTTCTCCTCACTATGTTCATCCAATACAGCACTGATTAGATAATATATTTCCAAATAAATTAAATCAACCCTAATCTTTTGGCATCAACCTCGAAATTAAGGGAACTCTACTCAGCACACCACAGACCAGAAGAAGAACTTTGCAAAAAAGTATCTGGATACTATCTTTTAGATCATGAAGACAAGACCCTATCTATATTGGATTAGGTTCCTTTAGGGTTGGGATAGATTGGTTTGAATTTGGCTTGGGTTTGAGTTAAGAATTAGAGAATTGAGTTGATAATTTTGCAGATAGCTTACTTTACGTTATTTGTGTCATATCCCAGACGTCTTTGTTCGTCTCATCTTCCTATCTTGCTCTTAGCCTTCTCATAGCCCATATACTTTATTGGCCAGCAGTATTCTTTTTCGAATTTTCCCAGAATGTCTGCCTTTCCTGGCCAACTCCATTCCAAACAATACGAATAGCGAGATCACCTCCATGCGTTCCTTCGTGCCACCAACCACGACTCTGCTTGATCTAGTCAGCATCAACAACATCACTACATTAGTCCGCGAGTTAATCAACCACTATCATATTATCTTTTATACACTTAGCCGAGGTCGCTTGCGGGCGAGGCATGACAATGTGTTGATTAATATGATTTTAATTGCAACGTCTCAATCGCAGATGAGCTGGCTTATATTTACCTGGATTTAAGCTTTATCGAGGTCGCTTGCGGACGAGACGCTACATTATTTTAACCAACAGTAATCGTATCCAAATTGGATCATAAATTCTCAATGGGATTTATGCCCAAGCTTTGGAGTGGCGTTTTCATTACTTGAGGAGAATTCTACAAGACAATAAAACCTAGGTCTTGGTAAATTTGTCAATACCACATTTCGAAGTAAATTGGTTCTTAATCCTAGAACACTGGGTTATTGGTAACAGCTGATAGACATTTTAGGTAGTTGTGTATCTAAGTTCATATATGTAGATGTAGTAGATTTCGTACCAGTATCTCAAAGTTGATTGATTGACAATTTTTAATAATTTCAAATAAACGCCCTGTATATATAAATATTTTTGTGATACAAATGAGATATATTTGCGATTATAATATAATATTGCAATCTCATTCTAGAGAATAACTCTTGTAAATTAATTCATATAAGTTGGGTCGAAGGCACTTAGAGGTTTTCGAGAAGCAACATCAGGCAGCGAATTTCACACAAGTTTGGACTTGAGGCCGCTTTCCCCCGGTAATTACAAACACAACTTGCAATATTCTAATTAATTTTTTTCGTGCAGCGGAGCGCCCGGCGTAGGGCGTCTCCGAACCCGGAGCCGCTTCTCACACATTGTTTCTGCCCGGACGCGCTCTTAATAAATTAATGAACGTTTGCCAGCGACGGCGCAGAAGAAGGGGGCAGAGCGACCGAGCCCCGGCGATTGGGCGTTTCAAGATGGCCGAATGGTATTTACATTTTAATTGAGAAAAGTACCGATTATGATTTATACTTAATTAAAAGTTATTTCAAATACGAACCTCTTCTTCTCTTTCGCTCATCGATTCTCGGTAGAAAAGCCAATTCAAAAGTGGTAAATCATATTATCCAAGAAGATCTTTCGTACGAACGCGCTACAAAGTTGCAACTTTTCAGATGAAACTAATATTAAGATACATTTAAACGTGCTTTTAGTCTCTTTCAAACAAAACGATAATAAAACGGCCGTTTTTACTACCTAAGAGTTTACTTTTCGTTATGGTTTGTTTGAGGAAACCGGCCGTTATGACTAACAAGCGAGACTACTGTACCAGAAGACTACTAAAAACAGGTAGCGTAAAGGAAGAAGAAGAATTTGTGAAGAGAGGACCTCGTCTCTCGTTTAGTTATCGCGTTCAGGATCTCACCGCATTAAGGGTAATGCCGTCATGTCCCTTAATAAATTAAAGAAACGCGCGCCGCGGTTCGCGACGGGTCACAGACGTAAATTAATTAATAAAATTAAGGTGACGGCCCGGTTAAAAAAAAAATGAATAAAACGAATTAAAAACGAAATAAAACAAAGTTGCTGAAAATATGCGCTCGCCACCGGTGTAGACTCACTTAACGCCGTAATAAACGGCGAAACGTAAACAAATAAAACTTTTTATGGATTTCCATACAATAAAGGAGCGAACGACGATAAGGATCGGCCTTTTCGACGCGCGCAAGCAGAGATTACATCGCCTTCAGTTAATAGGCGAAAATAAAACGGCTACGCATTTTCCGCATTTGACATAAATTTGATACTTAACTTGAACGCGGTAAACGAAAATAACAGTATTTCACGTCCGATTAAGTTACAAATAAAATCTATCAGAATGATTATTTCAACTCAAAAAAAATTCTCTTTTCGATCTCTACCGGATCGTTCCACGAAAAGTTTCTCAAAGAAACTTTGCGTTTACGACGATGTCGACGTCGAAGAAGTCGTGCCGTTTATAATTTTGCATTCTGCGGTTGTTATTTTAAAGGATATTGGTCGCGAGACTTCGAATTATTGCCCGGCACGCGTGGTACTTTGCCCGTTTTGTTGTTTCGTTTCCAAGAATAAGCGGGGCGGAATTTTGTACAACTCTCTTCTCGTATTAGTCGTCGTCGTTCACGTCCATTGTTCCTCTTCCTTTAGATTCTTTAGAATCGATTGCGGAATCTATTAGAAGAGGAAGTCGACTCGACAATAAGCTATTCTCTTGGAATGTTCTCAAATTCGGAATAATTAAAGAAATGGGGAAAAATTATGGTAAAAAAATCCCGCACCGGGAAACGTAAAATTAGTAAACGACTTAGGAGGCGGCTTTAACCGCTCTCGGAAATCTAATTACACGATCTAAACAATTTTAATTTATAGGTTCCGCGCCCGCTAACGGTTTTGAACGGCCTCATTTTCTCGTAATGAGTTTTACGGACTCGTGGTTGTTCCTTTTCATTTTTTTTATTAATAATTTATTTCTATTATATAAGTTATATATATTTCCCATCTTCAATTTTCTACCATTTTAAGTAATATTAGCAAAATGTATGCGTATTCATGTAAAAAGTTGAGCTTAGGCCACTTAAGTACCTTGCATTATGAAGTCTTCAGACGCACGGCTAAACCCGATACTTTCTAGGTCTAGTGTTAGTTCTAGTTTTAATTGTGATTCAGTTGTAGATTGTTGTGGTACATCTTCATTGAACTAAGACTAAAACTAACACAAAACCTAGAACAAGAATTATTCAGGTTTAGCCATGCGAGTATAACCTCAATGTTTCTAGTTTTACGTTTAGTATTAGTTCTAAAGGTAGACTTGTGGTGATAGTGTTAGCTCTAGTTTTAGTTGTTCAGCAAATATCTGAGCTTATGAAGCAAATTTAAATTAATTCGGATAAAGTGATGTATAAACGCATATTCTGGAAGGTTAAATAATATTAGATATCAAAAAAATCTACTCATATTAATATAAGTTAATATAGGAATAAAGTGCTTACCTTCATTCACGCTTCAAAACGTATTTGTGTTTATAACTTAATAAAATCCATTTAATTTAAACAAATTAACTCCATAAACACAAACATAAATCACCCAACAACAACATAACCTCAAATGTCAAAAATTAAATTAAAACTTGTAAACAACACATATTTAAAATTTAATTTATTAATTAAATCTTTAATTAACTTTAATAAAACGAATTAAAATTGTTTATTGATATAAATTGCGATAAAATCACTTAATAAATAATTTTAACCAATAAAATTTTTTTTATTTGATGTTGGTAGTCTTGATTTTTGACGAACTAACTTCAAGTTTAAAATGTCAAAATTTACTTAACCTCAAATGTGTTGAAATTTATTGAAGCTAAAAAGTGAGGCGTAAACGAAGAAAATGATGTAAGGTAAAAGTTATGAATTCTTTTTAGTAATAAGAAAACGTTATTGACCACACTTGACCTAGTTTTCGATATGCAATTCAAAGTGTTTCTATCTTCTATTCTAAGTAGTGAACGGTTGGAAGAAACTGGTTCGCTCGGTAAACGCGTACCATAAATTTGAGTCTTCGACCGTGTGCTCAAGTCGAGTGAATTTTAACTGGCCGCCCTACGCCGGGGTCATTATTTAAATGTATAACGCATTAGTCAACGATTGCTCGGTTATATATGCGGCTAATGATGTATATCGCGTCCCCGCGGATGATGGCCAACCATTCTCTCGAAGAAGTAAGTGCCCTCCGGTTGTATTTTCCGCGATTTATTGCATCCAGTCGCGTAATAGCGGAGGTCGGCAATAGAATACACGGTTTGGTTCATCATCCGATCGATACGATACATTCCCGTTAATAAAAACTAAAAACGAACGTTTTTTGGTGGTAATTTATAAAGAGTTGGGTCAGCACGAAAGCCATAAACGCGACCAGTTCCTTATCGTGTCGCGATAAAACCGAAATTTTAAGCCGTGTAAGTGAGCCCATTTATAGCCGCCGTTTTATATCTTAAAAGCTCTTAAATTAAAATTCCCTTATTATGCAAAAATTTGAACGGGAGCCGTCCAACTCCGATGGCTTTATTAACGCATAAATCAACACGTCGAAAGAAACTTGGAGGTTTTGCTTAAACGCAATTAAGAAAATTGACACCCACGGTACACGACATCAACTCACCAAGAAATGGATATTGAATCACTTGTGGGTAAATCATCTTTTTATTTATTTTTGATAAAAAATTTCCTTAATTAATCGAAAATCCTAGATTTTATTATTATTCCAACGAGAGTAAAACCCGAAACCCAATACGCGCGGTGTATTGCAAATAATTGATCGGCCACAATAAATCTTTTTATCTCGGGCGTCCAGTAATATATGGAACGCGAGGCGGACAATATTTTACGCGGTACCTAATTATTTTTAATTTAGTATCCCAGCTTGGATGTATTATTAACGTCCCGGTTGATATTTTCCTCGATATCGAACGGGTTAGGTCGAGGAACTCGCGCAAATGACGCGTCCTTATTCTTTATTTCGGCCGAAAATAAAAATTTTATTTCGACAGAAACGAATGTAACTATTTTTTTTTTTAATTAACCGTTTTAACAAACTTTATTAACTACCTCGCCGTTAAAATGACTTGAGGATGTATTGAAATTGTTGTCATTAAACATGTTTAACCTTTTGTTTGAATAGACACGTTATCTGTAGTAATCTTTCAAAACAACTATTAAGAGAAAAGTTCGTAGACCCGTGTGTCTAATCTCACGAGAGTGGCCAGTAAATTCTTTTTATGCAGTCGTAAAGTGGATAATGGCAAAAGTTATAACGGGAGGAAACGTAAACTTATAAATTTTTTATTACTTTCTTAAGATAAATAATATTTGAGGATATGTTGAAATATTATACATAGTCTATAGTGAATTTTCCTCTCTTACCTCTCTTCTTCTCGTACCTCTCTTAAGACGGCTGATAAGTGGTAGGTAGCGTTACTTGCCATAAAATATCACTATGTTGCATATTTTTATTGAACTAAAACCAGAACTAACACTAGACCTACAACTAGAATCATTCGGATTTAGCCGTCTTGACAGACGTGCGGCTAAACCCGAATGTTGCTAGTTCTAGGTATAGTGTTAGTTTTATACTGGCAATGTCACTAGAATTTACATTAGAGCTAGAACTAGAAACATTTGGGTTTAGCCGCACGTCTTTCAAGACGGCTAAACCCAAATGATTCTAGTTCTATGTATTGTGTTAGTTCTAGCAACAGTGCTCGTGTAAAACTAGAACTAACACTAGACCTAGAACTAGAAACATTCGGGTTTAGCCGTCTTGACAGACGTGCGGCTAAACCCGAATGTTGCTAGTTCTAGGTATAGTGTTAGTTTTATACTGGCAATGTCACTAGAATTTACATTAGAGCTAGAACTAGAAACATTTGGGTTTAGCCGCACGTCTTTCAAGACGGCTAAACCCAAATGATTCTAGTTCTACCTATGTATTGTGTTAGTTCTAGCAACAGTGCTCGTGTAAAACTAGAACTAACACTAGACCTAGAACTAGAAACATTCGGGTTTAGCCGTGCGTCTGAAGACGCACGGCTAAACCCGAAACTTTCTACTTCTAGGTCTAGTGTTAGTTCTAGTTTTAATTGTGATTCAGCGCTAGATTGTTGTATATTTTTATTGGAGTAGTTGAAAGGGTAAATATTCGTATTACAAAATTTTATAGTTTATTTTTATTGAACGAAAAGTAGAACTAACACTAGACCTAGAACTAGAGAGTTTCGAGTTTAGCCGTGCGTCTCTTAAGAAGGAAACTCCGAGTTATCATAAGAACGTCACATTCTCCAAGCAAAACTTTTCCTTTGCAAAACTACCCAATGCCTGTACCAAGTTATGTTGCATTTTATGTGGGATAGTGCAAATGCATAATAGATTTGTAACTATGGTTACTGCGCTCATATATTGCGAGTTATATGAAATTCCCGGTATAGAGAAAGCCATCTTACAGTTATATTGTTTTCCGTTTCTCTATTATCGCGTTCTACACCGTTTTATCGATAAATCAAAACTAAAGGGCTTTCATAGGCTAGAAAAATAAAGTCAATTATTACCGCACCGCTATCTAGTTGCGGTAGAAATGGTAGTTAAACATTAATTGAATCGTTAACACGCCTAGATGCGACCAATCGATACAGTTTGGTAAATTGTCCCTACGTTTGTATTTTCCCATTTTAAAACGCCGCCGGCGATAACCATATCTAATAAAAATATCATCACATAATTGTTTTATTTATTGGCTTCTATTAACGTTACTGATTACTAAATACTCTTTTTTTACTTTTGAGCTTGGCGAAGTAAAAATTAATCGTAAATTTTATTATATACGGTGCTATATTTTATGGCTAAATTCGCAAAATATAATGATTATATAGTTGCCGATACAAATTTGTTGCTCAACTTTGTATTGGCTTGACAAAATTTTATCATTTATTCTTTGTCATTAACTTAGTCCTGTACTATTGTGAGATTGCTCAACTTTGGTGTGATTTCTGTTATGGCGCCTTGGATACAAGCTGTCTCGGCTTAACCCTTTGTGTCCCGACGGTACTTTAAAGTACCTAAAGGTAGTTTTAACCGCTCATTTTAAATCATTTTAAAAATAAAACATTGAGCTTTAATTTAAAATAATTCTCATTCCTTAATTTTAATAAACACGGTTTCCAGAAATTTTTAAATTAATATCTTGTATGTTTTGTTTCAACATTTTTTTTCTTAATATTTTTCCAATCCAACCCATCAATTATTATACATCATTTTAAAAAGAAAGCTTTGAGCTTTAATTTAAAAGAAGTTTCATTTTTTAATTTCAATAAATACGGCTTTCAGGAATTTTTAAATTAGCATCTTTTTTGACACTTTTAGGTTATACGAAAATGTAAGTTTTATTTCAACATTTTTTTTCTCAATATTTTTCCAATCGAACCCAACAATTATTATACATCATTTTAAAGAGAAAGCTTTCAGCTTTAATTTAGAATAAGTTTCATTCCTTAATTTCAATAAACACAGCTTCCAGGAATTTTTAAATTAGCATCTTTTTTCACATTTTTAAGTTATGTATACGAAAATGTAAGTTTAATTTCAAAATCTTTTTTCTCCATATTTTTGTGATACAACACAATCATTATTATACATCATTTTAAAAAGAAAGCTTTGAACTTTAATTTAAAAGAAGTTTCATTTTTTAATTTCAATAAATACGGCTTTCAGGAATTTTTAAATTAGCATCTTTTTTGACACTTTTAGGTTATACGAAAATGTAAGTTTTATTTCAACATTTTTTTTCTCAATATTTTTCCAATCCAACCCAACAATTATTATACATCATTTTAAAGAGAAAGCTTTCAGCTTTAATTTAGAATAAGTTTCATTCCTTAATTTCAATAAACACAGCTTCCAGGAATTTTTAAATTAGCATCTTTTTTCACATTTTTAAGTTATGTATACGAAAATGTAAGTTTAATTTCAAAATCTTTTTTCTCCATATTTTTGTGATACAACACAATCATTATTATACATCATTTTAAAAAGAAAGCTTTGAGCTTTAATTTAAAAGAAGTTTCATTCTTTAATTTCAATAAATACGGCTTTCAGGAATTTTTAAATTAGCATCTTTTTTGACACTTTTAGGTTATACGAAAATGTAAGTTTTATTTCAACATTTTTTTTCTCAATATTTTTCCAATCCAACCCAACAATTATTATACATCATTTTAAAGAGAAAGCTTTCAGCTTTAATTTAGAATAAGTTTCATTCCTTAATTTCAATAAACACAGCTTCCAGGAATTTTTAAATTAGCATCTTTTTTCACATTTTTAAGTTATGTATACGAAAATGTAAGTTTAATTTCAAAATCTTTTTTCTCCATATTTTTGTGATACAACACAATCATTATTATACATCATTTTAAAAAGAAAGCTTTGAGCTTTAATTTAAAAGAAGTTTCATTCTTTAATTTCAATAAATACGGCTTTCAGGAATTTTTAAATTAGCATCTTTTTTGACACTTTTAGGTTATACGAAAATGTAAGTTTTATTTCAACATTTTTTTTCTCAATATTTTTCCAATCGAACCCAACAATTATTATACATCATTTTAAAGAGAAAGCTTTCAGCTTTAATTTAGAATAAGTTTCATTCCTTAATTTCAATAAACACAGCTTCCAGGAATTTTTAAATTAGCATCTTTTTTCACATTTTTAAGTTATGTATACGAAAATGTAAGTTTAATTTCAAAATCTTTTTTCTCCATATTTTTGTGATACAACACAATCATTATTATACATCATTTTAAAAAGAAAGCTTTGAGCTTTAATTTAAAAGAAGTTTCATTCTTTAATTTCAATAAATACGGCTTTCAGGAATTTTTAAATTAACATCTTTTTTGACACTTTTAGGTTATACGAAAATGTAAGTTTTATTTCAACATTTTTTTTCTCAATATTTTTCCAATCGAACCCAACAATTATTATACATCATTTTAAAGAGAAAGCTTTCAGCTTTAATTTAGAATAAGTTTCATTCCTTAATTTCAATAAACACAGCTTCCAGGAATTTTTAAATTAGCATCTTTTTTCACATTTTTAAGTTATGTATACGAAAATGTAAGTTTAATTTCAAAATCTTTTTTCTCCATATTTTTGTGATACAACACAACCATTATTATACATCATTTTAAACAGAAAGCTTTAAGCTTTAATTTAAAATAAGTTTCATTTCTTAATTTCAATAAACACGGCTTCCAGGGATTGTTGAATTAGCATCTTTTTTGACACTTAGATTTCACATTTTCACATTTTCGTCGTTCTGTAGCTACAGGTCTGATAAATAAATATTCAAATTTACTGGTCCACGAAAATGTCGTAGCGCAGGTTCAAAAGAAAGAGGAAGTAGTGAAAATTAACTAGTGCAATGGACTAAGTTGTAATGAAAGAAAAATCTGTTTTTCTAAATATCATAATGTGATTTAGCTATAGCAAGTGTTACTTATTTTCTAACGTAATAAAAAATGTATTATTATTATATTGGCAATACAAGTTTTTGTTTACTACAACATCACTAAAATATATGTTAATGCCTGATAGTACTCTCGAGTACCATTATCCCCCTGGAATGGGGGGATTGCATATTTTGCGAAAATTGATTCCAAATTCTGACACAAAGTTTCAAAATTTTTGACTTCCTGGGACACAAAGGGTTAATGATATATAAAACGTCAAATTTTGCTCTTTAGTGCTTTTAAATTTTCTCAGTTGGTAACAATGAATGATACTCATAATATATTTATTTGAGATATAAAAATAGCAGTAGCCACGCTATTTTAAAAACAATGATATCGATTTTTGATACCCGAAACAATTGGTTGCCATGGTTACACATGGCTACTGCTATTTTTTCTATCTCAGATAAAATAACATTTTCTCCATGATTTTTAGATTGTTTATGATGATATTTATAGGTCGGTGTTAAATAAAATCAAGATGATTAATATTAATTGTAAAGAATCACTTTCGTTTACCGTTTTGACGGTTGGTGAAAATAAATGAGCGGTCGTAAGAAGTCGTGTGGGAGTTGTTGAAGAAGCGACAACCGCGGTTTCGTCGCCGAGGCCATTCGTCTTAAGACCACGAGTAAGATTAGGGAAGAGGGCTTACAATTACCAGCGATATCGCGGCGTAAATCACGCGAATTATTAATTATTAACTCTCTCTTTCCCTCTCGTCTTAGCGTTTTTTCCTTTTTTATAACCGCCCGCCAGTCGCATAAATCACAATTATCAGGATTAAACGCGCAACATATCAACGCTGCCAGCGAAAGATACTAAAACAAATAGATGGCGTTCGCTGTAAAACATTTACCGCCGCCAACGTGATTATATGACCAGGACAGAAGAAAATGCGGCGTTCCCTTTTTGTTTGTTTTTTCGATTAAACGAAGGAATTACTTGAAAACGCGACGTTGACAAGGTCGGATGTAGAAAAAGTACTTAAACAAGTAGTTAATCACAGTTGCAACTTAATGGGTGGCCGGAGATCATCAACGGTCAGTCAACGAATCGGAGTGGAGAGTATATAAAGCTCGATTCCGCTAAATTAGTAATTAGAGGGGTCGTGTTGCCATCTATCGGCTGCGGCTGCGGCCGTGAGGCAATCGGTGAACCCCGCCTTCCCCCTAATTATAAGATCACGTTTCTATCATTCCGCTTTTATTGTTCATTCCTGCGAGGTGCCTTTCGGTGCGGCACCCAATAAGTTATGTCGCGCCGGCATAAAACCGTGTAATTAAATAGGGACCGAATAGATTGGTTTTTTGGTATCGGGGGGCTCGACCGAGCCGGTAACCGGATTATTTCGAAGCGGGCGCGGAGCATTCCAAAATGACCGCGAAGAAAGAGGTTATTGTTCTCCCGGACCGAGATTTGACGGCCCCTCCGACATTTTTATCCGAAAATCCGACGGACGTTTTTCCGCGCGGACCGCAAGGAGCGCGCGCGGCGCGTCATCGCTTTATGATAGTGTTTAAAATACGGCCCTAATATGTTATTATCGTGTAATTTCGTGCCCATCTCCCCATACCATACGTGAGATTATGAAAATTTCCCCAAAGATTGGGGCCGATTCGTGTTTCGGGACCTCGACGTCAGCTCCTCGCTATTATACTTTTAATTTTGTAATAAAATAACGGAGACTTTGCATGCAATTAATTTTAAATCGGTTTTTGCGATATTATTAAAGATAAGTGGACGGTTTTTCGGTGGACGCCGCACCATTTCGGATGGGTACTTATCAAAAATTAATCTCCTCCCGTCGTCGTCTACCTCCTTTACTACCTCCTTCTTCTTTACCTTACCCTACATTACTATTTTTAATACATTTTCATTATTGTTTTTCTGCTCCAAACTTTTTCAGGTCTATTTCATTCGTATTCGTACTGGTCGTGGTCGTCTCTTGAGACGGATATACGTAATGCCCTTCACTTTATATCAAGTGTCGGCGGGTACATGGCAAGCGCGGCGTCTCACCCATTACTCCTCGGGCCCGTGATATATTTAGTGTCTAATGTTGGCACTTTGACGCCTCTCCCGCGGGTTCGCCTGACGGCGCGTCGCTTTCTCTTCTTGTTAGAGAAGAATGCGCGCGATAAGGACGGACGTGGAATGCCGCCACGTTTGACGGCCGCTGCCACACGCAAGTCGCACGAACAACAAGAATTCCAAATGATCCACGCGGAAATTTAAATCACTTGGCCGAAATTTCAAAAAAAAAATTGTTTCGGATACCTAATAATTATTAATACTAAATCACCCGAATGCCGTTTTTGTTTAATTAACGCCGACGACGGTATCAGATCAAGACGAGGCCCGCAGCTAATTTCATCTTCTCCTTCTTCTTCGTCTCCACCTTTATTTCTACAAAAAAAACCACCACAACATTGCTTGGACAAATATTATCCGTGCGGTTTATTTTGCAGGTAAAACCTCTAATCGCCCGCAGATGATTCTCATTGGTTCAAGGCAGACGGTACTTAGGCTTATCCTTAAAACCCTCCGTAATTACGACTAAGAGTTATGACCGGTTATGTCTTCGAAACGAACGTTTAGTACTCCTTTTCGCGATTGTATTACATCTAATAAAAAGAAAATCCATAAACAATTAAAACTCCATTCAAACTAAAACCATCCTGAATTAAACAAAAAAAAACAAAAATGTGTAGTCGATTTCGTTCTTGCGATATTTGCCATTTTTGCAAAAAAAAATCTACATTGATGGATTTAAAGGGTGATATCTCAAAAATGCAAGAAGCATTCCCATAGAAGTCTTATTTTTGCAAAATCGGAGCAAATTAAAACGAAAATCAATGGGATTCGAGTGTAAGGTCCAAAAGATTTAAAAATTGTTGTATCTCATAAAGTTATCAAAGTGAGAGAAAACGAAGCAGTCTTTCCTAATGACTTCTTCTCGCGAGAAATCTCTCCGTTGAATCGTAGAAACTGTTCGTCGCGACATTTCCAATCTCTAACACCTTTCAGTGGTTCAATAAAAGAGCGACGAGCAATTTCGGCGTCGTCGGCAGATTGGCCGGGGCCCCATCAGCCGTTTACTATCGCGATTAAGTGCGTTAATAAATTTCTAATTGCCCCGGTCTTTCTATTTGCAATAACTCGGCGGTGAATTGCCCTCCGAAGGGTCTTCGTCAATTTTAAAAGCCCCCAGCTGTGAAATACCCCGACCGAGTTCACAACGGTTGCCAACAGGTGTTGAAATTAAAAATATAATCTAATATAAAATGATTGTAAGCGATAAAGAAGGAGGTAATCTTTATACAGAAAGATTAGTGTGTAGACTTCTGTAGTTTAAGATTAATAACTGGTGGTAACGGATTAAACGCGTAAACACGTCCCAACATTCCGTACGGCTTTTGTGCAAGTTATGTACACAAGGAGGTGAACCAGTGGACCGAGAGTGCGCCGTAGAAGAAGAGTAGCAAAGAAGAGAGTAAGGAGGCATTAGCGGTCGATTCTATCCGGGCCGCACTTATGTTATGCACGGTCCGGACGGGACCTTTGACCCCAAAATACCATGAATCAACGTCAGTTCGTTTCTAGTAGATGCTTACCAGAGCTGGTAATTTACTTTCGGGAAATTAACCACGTCTTCTTGTTGTTCGATCTACATATCTTCAGCGGCAGTTGGTCGTCGCGTCGAATAGTTCTTCTTTTGGAAGAACGGTGTGGAGGGAAGAAGAAGAAGAAAAAGGGATCCAGTCTCGGGCGCACTATGCCATCATAAAACACAATTAGCGCGACCGAGTGGGCCGTGGAACTTCAGCGCACTTGTTTCGTGCGGCACGGGCGTGAACTACGCTGTTAAATGGCCTACTTGCGGGGACCTCGTGTCTCTTTTTCTCCTTTTATTTTTATTTGATTTCATTTTATTTTTGTTTTTAGCACAAATTTGTACCAGTTTTGTTTCGGATCTTAATTGTCTTCATTATTTAAGTTTAGCAATTTCGAGTATGATTATTATTATTATTATTTGTTTATTTTTTCTCTTAACCGTAACTCAAACGTTCAGAAACGCGCAACGGGGTCGCCCATTGAAAAGGGCGAAATTCGGTCCCTCGGTGAGCTTTTGATCCGAAAGCTCGGCCGTTAATCACGGCATTGTCGCGCGATTATGAGAGGCCGTATGCTCTCTCGCGCTGCGCTTATTTATTGCGCCGTGTTAGCGTCCGTGGTCCGCCGAAAAACAGTATTTCTTCGCCACCGCGGACGCCGTGTACCTGTTCCATCGGCGTTTCGTTCTCACCGTCTTTAATAACCGTATTTTATAATTAGCACAAAGGGCCCACTCGCGGCCCGTCTCATTACCGCGCATAAAACACATAACTCACATTGTCCGCGGGCACCACGTTTATTTATCTCGCTCCTCTGAGAAGAAACGCTTCTTCTCCTTTTACAAAAGAAACGTTTTCGTGATCTCCACTCTATTGAAGTCATCGAAAGAATCGTTTTGAGAATGTTGGAACTGAAATTATTAACTGAAACTTCATTTTTCAGGTTATTGTAGGCGTGTTGGGTTTACATTCAACATAAAGTTGTTGTGATTAACATGCAACATTGACAGTCGAGAACGTAGAACATAGGAACGGCATCTGGTAGCGGGTAATTTCGCGTTGAATTCGAGTACTAAACCCGTTGAATTACGTAATATCCAGGTCGAGAACGAATGCAAATGGAATATAGCCGCTCACCGCGCCGCGTATAGGCGCGGGGTCAAGGCGCAAAGAGCCGCGGGAGGCATTTGAATAATACATTGTGTTTTACGGCCGCGCGTCCGCCGATAAACATGTCAGCGTCCGCCAGGTCCCCCTATTGACAAATTTATAACTCATTTTAATGGCCGCTAATTCTGATTTGTATTTGACAAGAGCCGGGGGGCGCAAAATGAAAAAATATCGCTATAGTGTTGTGCTATGTCGATTTACGACGACCGCGCCGTGATTTATTCAGGGGCAATTACGGGACGCGCGATCACGACTTTGCCGACCGGCTGGGGCTCGGTAAAGTTTGCGCGAGTGAGCTGTGTTTGCTGGCTGCTGCCCTTCGAGACTTGTAAATGACGCCGCGAACCACGCCGCCAGACGTGTCTCCTATACGTGTACCAGCACTTTTTCTCTTTTCCCCCCTTTGCGGAAAGCCGGATTCTAAACGGCGACTTGTAATTTCGATGTTACCACCAGTCTTTTTCAATTCCAACTCGTCCGTCAAACGACACTTCTCTCTCCTACTGAAAGAATACAACTCTCCTACTATAAGCGAACAGAAAACGAAAACTTTTCTTTCTTACAACTACTTAAAATGTTAAGTATAATTCAATCGTATTGGTACAAAACTTTCCAAGTTTTCATTCCCTTGAGGTATGTCCAAATTTAGCCTTTAAATGCTTTGCCTGATTTGTCAAAATTTTAAGTCAGAATTAGTATGGCAGTACAACAATGGGATGCTTGATGAGGTACAACTTCTGCTTCATGGTTAAATTTGGCATAAAACTAAGATTGAACATTGTCAGAATTAATATCTTCCTCAGTTTTATGCCAAATTTCTAGAAAGAAACTAAGATTCTTAGGAATTCATTTTAGTATTTACATTTTCAATATCTTGTGAATTCCTCTTTACTTCTCCTGCAGTGTGTTCGTCGTTCTCTATCAGTTTATCTGCAGTATTAGCTAATAACCAGCTATTTTGCAAAGTATTGTAAATCCCTCTTATAACTCCAACTTTTGCTACGTATATGGTTTTCTCAATGATGTATGTATGTATGGATTGGGGAGTGCATGCAAAACCGCACGCCACACTTAGGCCCAATTGGGCCCCTTGTGCATCCTCCCATTACACGCTCTGGTCACATCAACCAGCCTGAGGATTTACCAAAGGCTAGGACAGCTCCTAGAGGTGCATTCCTGATGTCATCTGTGGTTGGCCATTCCTCCCCGAAGGTCCTCATTCTGAGGTCAGTGTCCCGTGAGGAGACCTGTGGCAGTGCGAAGGCCACTTTTACCGAGCCCTACGAAAAACTGGGCTGTTGCGGCTGAAGGATATTTTAACAATTCCTTAGCGAGATGACAGCCCGGGGTACGGTCCCACCCGTTTAAACATTTTTTGTGGGTAATGTGCTTTATTAACTCGATATGAGTGGCTAAGGGGAGGGTAATTATCGGCTCGGGTGCACAGGGCGCTCTACCGGCAGCACGTTTGGCTAGCCGGTTGTTACCCTTGGAGCCGGAATGCCCTTTAATCCACTGGATTCTGACAGAATTGTATTTCGCGGCCTCCTCCAGTGCTTTGTGACAATCCATAACTACTGCAGACGTTATAATAACTCTGCTTAAATCATTTTCTCAATGATAATACATGAGTGTAGAATGCAAAGTCCTAGTATACAAGACTGATGTCAGACCTGTACTCAGCTATGGGTCCGAGACTAGAAGCGAAACATCTCACACAAAAGCCAGAATGAGAGCTGCAGAAATTAGTACCTTTAGAAGTATATAAGGCAGTACAACACGAGACACACTACGAAAGATGGAGAGATCTGGGAGTGTAGGAGGTTGTGAGATGGACGAGATCGCAACGTTGGCAAATGAGAGATGTTGATAAGATGAGCCTGACACGAATCGCTAAGTTGAATATAAAATTTTATATCATACTTCTTAGGTATATTAAAGATATGCCAATTATTACTTAGTAGATAATTTTTGAAATAAACTTTTTTAATTTAAAAGTACAAAGCGAATTTTAATATCTCTATATATGTTTATTGTTAATGGTATATTGTTTGCGGGATTAGTTGAGAGTTGTAAAAGTAAAAACAGGTTTTCGCAAACGCTTTAAAAATCTTCGGACATAATTATTGTTTTATGACAACCGGCGTTGTAATAGACGACGTACGGCATCGGTGTGCTTGTGTAGACGAAATAAAGCAATTTTAATTGACTACCTGGAGTCTACGGCGCCCTGTAATCACTGGGTCTCTCGGTATAAAGTAGTAGTATACCGTGGACGTAGTTCGCTTCGCCATAAGTATTACCAACCCATCAATATAAACCGCGACCGACCTTCGCGAACGATTGTCCTCTTTTACGTTCCATTCCGTTTGCAAGTTTTTCTATTTAAAACTAACAATTTTTTGTTAAGTTTGGTAAAATTAAAAACTAATAAGATTAAAAAGGTGGTTATAAATCTTGGACGAACAGTGTAGATTTCACTTAATCTTATTAAGCGAGGAGATTTAAGGGCGAAGAGGGGGATTAACTGCGGACCATTTGTACGGGAAACGAGGTCCGATTCTCACCTTAACTCATCTTGCACGCAGCATCCTAGAGTCTCGGTTTCGGTCCGTGCATAAACGGTAACCGATAAATTTGCCTTCCGAGGCATTTGCAAATTATTTGAGCTCTCTACCAGCAGCTCCATATACGGTCTCGGACATATCCGCGTTGCCCGGACGAAAGAATCTTTCTTCTTCTTCTCTTCTTCTTTATCATCTCTTTCTACACGGCCCGGCGAGGAGAGTCGAGCTCGTGACTATTAAATATTTATACGCGCGTTGCGAGCACTTCTTTTGGCGCTACACAATCTCTTTTTCATGGGGGTTATAGTGCGGCGCCGGATGGTGAGCGTAACATGTTAACGCCCGAGAAGATAGTGTTACAACCAAAAACTTGGATATATCAGCGGTAGATAAAGAAACGAATCGTGTTTTTCGGGCGAAAATTGTCTTGAGCAAGCTCGAGGTGGGCGAGTCCTCGATGGTCATTGGTCGAGACGAAGAGAGCGCACGAGCTACTGGTTGGTCAAGACGACGCGGCGCTCGCATAATAATGATAATAATAACAGTAGCGGTAATGATGAACCCGCGACGATCGCCTGGTAATTGTCGAAGACAGAATGGCCACCGCACCGTGGACCAACTCTCGCTCCTCAGCTGTCGGTGGTCGTTCTCTTCTTCCACTTCTTCTTCATCTTCTTGCAGGTGGCGAGAAGATCACTTCTTCACCTCAGCGGCCATTGCAAAGCAACATTTACCTTTAAACGAATAAGCGTCAAAATAAGTTTTCCTTTTATTGTTATTATTTTTAAAATTAAAAATTCTATCCTCGGCTCTTCGCGGAGTTTGTACTCCCCGGTAAAGGTCGTGATCACAGTCGTCTCCTTTTAAATTGAATTAAAAGAAGCAAAATAGCGATAGCATCGCGACTGTCGCGCCACTGGTTCCCGTCGGCGAATGAAAACGGCGGCCCGCAAATTAACAAGGCCTTTGTGCAAACTTCATTCGATTATCGCAGAGGAGATGGCGCGCTACCGTTCTCCGATTAGAAATCATCAAGCGAAAGAATCCCGAAAATAAAAATTCAACCGCAAAAAAGTTTTAAATATGCGTGTAATATATACACGTGTATAAGCGTATATAAATAGTCGTTTTAAGTTGGTCAAAACAGATAGGTAGATGTAAATGAATGCGCCGTCGTGTTTGCAACGGCTTAAATCGCAGCTATTTTAGCGCTTTGCTATCGGGATGGGACACGTCCTGGTGGTGGCGGCGGGAAGCGAGGGCTGATCTAGCCGCATGTAGATCAGCTCGGATGCCGCCTCCACGTTCATGAATAGTGAGTAAGCTCATTAGCGAGCCACAGACAGTAATGACCAAGACCGGTGACAGTGTAGCTCCGGCTCCGCGACTCTCCTTCTCTCTCTTTCTTTTGCTGCCGACCCGCGTCCAAGAGGCCGAGCTTTTCTCGGAATAAGAGCCAAAGAGGCGAATAAAAGAATATCACGAGTATGGTAATAGGACAGGGTTTTCAGTTAAATTAGATCGGTAACAAGGAGGGTGACGTATCGATTTCGGTTCTGGTATGTGTGTGTGAAAAGCTTGAAACAGGAAGAGAAACTTCTTAACATCTTTCAACTACCGCTTATTTTACTATGGACATAAACGTTTTAATTGTCATCCTAAGCTTAAGATTCCTTGTCGTCGTTTACCATTAAAATCGTATAAGAGAACATTAAAGTTTCGTTTAGTGAGAAGCTTAAAATATTACAAATTGATTAAATAATAAAATTTATGTTATTCTCATCCAGTAGAATAAATTAATCAAGAATAAGTAGATTTCATCACCATTTATTTGTTTGTATTTCGATGTTATTGTGGTTCTAATTAATTTCTAGTCATGGTAGATCAAAGTGGCAGATCTTGGTTGGGTTGGTTTGGGTTTAGTTGGCTTGGGTTGGGTCTGATATCGTAGTAAGTTTTATTTGCTAGAAGAATTCTTCTTTTAATCCAGTTTCGATTTATGCTCTCATGTGGTCAAGTTTTGCAGATGCTCTCTTTAATAGGCAGAAACCTTAAAACATATCTTTTCATAACTTTGCAATGATGTTAACATCACTACCAAAATCAGTTCTTTTTTTGGCATAGAGTTCTAGTTTTTCGAATATCATAATAGATAATGTCTCTTGTAAGTTGAGTTCAACATGGTGATTCTTTTTAGCTGAAATGAAGGAGTCAATCGCTTTTTGTGAGCATGTAAGGTTCCATTACTTATTCTTGTTCTCTGTTGTCTGATGAGTTCCACAAAACCTCTTCGCCTTTCTTTTTGTTCCGTTCTCTCTTTTTCTTCATAGCAAACAATCCATCTTTTCAGTATTTCATCTTTTCATGTTAGCAGCTTTGATAAAATTCATAGTTTATTTGGATTGAGTTGGATCGACTTGGTTACATGGATCACACTAAAACATGGGGTTACATATCGCAATTCGGGCAATGATATCGCGTTTCAAGTCAAATTTTCTTGCCACTACCTTCCCGCATTCTACTGCAGACCACACAGATCTTCAGGTAGAAAGCGTTTTCCAATCATGCAGAGAAATTTATAAATTGCTGTAAGTAAAGGATAAAACGCGATAGATGTAGCGCCTCGGCCGCAAGCGACCTTCATTGCCTCATCCGATGAAGGTAATAAATTGCTGTTTAATCACACTAATAATTGTGGCCGCAAGGCGTCGAGTTCAACATGGTGATTGTTTTTAGCTGAAATGAAGGAGTCAATCGCTTTTTGTGAGCATGTAAGGTTCCATTACTTATTCTTGTTCTCTGTTGTCTGATGAGTTCCACAAAACCTCTTCGCCTTTCTTTTTGTTCCGTTCTAACTTTTTCTTCATAGCAAACAATCCATCTTTTCAGTATTTCATCTTTTCATGTTAGCAGCTTTGATAAAATTCATAGTTTATTTGGATTGAGTTGGATCGACTTGGTTACATGGATCACACTAAAACATGGGGTTACATATCGCAATTCGGGCAATGATATCGCGTTTCAAGTCAAATTTTCTTGCCACGACCTTCCCGCATTCTACTGCAGACCACACAGATCTTCAGGTAGAAAGCGTTTTCCAATCATGCAGAGAAATTTATAAATTGCTGTAAGTAAAGGATAAAACGCGATAGATGTAGCGCCTCGGCCGCAATCGACCTTCATTGCCTCATCCGATGAAGGTAATAAATTGCTGTTTAATCACACTAATAATTGTGGCCGCAAGGCGTCGAGTTCAACATGGTGATTGTTTTTAGCTGAAATGAACGAGTCAATCGCTTTTTGTGAGCATGTAAGGTTCCATTACTTATTCTTGTTCTCTGTTGTCTCATGAATTCCACAAAACCTCTTCGCCTTTCTTTTTGTTCCGTTCTCACTTTTTCTTCATAGCAAACAATCCATCTTTCCAGTATTTCATCTTTTCATGTTAGCAGCTTTGATAAAATTCATAGTTTATTTGGATTGAGTTGGATCGACTTGGTTACAGTATGGATCACACTAAAACATGGGGTTACATATCGCAATTCGGGCAATGATATCGCGTTTCAAGTCAAATTTTCTTGCCACGACCTTCCCGCATTCTACTGCAGACCATACAGATCTTCAGGTAGAAAGCGTTTTCCAATCATGCGGAGAAATTTATAAATTGCTGTAAGTAAAGGATAAAACGCGATAGATGTAGCGCCTCGGCCGCAAGCGACCTTCATTGCCTCATCCGATGAAGGTAATAAATTGCTGTTTAATCACACTAATAATTGTGGCCGCAAGGCGTCGAGTTCAACATGGTGATTGTTTTTAGCTGAAATGAAGGAATCAATCGCTTTTTGTGAGTATGTAAGGTTCCATTACTTATTCTTGTTCTCTGTTGTCTGATGAGTTCCACAAAACCTCTTCGCCTTTCTTTTTGTTCCGTTCTCTCTTTTTCTTCATAGCAAACAATCCATCTTTTCAGTATTTCATCTTTTCATGTTAGCAGCTTTGATAAAATTAATAGTTTATTTAGATTGAGTTGGATCGACTTGGTTACAGTATGGATCACACTAAAACATGGGGTTACATATCACAGTTCGGACAATGATATCGCGTTTCAAGTCAAATTTTCTTGCCACGACCTTCCCGCATTCTACTAAAAACCACACAGATCTTCAGGTAGAAGATTTTTATATTCTTCGTCTAACGCAGTCTGTTTAAGTGAAGGATAAAACGCGATAGATGTAGCGCCTCGGCCGCAAACGACCTTCATTGCCTCATCCGATGAAGGTAATAAATTGCTAATAACTGTGGCCGCACCATAAAATAAATCTCGATCAAAATAGCGATGATATATCAGAAATATATGGAAAAACATTATTTGCAGCAAAAACTGTGATAAACAGCAAAATATCTTTCTAAATTGACCAATTATGTTTTTTTAAATTATTTTTTTGTAAGCTTTTTCGTTGTTTGTTCTTATTCATCCCGACAAATACTTATATCGTGATGTTATGCTTGGTGCTTAATGATTTTCAGGCGGTGGGTCTTCACTATGGGACTGTTTTTAGATCGGGCACAGTACGTCGTTACCGGGAGATGATTACATGCTTCGGGGTGATTCAGCAACATTAGTGGGACTAATTGGGATCGCGGCAGTCGACCGCGGCCGTCCCAGGGACCCCGGTGCTAATTATCGGTTATTTTCCCAATTCACGATTTCACCGCAGCTTTTTTCTACAAATCGACAGCGCACGTTAATTTAAAAATAATGCGATAAAACGTTGTAGAGCTAATACGTTGTTGCTACATTACGTCCTAACGGTACGCGTATAGGTAAATTTCACGGTACTCAATGTTAGATGATTAAATCCAAGCAAAAACTTAGTATTAGGTATATAGGAGTAACTTCTTTTCTATAAGAGAAGATAACTTCCACACTTAATAAATTGTAACCAATGTCTGGTAATCGAGGTACGGTTTGCTACGTTCTCCTCCGCCAAAAAGCAATTACGAAGACGTGACAGCTGCCAATTAGTAGCGACGTCGGAATACGTGGGTTTAGGTCGATTTGGAACGTTAGAAAATGGGATTTCGCGAAAAAAGAAATTGATTGGAGATCTTCATCATCACATAAAGTCGGCGTATTTCGTGCACACACTCACATAAGCTATTAATCTCTTACGTAAACTCTATTAGCTTGCGACTTTTCCGCCGCGCTCGTAAATTAATGTCCAATTAATAACAATCTGTTTTTGTAGTATTTACGAGAGTATGACCTTGTTCTGCCCTATTAACAATGAACGGATGCAAATATAAACTCGAATCGGCGAGTGCATAAAAGTGATTTATGCACCGCGATATATTTTAATTGTGCAGTAAAACAAACAATGTTGATAGCCGGTCCCGTAATGGACGGAAAATAGGCCCTATTAACGATTGATCCTCGCTACAACCGACACCCACACCATATGGTGACCTTCTGGCGAGGCCCCATCTCTTTATTTCGATCATAATAAAAACAGAAAAGATATAATAAAGAAACGTTGTTGGGTTAAACAACTAATTTTATAAATAATTAATTTATGATATTTAATAGATGAGGGAATTGTTTCAGACTGCGTGTCTCTGTTGAAGCAACACAATTCCAAGGTTAGCCGCCTTCTCATTGGAAAAACTACGAGGCAACGCCTTGTTTTCAATTATCCTGGGCGATTGAAGGTCGCCGATCCAATATTCTACTTGGCTGCGCTCGAGAGATCCCAGATCAAAACTGTAATTTCACCGCCATAAACCAGGGCGACTTCCTTCAGATGCAAGACCAGATAAACGACGAGAGATATTCATAAAATCGCGTTTATGGCTTCCCCGCGCTCCCCTCGAAACCATTCGTTTTGGTCAAAGTTTAACCGTCCGGTGACGGTTTTCCACTAAAAATAATACCAATCGTTAATGGACGAGAGCGTCTCCGTAGCCTTCCGAATCGGGTCTTTGTTTTTGCCGTTGCGGTCACGGAGATCGTCCTTCGGGAGAGGAAACCGCAGGAGTCGGCGGTTTCGAAAAAGTCCGCCGGGGAAAGCGATCGCAAATCGAGTAACGGCACGGTTTCCGAAAAAAATCGATTAGCGCGGTGAGTTTTGATTTTTCGATCGAACCGACTTGTAATTTATCAGTTAAATTGCTTACGGTTTCTTGTTTCGTAGCTTTTTTACGTAATTAACAATAACATGATGAGATGTAAAAAAAATAAACATTTATTTTGCTTTTTTTCGATTCCTTGAAAATTTTAATAGTTTTTTGTCGTCTGGTTACTGTAACATGTACAGCGTTAGTGAAATATTTAGCATGGAACCGAGTACAAGCGGCTTGGGCCCGAGCGGTTAAGTTATGACGCGGTTTGCGCATAGCTTCGACTATTGTGCAAAAGGTAATTAGCGAGTGAATGTGGCTTATAAATGAGGCTATCGAGTGGGTATTTCTTGGGTTGCTGTCGCGGTGCAACCGGCCTCCGAGAGCTAAACCAACGATACCGTATCCGACGACGTAGGAAGAGAGCTTAGTCCTCATCTGGAGGAGACTTCCAGAAACGTTCGATTTTTTAATACCTCCAACTTTCCCAGCTACTAATTGCCAGTGCGTGATTCGAATAACTAATGAAGAAAAGTTTAAAGAAAGATTCCCTCGGGCATACGCGGACCCGTTTAAAATAAATAATTCGCGAGCTCCATCTGTCGTTGTACGAGATAATTTCCTTTGCACTTTTGTTTGGGGCGCTTTCCTGGGATTTCAGTTAGTTTTTTTTTTGCTTACACGTACGATGTCTCGTACTTTCAATAGAGTCGGTCATTAAAATTTCAAATTTCTTCCACGCGAACAATCGACGTTTTCTGTACTTGCTTGTAGTTTCTTTAAATTTCCGGTCGTGCTAACGCATAACATTTTTCATAATCAAAATTTCGAAATACAAAATAAATTCTTTGTTAATCCAAATTCAACTGTTTTAATAACCCATTTTATACTGGAAATTTCATATATAGTAGAAACCACGAGAGCTGGCAGTGACAGATTGCTTAAAAATGGTATGAATCAAGATATGGACGTACGACTTAGATTATTTCACCACATACATTTAAATGAAGGTTATGTTAGTAATGGAGGTTATATGTCAAACATTGTCAAAGATATTATTTAATGATTTTCCTTTCAAAGAAAACATTTTCGGCTTGTAAAAACACTAACAGAGTCATGACAACGCTCATAAGACGTTTCGATTTGAGGTTATAATTATAGAGTTACATCCCTTAGAAGAACAGACGTACTTTTTCGAAGAATTGTACAGCAGACATATTAAACTAATGCTATCTCTTTCTAACACACATTACTCGCTAGCGGTTTGTGAACTACGTATGGCATTTGTAATAGCGGAAAACGATGATTTACTGCCAGCTCTCGTGGCGTCTACTACACGGTGTGTTTACTTATACTTATAAAATGAATACGTATATGTAGTACTAGTACAAACCTAGAGATGGCGCTGCGAGCGCTATTTGCAATCTGTATTATCTGCACAAAACAAAGTGCGCATGCGTGGTTATACTTTCAACAAGTATCAGTGTTTTGTTCGACAGATTCAATCATTTCTATTATGCCAAAAGAGGCTTGTCAAACTGCCCAAATTTTAAAATTTTTTGATAATGTGTTTGACTCGGTGAATGGAACCTTAAAAAGGAACAAAGAAGGCAAACCACTCAAGATGGTTGTGACCAAATCGAGTGAACACCGAAACTTTTGGAGATGTATGGTAATGAAATAGTAAAATGCAATGTTCATCAACATTGCATTTTACTATTTTTTTTTTATGCATTGTTGTTTTAGATATCTAATTTTCTTTTTTATTATTATAATATATATATTATTATATATAGTAAATTTTAAATAAAAATATTTAATTAATAAATGTAGCTTTTTTTTATTTAAAAACAAATAAACAAAACCACTATACTATATAAAAATTATCCATTTAAATTTCGCGGCTTATCGAAAGAAGTACTAGTACATTCCGCTAATGGCGCTGAATTTCATTTCGACCAAATAATGGTGGGGAGTAAAGCTTCTATATACATATATATAATATATTTTTCTATGGTCTACTATAACTCGCAATATATGAACGCAGTAATCATAGTTACGAAACTATTATGCACTTGCTCTGTCTCACATAAAATGCAACGTAGCTTAATAATACAGGCATTGGGTAGTTTTGCAAAGGAGAGGCACGGCTAAACCCGAATGTTTCTGGTTCTAGGTCTAGTGTTAGTTCTACTTTTCGTTCAATAAAAATATACCACAATCTAACGCTGAATAACAATTAAAGCCGAGAGACGTGCGGCTAAACCCAAATGATTCTAGTTCTATAGTCGAGCCGTCGAATTTGTGCAGTGGTAAATCACCGTGACAGGTACTTACAAAAAAAGGGGTAGTCGGTTCCTTCGTTATGTAACCGCCTACTCCCGCCAGGGTCTATAAGGCGCAGCTACACTATACGAGAATACACCTTCCTTTACAGTCAGATAAGAAGTTATGAATACCGTTCACAGTGCGTCGGCGGCTTTTATTATTTTTTTTGTCCCCAGTAACGCGCTCAGTGCGCTACCCCCAGGAGGGGTGTGGTCACTTACTTTGACGAATCTGGACGGGGCGACCTTCGATGTGAGAAATTTACCTACCTGTCACGGTGATTTATCACTGCACAAATTCGACGGCTCGACTATAGGTCTTGTGTTAGTTCTAGTGATAGTGATACTGCAAAACTAGAACTAACACTAAACCCAGAACTAGAAAATATAGAGTTTAGCCGTGCGTCTAAAGACGTATATTTAACCTTTCAATTATTTCAATAAAAATATACAACAATCTAGCGCTGAACAACAATTAAAACTAGAACTAACACTAGACCTAGACTAGAAACACTAGTACTTTTCTAGTGTAGGTCTAGTGTTAGTTCTAGTTTTATACTAGTACCGTTACTGTGTAGAACTAATACTACACCTAGAACTAGAATCATTTGGGTTTAGCCGCACGTCTCTAAAGACGGCTTTCTACAAAAGTAGTTTGACTCACCACTTTCTATGACGTCAAATTATTTTCACCTATACAGGATGTTCCATTTAGGCGTAACGGAGAGTATGTAGATTTTTTTAAATTGTACATCCTGTATATTTTATCACATTATGAATAGAATTAAATTTGTTTATACAATCGTATATGTTACTAACTCATAGCGTTAATAGTTCCTGAGATATTCATTTTTTTTCCAAAATATGTCCATTGCAGGATCTTTCTAAAAACGATGTAAAAACGGCATATTTTCCAAAGATATTAGATACGCTATACAGCGTATTCATAAAACTTAGTTACTTTTGATGTTTTTCAAATGGCCTTTTCTTAAGTGTTTTAAATGGAACATCCTGTATATGGTCTGCTAGTTGAATTGCTCATCAAGTTACCTTTAATTAATGATAAGTATGTCAATGTCTAACTTTAATAGTTTTCCTGATATTTAGAATTTAAAGAATAATGGGCGCGTTCACCAGAGAATTCCGTTTACGTTATCAAACGCAAACGGGTTACGATTGCGTTGGTGATTTGGTGAACGGCCAATTTTTCTATAGACATATGGTTTGATAACAACAGATGGCGCTTTAATGACAATTATTTACAATTTTAATTAATTTATAGATCATACCGCTCAATTTATCATGAATTTCTTCATTTTCAAAGATAGTATTCACTAACCCATTAAATAAATAATTTCGGGCTTCTGCCATTCTTTTTGTTGATTTTAAATTTAAGATGACACAAACACCAAACACCGTTTGCGTTTGCTAACTGAAAAATCATACGATTGATAAAATGGCGGCCGTTTACCAAACACGTTTGAAGTTAGCGTTGCGTTCACCAGAAATGTTGCCAACAGTTTGATCTCTGTTTGCAAACGTTGACAGTTGGTGAACGCGGCCATTGTGTAATAAAATATGCGTTATTGTACTTAATATTATATTCTGTCTATTTTTATCAGTTTTTTTGTTCTTCCTTTTATTATTTGATTAATATTTTATAATGTAATATAATTTTGCTGCCATATACCAAGTTTTAATGCGACTAGGTATTGTAGGAGATTTAAAAAGATATAAGTTATAAAATATACAATTGTTCTACCATATAATTTACGACTTTAGAGAAAATAAGATGCATATGTTAAGAGATACCTCAAGGTCTTTTATACAGCGCATTAATGCTTGTAGAAGAGAAAATGTCACTTCTGTCACTTTTTTAAGTACAATAATGACATTTTATTACACATTTTTCTTTAAATTCTAAACATCAGGAAAACTATTAAAGTTAGACATATGACATACTTATCATTAATTAAAGTGAACTTGATGAGCAATTCAACTAACACACAATATACAGGGTGTTCCATTTAAAAAACTTAAGAAAAAGCCATTTGAAAAACATCAAAAGTAACTAAGCTTTATAAACAACCTGTATAGTGCATCTAATATCTTGCAATACTATCATCTACCTACTGACTTTGACTATTGTCTGAGTTAGTTTCAAGGCAAAATCGGAAAAAATGTCCTGTATAAGTGAAAATAATTTTACGTAATAGAAAGTAACAACTTTTGTATAAAATATTGTTTTGTTTTTCAAATGGTTTCATCCTGTATATATTATATTATTATAGTAGTAGCCATGCGTAACCATGGCAACCAATCGTTTGAGATATCAAAACATTGTTTTTAATGAAATATCTCAAACAAATAGGTTGCCATGGTTACGCATGGCTACTACTATTTTTCGATGGGGAATTTATACGTTACTTTTGGGAAACACTGTAAACACACGCAAGAAAGTTGTAACATAATAGTTTTTCTCTTTTCTTGATATAAATCATCAAAACTAATAAAATAACGTCAAAGTAACCAGTACTAAGCCGTTTATCTCGAATCGCGCGCGTCTCCTCGTTCGCGTCCCGTTTAAGGACAAAACAAAAACCTTGTAAACCAGTCGTCTTGCATTTGTACGGTGTATCGGCGCGACGGGTTCGCATAAATAGCCTATGTGCCGTGGTCGGTCGGCCGTTGATGCGACCTGGGCATCAAGGAAAAATGGGAATCGCCGGACGCTCTTCCATCTCCGTAAACGGGGGGGAACACCGTGTTATTCAATCACGGTCGTCGTCGAGCTTTCCTCAATTAGTGCCAATCGCTCGTGCCACGGCCCGCCGAAGGAGCCGTCTTCGGATTTCCACGGACGTCACTTAAAACCGACACTGAATTGCATCTCGACCGTTTCACGTTTAATTGAGAAGATGCAATTAAAAGGGATGTTGTCTCTTGGAACGGTTGGAAACGTTGAAAAGGAACAAAAAGAAATAAGAATAGTTTTTATTATTTCGAAATTTGATATGAGGTCAGATAGTGTTCGGGATCCGGTTTGATTGTGGGCCCGTAGCCAGCTACCGATGCATAGGTAAATACAGTAATGACGCCCATGAATATAAACTCGAGTCTTTATCATAGTCTGGTATCGTTAAGGGCGCGGCCCAAACCACTCTCATTGTCACCGCTTCATTCCTGAATAACAAGATCACTCCTGCTTGACTTGAAGAAACCAATTTATTCATTTTGATTCAAAATTAAATCAAAAATTGAATCTTCGAAATTAAAAATGATTATTCACGTGTGAATCGCGGACGACACAGTTTACAGAGTTTACAGCGATAGAGAATGAGGAAGTTGGGTCTCCTTCGAAGCAGTACGAAAGCAAAAAGCTGGTTGGTTCAGCGGCAGCACACTTGCATAGCAATTTATTGGAAATTGTTCGCGAGCCGCTGCCAATATTACCCGTGTGAAAAAGTGCTCGTTTGGTGAAAACCGCGCTCGCTATCGACAAATAGAGAACCGACCGCGAAGTACAACAGCACGGTATGTGCCGTTAGATCGCTCGCTCGCTCTTCCGTCTTCGTTTCGTCGGAAAGTTTCTCTTTATCGCATCGAAAATAAACTCATCTCCTCTATTTTACTATTTTACAGCAGAAGTAGCATTTATGAGCCAATAATCTCTGGTAAATCTAATGAACGGAAAGTGGACGAGTCCGATTTCGATGTTAATGTAGAACGTTTTATGCTAAGTTGGTGTCAACTCGGAGTGATTTCTTAATAGGGGGGGGAATTTTTCGAGAGGATTGTTGACCGCGGCGTCTCGAATTAACACCCCGGTGTTAATAAGGTAACAAAATCGCGACTTGGTCCGAGTGCAATAAAAATAATTTACACTTTATAAACATAAAGATTGTGTTACACGCGGGAAATCGTCTTAATGTGTAATCGATAGGGGTCGCGCGGCGCGCGATAAGATTCATATCATTAGTGTCGTCCTTGCGGGCGGCCTACAAGAACAAATCGACGTCGCATCGATCAAACTCATCATGACATTTTCGTGTTAAATATCCATTTCATCCATTTCAAACTCTGTGCATAAACATGAAAAATTATTAAATTGATACAATTGGTTTGAGAAAATTTTCTTGCTCAATAAAGCTATAAAATCGACGTTGTCGACCATTTATTACGGTTCGCGGGGTTTATTTGCGGTGCCACCAGCGGTGCGTCGAATTTTCGAGGTACGAAGAACTGAGACGAAGAGGGACGAACAAAGCCCGCCGGGTAATTTGTAACGTTTAACACTGCGGGTTAATTTAGGTAACCCCTTGCCCGGCCATAAAACTGTTCCAGATCTTGAATTACGAATTGCCAAATGTGCGCACACGTGTCGGCCCGACCGGAATGCGTGATTTGTGCAAATGGACGCGGCCGCAACCACCGTCGTAGTCGTCGTCTTCGTCGTCATCGACTTTACGGTCCGCGGCCAAATTGGATTTTTTCAAAGTAATTATCCGCCGGTGCCGCGCACCGACAGCAAGAGTTATCTTTAAAGACCGAACTCGCGATGTTATTGTATCGAAAAGAAGACTTACGACACCGCTTTTTTTACGTTTCTTTCGGTAGATGATTTTTTAAAATTGAATACACATTTGTCACAAACAAAGGATTTTCATTCAAGCGAACGTATCTCGGCGTGGGCCGAAGTGAGAGCGGCTTGCGTAATACGCTCTCGACGTTATTCAATAAATATTCGCGTGCTTTCTCGCAAAACACCTGTAAAACGGTCACGATGCTTATTTACCTGACACTTAAATCATACAAGAACGTACAATCACGCAAAGTTTCCGTGATTATCCTATTTATGCTAAGAAAAAATCTTATCGATCACTATTGGCTCCTTAACCCTTTGCACTCGTATATATGTTCTTTTGTGAGTACACTGTACTCGGACTATTATTTTATCTACTTATCTGTCTACTCGGAATTTTTTTTATATGGAATTTTTTTTTAAATGCGCTAATATTGCTTGGTAAATACACTTAGTGTAAAAACCAAATAAAAATTTGAGAAAATTAAAAAAAAATCGCTTAATGTTAAAACCTCTTTGATGTTTTTTAAAAAATATTTTTTTACACAGATGTTTATTCAAATTAAACACAATAATTTATTACAATTATAACATGAAAAATAACTAAATAAAAAAAACTTGAAAAACACTAAATAAAAAATAATGGATTACAAAAATAATAAATCTTGAGGATAGAGAAACACAAATAAAACCTAACGTTATCATAATCACTACCATTATCATTAAATAAATTTATACACAATTTACAAAAAATTACGTTTTATAATGTTGTAGTGTATGGTACCGTTCGAAGCAGTCACCAATATGTAGTCCAGGCTTACGTGTGCAAGTGTCACAAATATACCTAGTTTCCCGCCTGCCGCCTTGTACTTTACGCTTAGAACATACCGCACAGTCTCTTTTCTTCCCATCATTTTGGCGTAAAATATGTAATTTACCATTTAGCCGTTCTTCTGTATCTACAGATGATGGTCTGCCAGAAGTTTTGGACCCCTGCCGAAAGTTTTTTGTCATCTCGTCAACCAATTCCCGAACAAACTTTAGATGTGTCATTGGTTTTTTGTTTTGGCCCCGTTGTGAAAATTTATATAATAAATATGCATTGACACTGGACATTTCGAGTCCCCAGAAAAATAACTTTCGCCACCACTTCAAAGACTTCCTCAGGAAACAGTATGACGCTGAATAAGTCTGCACGGTCGACACCTCCCATAAATTTATTGTAATTGACCACTACATTTGGCTTATTTACAACTTGTAAGTTGCCTCCACGTACTCTTCTGTTGATAGGCTGTGTTCCTGAAATATCCCACGAAGTAAGTATGGTGACGACACTTTTATCTTTCCATGCCAATAACATCAAATTACCTGATCTGCATGCAAATGTGTTGTCTTCGGCAAATGTTGGTTTTTTGATAGAATCAGGTATAAATTTGCGGTTTATTTGAATAGTGCCTGTCGAATGAACATTTAGTTTTAACAACTCTTCTGCAAGTGGCAAGCTAGTATAGTATCTATCGGTGTAAAAATGATATCCTTTACATCCTGGGTTATTGTTTAATAATTTTTGACAAAGATGTAACACTATCCTTGTACTTACAGGTAAATCAGGTCTCACTAAATCTTCCGATGTCAAGCTTCCATAGTACGGCAAAATTGAATAAACATACCCGGTGTTAGCATCCGCCATTACATAAATTCTTATCCCCCATTTCGTAGGCTTGTTAGGGTTGTAAGTTAAAAAACTAATTTTACCCTTAAATCCAACAACAGATTCGTCTACCGATATCTCTCTTGATGGAACAAAATGTTCTTTGAATTGTTTGTCCAAATAATCTAAATATTGACTGACTTTCTGAGTTCGAGCCCTAAGAGTTTGGTCATTTGGATCGTTTTTATGCAAGTGGAGCATCAAAAAAAAATGTAAAAATCGTTCTCTTCTAAATATGCTACTAAAAAAGGTATTTTGGCATTAAACTGTTGTGACCAATACTCTTGGATATTAGATACGGTTATCGGACCCATATTTAGGACAACCCCAATAAATGCGGTAAACTCTTCTACTGTAGTATCTACCCACGTGTGCCATGTAGAACGTTTTGACAACCTATTCTGTGCTATTTTATGTCTAGCGTAGTTATTTGTTTGTTCCACTATTTTTATTATTAGCTCATCGGTAAAAAAGAGCTTGAAAAAATCTATGGGTTTGGTACAAGTATCTGGAATTTGTGGTCCTACCATTTTATCCCGAGAAGTAAATAGAATCCTGTCTGGTACCTGATCGTGGCATGTGACGTCCTGCCATGGACCAAAATTGCCAGGTTATGTTATATTCTCGTCTTCTGTACTGCTGCTTGAACTTGATGGTAAAGGTATGGTTCCCTGTCTTTTAGTAACTATAATATCACTACCACTACTAGAGTCACTTTCTTCACTAATATTATCACTATCCAATCTATCATTTTCAGGCGCGTCAATATAAAATTCATCGTCACTACTTTGCAACTCATTTTCAATTTCATCTTGTAAAAATTTCTTGGGCATTTCAAATATTTTTTTTTCGAAATATAACGAAAAAATACACCGAACTTTACCCAATCGTGTTGGTTATAAAACTGACAAGGGAAGTGTCACAACTGTGTCTCACCGATTTCGATGCAATTTGGTACAGTCATAGAATGGGCCAAAATAAGGTTCGTACATTTTTTTATACGTGCGGTAAAAGCCCCTGGGGCGAGTTATAGGGGTTGAAAGTTTGGAGAAAAAGTACGTTTTCACTTATATTTTAAAAATGAAAAGTGCTATCAAAATTTGGTAAATTGTAACTGATATTCATTTTAAAAGAGCTTTCTTTTGATGTATCACACATATACCAGAGGGTTAAGAAGGGCGAACTACCCCTATTTTTTTGGAATTATTTAAAAACCACCCTATCGATTTTGGCGGCATTAAGTATACTTCCAGCACGTTCAAAAATATTAGTTAAGGGTTTTTTCCCATTCGCTCTAGATCATCCCCAGCGAAGTTACGGGGGTTAACATGTAACCACTTTTCGTAAGAATGATGTGATAAAATTGTCAGGTATTTTGAAAATACTTTAACAAAACCGTAAATTAGTCGCACAATAAAATGTTTAATGTAAAATAAGGCATAATACACCATTTAGGGGTGGTTGGGGTTAACCACCCCCTTAAAAATTAATTCTATCCCGGGCATTACTTGTTGATTACGGCGAAATTTGGTACTGTGTTTGTTTTATATAGTTTATTAGTTTATTTTTATTCTACATAATGTTGCCAAAAATACACCTACCAAAAAAATTTTGGCACAATATTTGTTTTTTTAGTGCCGCTTGCTAAAGGTCATTTCTCAAAATAGTTTTTTCTAGTATAAAAGAACGTGTGCCCAGTGGGTAGATTTTAGTTTCAGAGCAACTGACAGAAGCAATGGTTACAATAAACCCAATAAACGTTTTAAATTTGCTAATGACAGTTTTTACTGTTATGAATATTCCCCAGACTCCTGTAAATGAAGCAGAAGTTAGTTTAAAAGAAAATATACAGCGTATTTTAATGGAAAGTATGGAAGACTACAATATGCAAATTGAAGACGAAACTGTATTAATTTTCGATTCATCCAATGGCATCAATGACGGTCAGCAAATTATTGAAGACCAGGATACAACTGACAGGTTTGTAGAAGATACTGATGCTCATTGTCCATTGAAGGATGACATCGACTACGAGTACAAATTAGAGGCGGTAAATTACTGGACAAGTGGGAAGAAAGGTTATTTGAAACTAGAAACCGTAAAAAACAAATACCGAAAAGTAACGTCAAAGACCCAATTGCACAGATGGTCTAAATATATTGAAGAAAGAGGGACATACAAAGAAAAATTAGCAGAAATTACCGAATTTGTAATTAATCAAGCGAGAGCCGCCGTAGATAATAAATTGCCACTACATGATATTGATATACGCAGATGGGCTATACAAGCTAGAAATGAAAAGAATTTATCTCCTCAACTGTTCAAAGCATCTCATAGCTGGGTGCAACGTTTTAAGAAAGCAAATCGGTTAGTAAGCCGAAAAATAACAAAATTTCTATCCCAAAAACAAATTGGAAATGTTGATCGAGTAAAAACTTTAGCAAAAGATTTCGTTAAAGAGGCAAAGCTACAAATCCAAATATATGGACCTGAAAACACCTACAATTCGGATCAGAGCGGTTTTAACTTGGAATTCCATTCGGGAAGAACATTAAGCGATTTAGGAGTTAAAACCGTAGAAAGTGTGGTCCAGTCGGTGTCATCTACAACGCACAGTTACACAATTCAACCCGTAATATCTGCTGATGGGAAACTTCTTTCTCCACTTTTTATTGTTTTAAAAGAACCCTCTGGCAGCTTTGGACCGAGGGTAGCAAATACAATGTTTAAAGCAGACAATATATACGTTTTGGCATCAAAATCTGGAAAGTTAACTTCAGAACACATGAAAAATTGGCTCCAAAATGTATATTTTCCAAATACTGGTTCTAAATCATTATTATTATTAGATTCTTGGAGTGGCCATTGTCCTGAAGTTATTAGTGAAATAACTCCATCAGGTACTAATTTTAAACATTTATCTATACCTGCAGGGACAACAGGTCAAATACAGCCCCTAGATGTATTTGGTTTCAGAATATGGAAAAATTTTATTAGAAGATTCTCTGATCAGATTATTCTTTACCAGTATGATGTCAATTTACATCAGAGGGATAACATATTAAAATTGCAATCGTTGACGCATAACCAGTTGGCTTCCCCTCGGTTTATAAATGTTTTTAAATACGCATGGTTTGCAAGTGGCTATATAGAGGAGAGACCAGACCATTTTGAAAATCCCGTGGAAGTTTGCTTTTCGAGTGAGAAGCCAACGTGTGATATCTGTGGGGATATAGCGGTCATAACATGTGCATGGTGTAAAAAATCCTTATGTTTAAAACATTTTTTCCACGACTTTCATTTTTGCCAACACTACGTAGAATAAAAATAAATTTAATATTGAAAATTAATATAATACATAAAAAACGTCAATTAGTAATGTAGAATAAACTTCTTTGGTATATTGAACTATTTTTTTTGTCAGTTGCTTTTTAACTCATAAATAAATAAAATATCTTATTTATCTAGTAGTTTTATATTTATTATTTAAAGAAAATGAGGGTAGTTTACCTCGTGGAACATCGATAGATAGATTTTTAAAAAACAATACCACAGTTACGATGGCAGTTTTCATCTTCGAGGTATAAACAAAAAACTACCCCTAATTTGTAACCCTTATAACCATTTTCAAAAATTTTTACTTCAAATATAAAACAAACACAGTACCAAATTTCGCCGTAATCGACAAATAACGCCCGGGATAGAATTAATTTTTAAGGGGGTGGATAACCCCAACAACCCCTATATGGTGTATTATGCCTTATTTTACACTAAACATTTTATTGTGCGACTAATTTACGGTTTTGTTTAAAGTATTTTCAAAATACCTGACAATTTTATCACATCATTCTTACGAAAAGTGCTTACATGTTAACCCCCGTAACTTCGCTGGGGTTGATCTAGGGCGAATGGGAAAAAACCCTTAACTAATATTTTTGAACGCACTAGAAGTATACTTAATGCCGCCAAAATCGATAGGGTGGTTTTTAAATAATTCCAAAAAAATAGGGGTAGTTCGCCCTTTTTAACCCTCTGCTATATGTGTGACACATCAAAAGAAAGCTCTTTTAAAATGAATATCAGTTACAATTTACCAAATTTTGATAGCACTTTTCGTTTTCAAAATATAAGTGAAAACGTACTTTTTCTCCAAACTTTCAACCCCTATAACTCGCCCCAGGGGCTTTTACCGCACGTATAAAAAAATGTGCGAACCTTATTTTGGCCCATTCTATGACTGTACCAAATTGCATCGAAATCGGTGAGACACAGTTGTGACACTTCCCTTGTGAGTAATATTCATAACGCAAAAATGGTGCACATGTGAACTGAAGTGGTTTAACATGGTGTGCCACCTATACGGCGACATACGAGTACAAAGGGTTAAAATGGGAATGTTAAATAAAAAATGGGAACTATAATAGTTGGGTTTAAAAAATCCTAACAATCATGTTTGTGGAAAATAAGAAATTATTTATGGCACATTGAATACTCATAAAATTAGCTTTAAAATGTTCTTAGTTTCATCTTAATATCTCAATTCGTTCTTGAGATACAACTTTTCAAATTCTATTCTTCAAATCCATAATAATCAAATATGTAATTGTTGTTCTGTCTTCTTAACATCGTGTAGTAATGGATATGAGGTCAAATTATTTTCTTTGTACTTTATCGATGTTATTTATTTTTGTTTTTTCGACGTGTTCTGGAGCCCAAGTCTGTTTGTACTGTATACGGCGGACCTGGAGGGTAGATTGGGGAAGGGGCAAATAGGAGGGTTGGTGGTGGGAGGTAGAAAGGTGCATATGTTAGCATACGCGGATGACATCGTGGTCATAGCGAGAGAAGCGGCGGAGATGAAAGATATGATAAAGACATTGGAAAGATATTTTAGGGGGAAGGGGCTGGAAGTGAATGTGGGGAAGACAAGGATGATGAAGTTTTGGAAGGGTGGGAGAAAAAGAACAGAAAACTGGAGATGGGAGGGAAAAGAGATCGAGGAGGTTAGGGAGTATACTTACTTGGGGTATGTGTTCAGGGAGGGGTCACATGTGATAGCTATGGCAAAAAAGGCGAATAAGGTGATGGGACAAGTATGGAGATGGGGGAAGAGAGTTGTTGGAAGGAATGTGGCAGCGAGGAAGATTATGTTTGAAGGCCTGGTTAGCAGTGTGATGATGTATGGAGCAGAGGTATGGGGATGGAGAGAGCAGGCAATGCTGGAGGACGTGCAAGCTAGATACTGGAGATGGGTGCTTGGGGTGGCGAGAGAAACACCGGGATATATAGTGAGGGAAGAGGTAAAGGTGGATAAGGTCAGAGTTGGAGGCGGGCAGGAGAGCAGTGAAATATGAAGAAAGAATAGAAGGGAGGCCAAACTGCGGGATCTTGGGGGAGTGTTGGAGGGAAATTAGAGAGGGAAAGATCAGATATGGGAAAGGAGACGGAGACAACTAGATAGATAGGGAGAGATAGATAGGGACCGAAAGGTGCAGAGACAGGAAAGAAGGACACAAATAAAAGAGGGGAGGTATAACAAAAGGTACAGGGATATAATAACGGAGGGGCTGCCTAGATACTTGTTATTGGAAGGAGATGAGGAAGGGAAGAAGTTGCTGGCTAGGTTCCGTTGTGGAAACGAGGAGAGAGCTAACAGATACTGGATGGCCGATGAGGAGAGGTGGTGTAGGCTATGCAGGCAGGAATGGGAAACGTTGGAACATATGTTGAATGGGTGCAGTGAGTTGAGGGAGGAGGAGTTGAACCGAGGGCAGATCTTAGGGGAGGAGGGAGAGGGGAAACGATGGATGAGAATGGTTGTGGGGGTAAGGAGACAAAGGGAAGGATGAGGGGATGATTGGGCCGAGGAGCCGAGGGTATGGAAATGGAGGAAGAGGTTCAGTTTTTAATCGGGAAACTTTACTAGGATGTAGTACTTGCCAAAATAACATAAATTTTTTATATAAACATAGGGTCGCCACTCATTTATTTTTGAGCTATGAGCGATCAAAGTTGAGAAAAAAATTTACATTTTGTTTTGTATTTCGGCTGTGAATAAACCGTAGAATTTGAAACTTTGTACGTATGTACTACTGGTTAAGACCTTATTTTCAAGCATACCTTAAACTTCCGCAGCGCCCTCTAAGGGGATGAAATTCACCACCCCCTTGATTTTTTTTATAATAACTTTTTAACGCTATGGAATATTAACATAAAAAATATGGGTTGTAAAGCTCATTCTTTAGTGGTACTTTTTTGTCTCTTTAGTATTTTCCTTAAAGTTAATAGTTTCCGTGTAAAAAAATTAAATATCGTGCCATGTACCGCTATGTGCCGTCATGTTTAGCTAAAATTATTCTAAAAGTTGGCTCTGAGAACTTGTAAGTTTCATTTACAGTGATTCCTCATAATTATTGCTGGTTATTAATAATTTTTGACGGTTATTGAGCAAGAGTATCAATTTTTAATATTGTTTAAAACAACGTAGTTTGTACCTTATTTATGGTTTTTCTTATGAAAATCTCAATTAATTGGTGGTATTTAGTTAGTACTAGATCCTAGTAAGTGCACAACTTCCATAGCCACCTACAAAGAAAAAAAAAATTTTATAATAGCAGCAAATTTCAAATTCTATGGTTTACTCATACCCGAAATAACAGATAATATGTAAATTTTTGGTTTAACTTTGAAAAGCTCGAAAACAAAAGAGTTGCGACCCTATGTTTATATCAAAAACTTTTGTTATTTTGGCAAGTACTACGTCCTAGTAAAGTTTCCCGATTAAAAACTGAACCATCCTGTATATATATTAGAATGTATTAAGGGGATAAAAACTGTAAATATTAAAAACAATAAAATGCTTATTATTTTTGTTTTCTCTACATGTTTCGAGGAATCTGAGCCCTCATCATCAGGAAGAAATCGTCTATTTTTATGAATAAATTTCCACCATGTTCCGCCGTTTTTCTATTTATTGTTATTGATGATTATCGATTATTTATAAATTTTAATTTTCTCGTTGTTGTGGCGTGTTCAGTAATGGAGGGAGAATGGAGAGTAATGGAGAATCCTCCATTACTGAACACGCCACAACAACGAGAAAATTAAAATTTATAAATAATCGATAATCATCAATAACAACAAATAGAAAAACGGAACATGGTGGAAATTTATTCATAAAAATAGACGATTTCTTCCTGATGATGAGGGCTCAGATTCCTCGAAACACGTAGAAAAAACAAATAACATCGATAAAGTACAAAGAAAATAATTTGACCTCATATCCAATCGAATATGTAGTGTTGGGTTAAAAAGTTGTAACAACCATGTTTGTAGGAAATAAGTAATTATTTATGGCACATTGAATACTCATTAAATTAGCTTCAAAAATATTCTTTTTTCATCGCTATATCTCAAAGCATTCTTGAGATACACTTCTTTAAATTCTTTTCTTAAATCCACAATAATCAAACATGCAAGGTTAAGTTTAAAAAATCATAACAACCATGTTTATGGGAATTAAGAAATTATTTATGGCACATTGAATACTTATAAAATTAGCTTTAAAATGTTCTTTATTTCATCGCTATATCTCAATTCGTTCTTGAGATACAACTTTTTAAATTCAATTCTTCAAATCCACAATAACTCTTCAACAACATACTTTGGCGAAATACTTGTATATATTGAGCTGAATGATTGTACATCCAGTTTTCGTTATTACCAGACTGCAAAATTTTAGATAAAACATTTACAGGGATGTTTACAGGTTATACATCTAATACATCTTGTTTAAAGCGTCAAAAACGTTGCTAAAACCACAATCTTGGTAGTCTTGTTTTGTTGATAATCAAGATAATTCCTGTTTGAAATAATTTGGGGGTTTAAAATTGCGGGGTAGTCATCAAAAACAATGATAATCGTCATTTTATTAATATTAAAATGTTGTAGTTGGGTGCAGGCATGATCACGTATAAGCGAGAAACGTGTTCAGGCTGCTATATTACCCAATTAAGACGTTCAGGAATTTTTATCTGATGTCACTACTAACTTGAAGACGTGCGCAAAGCGACTGAAATAAAGACACCGGTGTATTGTAACGAACGCAAACAAAGATCGCCGCGGGCGAAGATTTCGTCGTGTAAAACGTTTTAATATTAATTTGCGACTTGTTCGCGTAATTTTTCGATAAACAAGAATGTATCGGTGTGAATTTTTCATCCGGCCCGAAACGCATACCAGCGTAGCGTTCGGTAGCATTATTAAGATAACTGTATCCGCGGGTATGTGGTCCGCAAACCGTTTATTATCGAAACGTAATATTATGATAGGTGTATACACGAGCCCGTCTTTGTCTTGCCAATACGTTCGATTTAGAATAGTGTTAATTAGATATGAAGGGGGCCGGACTTCGTTGCGAAACTCTGTTATGCTCTGAAATTACACGGACGAATATATAATTTTAAGGGGGGGAACTTAATTACCGACTAATTAGAATTAAAGCATACCATAATCGACCGGTTATTTATATATCCTGCCGTTGATTGAACTCCTAGATCTGTTTTAATTAACGTTCTCTACTGTTTTCATTATTATTCGACGTGATCTATTGAGCCGACACTTTTAACTGAACTTAAACGGTTCATAATAATCGTTTATTATTAATGATTCGATTACGTTTCCGGTTTTCCAGCGTTCATTTTTCGGGTGTCATCCCCGATGGAAAAATATCATTAAAATCCGATCGAAATTTATGCGCACTCATCAATTATTATCGGAGCCGCGAATGAGATACGTGAGAACTTTGCGTAATTTAATTTGTGACGCGAAAAACCGACGGCCAGAAAAAAGAGAAAAAGAAAATTGCCGGGTTTCAATTAGTCCATGAACCGCGGGGGTTTATTAAATTCCACCTCGTGATTGACTTGGAAATACATTGATATGAAATCGAATAATTGAAACTCGTTGTGGGCCGTCAATGAAAACCAGGCCGTTGGTACAATGATGCGTTTCTGCGGAGAGCTCAAGACCAGCACAATGATGCAGCATCTATTTCTCTATACCTTTGCGAAAGCAGGCTTCAGAAACGACCGCGAGAAGAAGAAGAAGAAGACGCTTCCTCTAGGGCGGCTTCGCAACGCACGTGACCACGCTCCCGAGATTATATCGATATCTTATATTTTCGGTTGACAACGCGCGGTGGTTAGTAGTTGAGTTCGTATCTTGAAAACGACTACGACAACGTTTCTTGAATACAAATCTTCTACTTTTCGGAAACTTTTACAATAATAACTAACCGTCTCTGGTTTTCAGAGTTTTTCTACGAAATCATCTCTCTCCCACATAAACTTAAACCCAACTGAAATAACAACATTTATTACATGATTAAATCTTAAGACTTAATTTGATAGATGTAAAGCAGTAGTTTAAAATCTGATTAAGCAATTGTCGAAGGTCTCTTTCCTAATAAATTGTAGGCAGCAGCTTGTAATACCACGCATTTTAACAGCTGGACAAAGTGCAGGTGAGACACCGACGACGACTACGTTATGAGATCACCATGACTTTACGCACTCTCGCGCCTCGTTCAATTAAGTACGCCCACGCCGAATATTAATTTCAAATTAACGCATTAGAAACCTTCCAAAAAAAAAAAACTTTGTACCGCACCCATTTTGCGCGAGGAGAGTAACAGCGTGTACCTCCCGGTTACGGCGTTATCAACGTCGTTGATCAAAGATGGCCGCCGGTACAGTTGACACAAACTGCAGCAGCTTGACGTCTTTGCGGTCGCCGTGTGATCGAGATAGAAGTGCGCGCGGAGCGGCCCCGAAAGAAAAAAAAAAAATAGAAAGAGAGGCATACGCGAGGTGCAGGTGTTTCTCCAATGACATCGTGATTGATTTCATATTTAAATTCCATGCTAATTCAAGAACAAGAGGTTTTCCGCGTTGTGATTATTATGGTATGGTTTGGGTTGGGCTGATCTCGATAGCTAAGGAAATTTCTAAACGGAACTAAAATGTTATGTGTAAGATTCATTCATTGATAATCCTTTGGTTGAATAAGTATGCACATAAAAGACTTCCACCTCTATAAAATAATATTTATATAATTCACTGTGAATTTCACGATGCAATATACAAAAATATATTGCCATATCAAACCAGGGCGTACCTACTTACTTTGTTCCACATAAAACGCAACATGTCTGAATGTTTCTAGCTCTAATGTTAGTTCTAGTGACAGTGGTAGGTAGCGTTAGTTAACATAAGATATAACTGATATAAACTAGAACTAACACTAGACTAGTTCTAGGTCTAGTGTTAGTTCCAGTTTTACACTAGCACTATCACTAGAACTATTATGGTGCCTGGTAGTTGATGATTTGATGAACACCCAACAAAAAACGGATTCAAGATTCAGGGCTATGCTGATGACCTGGTAATCACAATCCGAGGTATACAGTGTGTCCCAGGATAGATGTTACAAGAGGTATAATGACTTAAAAAATTTTGAATTTTATTTTAATGCTGAGGAATTAAGCCCTGCTTGGTGTGGAGAGAATTTTAAGTATATTTTCATATTTTGAAAATCAACTATTTTTAGTTCAGGTAAAGTAAGCTTTTTGTTCCTGATACGGCAAAATATCATTAAGAAAAGTTGTTCAGAATGAGAAATTGTGGCACTATGCAAAATTTCAGAAAGACCTACCTACATTGATTAAACCACTATATTTTAGATAAGAATTTTTTTTGCTGATAGAAAGACAGGCAATTTACTTCCAACACGATGGATGCTCTGCACATTCTACAGTACGTGTAGCTGAATGGTTAAATTTAATATTTCGAGAAAAGATTATATCTAGAAATGGTCCAATTGCGTGGCCTCGAAGGTCTCCCGACCTTACAATATTAGATTTCTTTCATGGGGTCGCCTTAAACAACTAGTTTTCGCTCAACCAATACCGAATAATCGAAAAATACTAAAAGAACGGATAACAAATGCTATACGACAAATACGCATCGAAGAAATTCAGAACAGCTTTAGAGAATTTAGGCATCGTATAGAAAAGTTAAGTTTACGTTCGATTTTTTATAAATAAAATAAAATTATATAATATTTATGTTATTTAAACTAAAATGTGATGGTTCAACCAAAGTAGATAGATCTTTCTGACATTTTGCATAGGAACATAATTTCACATGTTGAACAATTTTTCTTAATAACATTTTTCAGTATCATGAACAAAAAGGTTACTTTACCTGGACTAAAAACAGTTTTCTCTTCACTATCAAGGCCGAGTTGATTTTCAAAATATGAAAATATACTTAAAATTCTCTCCGCACCAAGCAGGGCTTAATTCCTCAGCCTTAAGATAAAATTCAAAAATTTTTAAGTCATTATATCTCTTGTAACATCTATCCTGGGACACACTGTATATGATACAATCATAACTCAACTAATGCAGAAAGCCCTACTACTCACCAGTACTTGGTGTAGAAGCAATGGGCTTAATCCAAATAAAATCGAAATAGTCCCTTTCACTCGGAGAAGGAGGCTACGAATAAAAGCACCCTCCATTGAAAGCAGAACTATTAACCTCAAAACGGAAGTTAAATACCTAGGGATAATACTATACAGTAAATTAAACAGGAACAGGCCATCATGACAAACCAGATCTGCCTCAGACTCCTAGGAAGGAACTGGGGTCTCAAACCACGAATGGCTCATTACGCCTACGTAGCAATAATCAGACCCATGGTCGCCTACGCCTCATTGGTTTGGTGGCCAAAAACGGAACATAAGACAGCACAACAACAGCTGGCACAAATCCAGCGGATAGCATGTCTTAACATAACGGGTGCAATGAGATCCTGTCCGACGACTGCTTTGGAAGCCTTACTCGGTCTCACACCGCTCCATTTATATATACAAAAAGAGGCAGCTTCAAGTGCCTTATCACTGAAAACAGTTTCTTCACTCAAGTTTATGCAAGGCAACCTCAAAGGATACCTCGAAATCAAAGGACCCATGTCTAAATCACCTGATTGAAATTAAAACGGACCTTATAAAGACAGAATACAATTTCAACCAGCTATATAAGGTTATATTGAGAAGCAGGGATGATTGGGCGAAGGGAGGGCTTCAAGCAGAAGTTTTTGCTATTAACTTCGGCGCAGGTCACAGACAAGCGAAGGGTATGATAACTCCGTCGCAAAACAAAACCAAAAAGGTTTTATGCCTTAGCAAAACTCAGGGTGGTCATAAGGACGTCACCTTTTTCCAAGCAAAACTTTTCCTTTTCAAAATAAGTATTAATACGTTTTTGCTGAATGATTAACTATTTGCTTCATGGGGAATCACAGCCTATGATGAGGCAAAAAAGATTGGATACTACATACACTATTTACATTCACTAGTTTAGTAAAGTCCTGCTATATCTTTATCCACTGCTTCTTTTCTGGGACAGTTTTTCGCAAAGTTGGAATTACATATCTGGACCTCAAAACCAAACAGTATTAAGTCACATTCTTTAAATTTTACAGGAGAGCAATTTGAAGATTTTGAACAAATGTATTTTTCAAACCGATTACTATTGTAAATAGGAGAGCATAGGTTTTTATTTTCCCTGTTATGATTTTGTAAGCTAACTAAAGCTGATAATAACCAACCTCCTACATTAATTTATTGAAATAATTTTAAATTAATTGTGGGACTTAATACTGTTTGGTTCTAACAATGGACTTAATATCTTGTGACTTAATACTCTATTTTGTGACTTAATACTGTATAGCTCCTACGAATTTATAGATACGTGCGACTTGATACTGAATTATTATTAAGAAACTCATAGTAGAACAATCCAAAGTAGAATCAAAATGAATTAATACCAATTATGACTAATTAATAAAGGGTAACAAAAGGCAAAAAGACACTAAAAATAATTTTTCTTACATTTGAGGCAATTTTGTTTGAGGGTTCATGTTTACCCCTTTGGTCGGGTATTACGATACCACCAAGTTGTCTTTTCGATAACGCATTACGTACAGAGGTTTGGGATATATTTAAGGTGTTAAGAAAATAAGTACGGCACACACTAAACTTCTTACCATCTACACTAAAAAAATACTTCAACGACGTTTTTCTTTTACCAGCACGAGATCCCGTTCTAGCACGTACACGCTCAACTGGAACTTCTTCTATGCAGCTAGCTATAAATTGTCTTTTCTGGTCAAGTTCGATGCTACCATTCCAAAATTGTGAGTGAATTAGAGCACGACTCTCAACTGATATGTTCTGCTTGCACTGCTTTTTACATTCATCAGGACAAGGTGCTTTCATTTCTTTTTTTCCAGTAAGCTTATTGGTGGCTGACAGATATTCTTCACCAGCAGCTCTCCTTTGCTTTCTAATGTTTTTCTTCCAATTAACGGAATTTCTTTTTCTTTTCTTTCCCTTAGTTTCTCGGATTTCTACAGCTCCTTCCTCTTGTTCTTCTTCCAGTTCTTTTGTATCACTATTTTCCTCAGGTAGATAAGGTGAGTCTTCAGATTCGATATTATAGTCTTCTTTGTGTTGTAAATTATTTGCGTCTACGTCATCTGCTTTATAGTGAGGTCCATCGTCATTATTTTGAATAATAATATTTTGTAGAATATTGATTTTAGAAGGTTTCTCGTATTCGTGATTTTTATCTTCATTCCTATTGCCTTGAACAAAATGCTCTGGTGAGCTTTCTGCTGGCTGAGACTCGTCTGTATTATCTCGTAGGATATCTTCGGTATTGGAAAAAGGCACATTATTTTTACTAACAAAGATGGTATTGTACACATTGTTATTCAAAGAAATAACATCCTCTGCAGCATTGCCATAACCGGTTGCAAGAATTTTCAAATTTTCATGAGGGATATCCTGCGTACTATTAGTGGTTGGATATATTTCCATAACTATCTCAGCATCTTTTATAATAATATTATTATTTAATAATATTTATTATTAAATAAATTATCTTATTTACCGTTCTCCTCAGTCAAAAGTGAGGTTATAACAGGTTTTTCAGATATTTCGTTGCACTTGGCTTGTGTTAGTGTCATTTGTAATATCTTTTGGCCTCTTGAAGACATCATGTTGATCCTATTCACTTATTAAATATTAAAACTATAAAATTATCAAGCATTTCTTGTTAACTTCACGAACAAAATAATGTGACTTAATATTATGACAACTGATGTACACTAAAACAAAACAGTATTAAGTCCAATCACCTAACCTCACATTTGGACTTAATAGCTAAATACTGGATATCTTCCAGAGCCAAACAGTATCAAAAACCTTTAATACTGTTTGGTTCTATTTAATACAGGACTTAATATCAATAATCTACACCTATCTCGTAAACGGGAAGAAACTGGACTTAATACGCGTCGTCATTGGAAAGAGCGGAAAAAAATACTATAGGAACAATCATAACCTCAAAAACGAAAAAAAATGGACTTAATACTGTTTGACTCTGAGGTCCAGATATATAGATAATTGAACAGAAACATGCAAGGTTGGGTTTAAAAAATCATAATAACCACGTTTGTGGGAAATAAGAAATTATTTATGGCACATTAAATACTGATAAAATTAGCTTTAAAATGTTCTTTGTTTCATCGCTATATCTCAATTCGTTCTTGAGATACACTCTGTTGCATTCGCTTATGTCATATTCTTTATTGCCATAGAGATTCTTTAATCAATCGTATTGTCACAAACGAAAAGATTGTTGTTCAAACCTATTAGTGTTGACCTGGTATTTAAATCTCCATCAATACCGTCTTTGTTTGATTGTCTTAAGTGGAGTTGCATGTCTTATAAAAACTCGCCTACAAATGTAATTGGAGACACGATCCTATTAATAATCATACTTAAAGTAGAGTCTTAAAGACAGCTTATTGCGTTACGAAAAAGTTAAGTTTTATCATATTATTATGATTTATGTTTAATGGCTTCTTAGTAAATTTAATACTCTATCGATAGAAAGTAGTTGAATGTTTAGTATTTTAAAAAAATGAAAAGTGCGTATATATCGTGAGAAATTAATGGTGCAGGGCGTTAGGAATCTAGGCAATGCCGCAGTGGTCCATATAGCATCACGGGAGACCATAGTCGAGCGGCGTGTCTTTGATTTAGTAGGGGCCGCGTCTCGGGCGATACCGAGGAGTACAAATCCGCTTAAACTAATATGTACGGGTATACGAAGAGTCTTCCGAAGTCGAGTCCGAGGCAGTATTTCGTAGTTACGTCGCCCAATAAATACCGTTCATTGTGCCGTACGACACGAAAAACTCCTTAGTTTAATCGAGCGTTAGAGAAGCCTTTTAATCTGATACGGTAACGTGTGGGATAAGACCGCGCCACCTGCTTTTGTTGTCGTTCCTAGAGTTTTCGTCGTCGAATCTGCTTGGCCAGGTTGGCTGGAAACGTGTGTGCGTCACAAATCGGTCATAATTCGGCCATAATTGCCAACCATATAAAGACAAAACGGCTCACGCTTGCCTAACGCTTCCTGGAAGCTGCGAGTCCACGAATAACATAATCATTCCGCGGCTAAAAGCGTCCGATAGGCGGAGCACACCATCGTCGGATTCCACGGAGGTCACGTGGTCCGAGAGAGGCGACGACATATATGGCGCGTATATTGCGAGAGGTCGTCCTTTTTTTTAGCGACGCCGCTTAATGTATTTTAATATTAACCATAAATCGCGGCCAGTGACGTCCGGCATTTACATATTAGCGGTTTACTGTTATTGTGAGTTAATTGCAAACCTTTGCGCCCGATAGGCCCCTTAAGGATACACTACTCCCGACGACGCGACGTTTTAAGCGAACTTGAGAGCCTAACCAAACCTGTTCGCGAACCGGGCGTATTTGGTAGTGAATAGAATTAGACAATTCGTTATCGCCGGTTCTGAAACTTAATCGGGATAAGTTAAGCTTTTTAAACGGTGGTGGTTTACCCCAAAAAGGCCACCTACAGGATAATTACAAGAAAATAAATTACCACACCGTTTACGACCAATAAATACTCGAGCTTTAATTTACAAGCCTCTCCCATTGGTGTCGCACGCATCCGTGGATATTAGGAATTTAGAATCCTGCCACCGAATAAAATTATCATTAATTTAACGCGTTCGGAAACTGAAAATGGCGTACAATTGTCCCCTGATCTGTTTACGACGCACAAAGCGACGAGATAAAACAACCCGTCGACGATGATTTTCACGTTTCCAGATTTCGAAATCGTGGGTCGTTACCCCTCAGGTTGTAATTTATCCGATTTTTTCCGCCCGCGGATACTAAATATAATTATTCACTCCTGGATGAATGAATAACACCTACCGCTTGAATAAATTCTCTATTAAAAGCTGCTCCGCAATAAAAATCGACCAGTTATCCAATGTACTTATGCAAGCGATAGCTGCCATGTTGTGCATGATCTATATTTTCCGTATTTGGATTCCGTTTTGACACGTTAAGCTTCGAAGGAGATGATTTAAACCTATTTTATGTAATCATTTCGCATTGGGTTTTCAATAAGTCTTTGAGATACGATTTTTTTAATTTAATTCTTAAAATCGATAACAATGAAATATGCAGAGTTGGGTTTAAAAAGGCATAACAACCATGTTTGTAGGAAATAAGAAATTATTTATTGAGTACTCATAAAATTAGCGTTAAAGTGTTCTTTGTTTCATCTTAACATCTCAATTCGTTCTTGAGATTACAACCTTTTAAATTCTGTTCTTCAAATTTATAATAATCAAACATGCAGTGTTGGGTTTAAAGAATCATAACAACCATGTTTGTGGGAAATAAGAAATTATTTATGGCACATTGAGTACTCGTAAGATTAGCTTTAAAATGTTCTTAGTTTCATCTTAATATCTCAATTCGTTCTTGAGATAGACTTTGTTAAATTCTATTCTTAAATCTACAATATTCAAACTTGCAAGGTTGGGATTAAAAAAATCATAACAACCTTGTTTGTGGGGAAATAAAAAATTATTTATGACACATTGAATAGTCGTAAGATTAGCTTTAAAATGTTCTTAGTTTCATCTTAATATCTCAATTCGTTCTTGAGATACACTTTGCTAAATTCTATTCTTAAATCTACAATAATCAAACATGCAGGGTTGAGTTAAAAAAATAATAACAACTATGTTTGTGGAAAATAAGAAATTATTTCTAGCACATTGAATACTCATAGAATTAGCTTTAAAATGTCTTTTATTTCATCTTAATATCTCAATTCATTCTTGAGATACACTTTGTTAAATTCTATTCTTAAATCTACAATAATCAAACATGCAGGATTGGGTTTAAGAAATCACAACAACCATGTTTGTGGGAAATAAGAAATTATTTATGGCACATTGAATACCCATAACATTGGCTTTAAAATGTTCTTAGTTTCATCTTAATATCTCAATTTATTCTTGAGATACAACGTTTCAAATTCTAGTCGTCAAATTTACAACAATCAAACATGTAAGGTTGGGTTTAAAAAATCATAACAACCTTGTTTGTGGGGAAATAAAAGATTATTTATGACATATTGAATAGTCGTAAGATTAGCTTTAAAATGTTCTTAGTTTCATCTTAATATCTCAATTCGTTCTTGAGATAGACTTTGTTAAATTCTATTCTTAAACCTGCAATAATCAAATATGCAAGGTTGCGATTAAAAAAATCATAACAACCTTGTTTGTGGTGAAATAAAATATTAATTATGACACATTGAATACTCGTAAGATTAGCTTTAAAATGGTCTTAGTTTCATCTTAATATCTCAATTCGTTCTTGAGATACACTTTGTTAAATTCTATTCTTAAATCTACAATATTCAAACATGCAAGGTTGAGATTAAAAAAATCATAACAACCTTGTTTGTGGGGAAATAAAAAATTATTTATGACACATTGAATACTTGTAAAATTAGCTTTAAAATGTTCTTAGTTTCATCTTAATATCTCAATTCGTTCTTGAGATAGACTTTGTTAAATTCTATTCTTAAATCTACAATATTCAAACATGCAAGGTTGGGATTAAAAAAATCATAACAACCATGTTTGTGGGAAATAAGAAATTATTTATGGCACATTGAATACTCATAAAATTAGCTTTAAAATGTTCTTAGTTTCATCTTAATATCTCACTTCTTGAGATACAACTTTTCAAATTCTATTCGTAAAATTTACAACAATTAAACATGCAAGGTTGGGTTCAAAAAGTCATAATAACCATGTTTGTGGGAAATAAGAAATTATTTATGGCACATTAAATATTTATAAAATGAGCTTTAAAATGTTCTTTGTTTCATCTTCATATCTCAATTCGTTCTTGAGATACAACTTTTTAAATTTTATTCTTCTAATTTACAATAATTAAACAACCATGTTTGTGGGCGATTTTACAATAAATTCTTATCTCATCGTTATATCTCAATTCATCTTTGAGATACGATTTGTTTTTGTAATAATAAAACACCCACGATTGCGGAAGAACGTCATTAAAAGAAAAAGAATTTTTTGAACAATTCTTAACTTTTTAGAGTCGAAAATCGCGTGGTGCTCACCTCCACATAAAAAGCTTGAGAGTGCTTATTTAGCCTGTGGTAGTCTATCATTAGAGGGACATTTCGAATGTCCTTCTTGCGTTATCGTCATTAAACAAGATTTTTTTGTCCTCTCATCCCGTAGTTATTATTTAATTATCTCACGTAATTTGTGGGTAATCTGTTTCGTGGCATTTCGTATCGTTAATTCCCTTAAAAATTACTAAATAAACCGTAATTTCCGCGATATCGGGGGATTGTTTAAATCTAAAATCTGCATTGTATGCAGATTCGGAGGAACGTTTACAATGACATGATCGCATGGTTATAATTGAATCTATAAACCGACAAATCAAGTTGTAAATAATCCGTTATTAACCATAAAGAGGGCAATTACGGTAATAAATCACTCAGCAGTACTTCGGGTTGGCGTGTAAATTGGTGTTTTTGAGTCGATAGTCACCGAACCGTTACCACCTTCTTCTTTTCGGTGGAGTGAGTATCGAAAAATTATTGTCGCCGATGAAGTCGTTTTGTTGGGGTACAAAGCACGTTATGCGGCTGTTTATAATTCATTATTTAGCGCGCGTTCATATCTCGGGGTCTTATGAACAATAGGGAAAATGCCTGGCGCGTTCTCGAGCACGTGTTTGGAAGTAATGAGACGAGACCGGCACCTTATAGCTTCGCGAGCTCGCCGCTCTAATCGTCGATTGTGAAGTCGACCGGAACACGTTCGTACAACAAGACGAAGAGGAGTTGTAAAAAAATGGGGTGGCTGTTGGATAAAAAATAGCTCAATTTCCTTTCTTCTCGGGTTAAAGTCACGTTCGCCGGCGGTGTACGATTCGTTTTTCGGAAAGCCGTCCGATTTTTCCATGGAAAACGGTCGTGACCGGGTCAGAACCGGTCCCGCGCCAACGTTCAGGAAGACCACGAAGTCGTGCGCCTCCAGCTGCGAGAACACTACCGTCTACCAGCTCATCGAACAGTTAGGACACAATTATATGGTGAAATTAAATTGTTACCGTATCGGAGGCTACCTTTTGTACCGGCTGACCCAGGCTCCACGGTGCCGAAGAATGTCGTACGCCTAACTGTGGTTTTCTTTGGCCATTTCCTGACCTTTATCTCCTTCAGCTGATCGCCTCCCGAACCAAATCGATAAACCGAAACCGTTAGTTTTGCATTTTCTCGAATCTCATTTTCAATACTCGCTTACCTTTCATGGTCGAAACCAGTAAAAATGAACGATCGGTATATTTCAGACTTTCTCACCTGCTAATGGGCAATGGATCTGGTCGCGGTGAAAATCTCGCGCTAATTACGTAAACTTTGATCGCCGTGGGAACTTTTTCAGGCGAAAATCGCTGCTTTTTCCCATACACAGCGACGTTTCCTTGTTTCTGTTCAGATAAGCGTGCTTAACAGGAAGTCAACGATGCAGGTGGTTTTAGAAAGGGATGTTTGCGAAAGTTATTACCATCTTCCTGTTTAGTACCAATTTGGATCTTTCTCAATTCACTTCACTATGAGATAGAAATAAATAAGTAATAAGAATGCGCAAATATCAATGATCACGTTATATTAACCACATCAAGGATAAAACTGTAATTATTATTGCACACCTGCACGAAACGAACGATAGAGTGTGCCCGTGGGGTAATAATACTGAAAACACGCGGTTACTCAACAAGATTCGTCTAACGTTCCTATTGAAGGCCGGCGCGATTAATAAATACCTCTAACGAGCCTGTTTCGCACTTAACCGTATAATCATAACCCAAGCAGCGATCGTTCTCTCGACAATAATAACGAAAGGAAAGGTATTAATCATTTTTACGCGACTATTGACATCTGTAGAATCGTAAAAAGCCGTAAGTTAGTGTAACAAACAGTCGGTTAGCGGACCATTATTGCCCGAATAAGTTATCACGTAGCCATGACAACGAAACGGTAGTGCAGCGGTCCGGGACCTCTGCTACGTATAGTTATGGCTGAGTCGCGCTATAACTCAGTCAAACGGGGTTCGTGACCCCCAGCTTCGAACCGAACGCGTTCTGGTACAGCGGTAACTTAACCCGAGGAGGATTTGCAAGTCGAAAAATACCGATGACGACTGCGACGACGACGGAATACGACGGAACGAAAGGAATTTCAAAAATGCTTAACGCGGTAATTCAGGAAACCCCGTAAGAGCTACAAAGTTTCGCGACCGGTACCGTGCCGCAGAAATCTCCTTGGCTTTTGTCTAACGTCGTGGTCTTCCACTTGCGGTATATGAAATATCATCGTCCATATTTCGCGACGTGTTCAAACCGCAAAAAGCTTTGTTGAAATCGAGTGGGTTCGCAGCGTGCCAATTTATTGCGTCGGAAGAGAACGAGATGGCCTTTGTTTACTGCCATTTTACGTCGCGGCTTGTCTTTCTCAACACACGTCATCCGCGGCCTCTCGTCTACTTGCGATGACTGACGCGACGCCAACGATTACGATGACAACCTCTACGACGACGACGACGAAGAACGTTTTCGCCGATCGACTTCGAAAGCAGAAAAGTTCCCTCCAAACAGAGATATTGAATTCTTGGCATTCGGAAAATTATCGCTATCGTAAATGTCCGCAATTACTGGGAGTTGCGGTGCAGTGCTATAGAGAGAACTTGATGACCAATAACGGTGGAGCACCTGCCTACGAAGCATTATTTGAACCGACAATAAAGACCTAAGGCGACGGTTTACAAAGATATTAATCTGACATCGAGCTGTGAACGCGAGCTTCCGAAGCACCAAACGATATCGTTTTTTTTTAACTTATTTCCGAATTAGTTTCAGTAAAGAGCCGAAAATATTTTAAGTTGTTTTTCGATCAAATATTGAAGGGGATTTGATGGTAAAATCTTGTAGGGTTTGATGTACATCGTCATAACGACATTCCCGAGTCGAAAACAAGAAGATAAAACGGTTCCCCATAAAAACCCCATCTTCCCGGACGCAAGAGCAATAAGATTTTATCTCGCCGACGAGACGCTATGCAGATTTTCCTCATTGTCCCCCGGTTACTGTTTTGCATGGACATACCCCTGCGTCTCAGTGGGAATTGTTTAATTACATGTTAATTAAGAACGAGGGTCCAGGGTCGGGCCCAGGAGCGGTTGCTATCTGCGCGGTCGCGAGTCGCCGTAAATCGAAACGGACCGCATTCCCATCGACCACGACCGGGCCGTTTATATGTTAATGCCTTAGGACGGTGCTATATGGAGTTTGATGTATCAAGACGACGAAGACGAAGAAGAAGACGACGTCCGCGCACTTCCCAGAAGAGTCGCAGAAAATAGACGAATCACAACGAGAAGCGATAACCTCTATTCCTTTTCAATTGAAAAACTCGTACCATTTACAATGGCCGCCTCGGCGCGGATCTGAATACAATTCCTGAAATCGCAGAAACTGTTCGAAAACTATTCGCCCGCATCGAGCGTGTTAAACGGGCGGCCAGGAATGCCATAGATAACCATTTAGAGGCGAAGTACACGGCCGATTACCGAAGGACGAAAGCAGCGTTCGTCGGCATTCGCCACCTTTGTTGGCGGTCACGCACGATTTAAGCCGTGGGCCCCGAAAATCGAGGAATAATACGCGTTGATATACGGCCCTCGGCAAATTGCGAGAGCCGTTTTTGCCGACGACCGGTAATTAGTTCGGATTTCGAGTGAGTGAGTGGGCGGCGACGCTAACTGACTTGTCAACCGTCGTCGTCGCCGTCTTCGTCGTCTTCGATATGCGCGAAGCGTGCTAATGGCGGCAGTAATTTACCGCTTTATTGGGAGTATAACCGATGATCGTCTTTCGGACCGACGACCGTTAATTGAGAAACGTCGCGACAAAGAAAACACAATTAGTAACAGTTGGGAATAAATGAATAATCGCCGCATTTGTAACACCGAGAGTAAAGAGGTACCGTTTTCCTCGCCTTTATACCTATACGATCACCGATATTATACCAAACCCACTTGCGGTTTATAGTTATATACAAATACATCTGGATATATTCGCTCGACGAAACTGTTTGGTCGTTTTAACTTGTTTATGGAGGGCTCGTTTACACACGTTCGTTCGCATGCCAAGTTCTTCTCGACTGGTAGGTCACCCGCTAAGCAGTACTATGGCCGCTACATGAACAAGTTGTCAACCGCAGTTGTAAACCTCTTCTTATATGCGCGCGGCGAGTTCGACCTTTTAAAAATCCATTAAACAAATTGCGTTCGTACCACACGGAATAACGTGGATTTAAACGAGTTTTATCGTTCCTAAAAGTCGATTGGTTCCCTCAGCCGTAATTGTAGTAAACCACCCGGTCATTATAACCGAGGTGTTAAGTAGACAAAAGGGGTAATCGAACGATTAAAATTAATTACGAAAAAATGTTTGGGGCGCCGCCTAATGCGTTTCCTCGTTTTACGATTACCGGACCGTAAATTTCGAAAATTATATTCGTGTTATTAGACGGCGAAACGGGCATCGTAAAAGCTCGAACGAAAGCACACGACGACACTCCACTGTTTTACTACTTTATTAGGTCGATAATTGTTTAGTCGGAGCTTTACTAACGTTTATTGTTGCTCTAACCCGAACCGCGACGAGCTTTTTCTTTCTTATTCTTGCCGTTTTCGTTTTGTTTTCGACGAGAAGAGTGGAAATGAGTCGGCGCGGAATTCAAACCGCCGCCGCCGCCGCCGCCGCGACCGAATACGTGTATCCGATTGAAAGAGAGCTGCACAAAAAGACGACACCCGGAGGGTCGAGTAGCCCGGCTCACATGGCACATAAATACAGGCGCAGTGATAATAAAATAAGTAGGTACGCAACGGCCTTAGACGTGTACACGGCGATCCGATAAATAAAGAAACGCGAGAGGCTCCGAGGCCGACCGTCCCCCCGCTCGCCCCCCTTTGCCCTCCGAGGCCCCGATGAGGAGCGGGCCGGGGGATGATTAATAAACGATTATATTTCGGCCGCTTTCAGGTCTTAAATAATGCCGCGAAACGCACGCGAGAACTCGTGAAACGCCGACGAACGTCCCCGAGGTATGTAGATGCGGCGCGGCGACGGCCCCGGGATATTAATTGTTTATGCCCAACGATTTGTCCCGGAACGAAGATGGACGCGATACCGACTCGACGACCCTCTACGGTCGCGCACGGTTCGATTTCTATTTCAAACCTTTTTCCACCATACCAGAACTCGACATTCCAAACCTTCTCCGTATTCTATACCTTTTATACATACATATATATATATATATATCTTTAGTCTATATCTAGTGCTGTTTGGAAAATTTTCTCTTCTAAATAGTTGCTAAGGTTGCCTTGAAGTTACTATTTGAGAAAATACTTTTTTTACTAATTTAGGTTATTTAAAAAAAAAAAAGATATAACCAAGGACAGTAGAATCTAGCAGGACAGCTACATCCATTGCTGTTTTGTAGCCCACTACGGATTGGTAGCCGCAATCTACGTCACATTATTTGCCACGCCCAGTTAACTGTCATTGCGTTCTATTCGTTTGCTGTGTGTTATATGATAGACATTAATGGGTCTATTAATATGAATACGTCTACGATATATGATATAACCTCTAAAAATACACAACAAACGCATGGAGCACAATAACAGCTGACTGGGTTGTCACATCAGTCCGTTATATCAATAAATTTGTTCAGTCCACGTGGTTCAGTATACCAAGAACGGTAGAATCTAAGAACTGCTACATCTCGGAAACAGGTGCACAGCTCGAAGGACCGTTCGTGACGTCAGCGCTGAATAACAAATAAAACTTAAATTAACAGTAGGGTTGGAACTACAGTGTGTTAATTAATTATCGTACCCGACGTCATTATTGCAAGTATGCAACCAATATCACAATATAAATCGCACAATACGCGATTTGCGTATTACATCACCAATACTGTCATATTGGTTGCATACTTGAAATGATGACACCATGGGTGCTTTAGTACTTCGTTTTTAGAAATGGTGTGTCAAACTTAATAGAGATAAATTTTTTCAATCTTAACTCAATCAGATTAATATTTTTTCCGCAAAACTACCGACTTTTGTTGTTTGATTTGCGACTTTTATAGTAGCATGCTTAATAAGGATTACATTATTAAAAGAATCAAAAGTTGACCTTTCACGCGGTACCCGCTTGACGTTGAGTTTCGGGACACCTGTATATATCGGGTCACAAATAGAATATTATGAAATTTGAATACAGAATCAAGAATAAACACAAATATACAAGAATATTATACGCCAATATAACCAACGAATATATTGTGTGCAATTAACGGCGATTTTTCTCATTGGTTATATTACAGTGTGGTTCATTGAGCAGCATTTTACGCCATTTTGCATACAGTATGTATTTTCTTAAATTAAATTACAGATTTCTAAATTACCGCACATTTTTGTATGGTATTCCCCTTTGGACCGTAGACATAAACTACGTTTCAGAAATGTAGATGCAATGGAACAGAAATAAAACAGGTGTTGCTGAATTTTTGGCGGACACTGTATAATAAAACTAGATTAGCAACTTTCTAGTTCTAGGTCTAGTGTTAGTTCTAGTTTTAGTTTAAACGAGGTCCGTTATATCGAGATATAACTGTATTTTAATTTTGAAAATGATTGTATATAGAGTGCGTGTGAGGTGATCAGACGAAAAAGGTTTGTGGTCGAATGTTGTACGTACAAGAAAGCGGATCTCGGACGGGCACATGCGAGTCCGGCACACGAATTATGCGCGCGAGCCGGAATAAATAAAGCCGATACACAAATATTTACGAAAATAAAAGTAAGTCCGCGGCGGCGATGAGAAATGCGCCGGCGTCCGTAATTTATAAACGCTCTCGACAAAGGTAACCGCGTTGTCGATGTAAAATGGCGGTGTAGAACGATTATACGCCCGGCGTATCATAATTCCTCATTGATATTCATAAGCGGACAGTGGCGTAGATGTTTCTACTTGTGCCGGGGCAATAAATAACGGCAATCGTAACAATTAATATCGCGCTCCCCTCTCGACCAACGGATTACCGCGGATTAATCCGGCAGTCGGCGAAAAAAAATCCGTCCGCGAAGATTATTTGTAACATTTGTAACAATCAAGGATCAGAAATCCCCGCACAAGGACGACTCGTTCGGTCGTCTTTTTTCGTTGGGAAGAGGCCGCTAACATCACCACCGCGTCTCGTCGCTTTGTCTCATCGCGTCTCTAATTTTAAACGTAATTAAAAAACCGGTAGCTTTTTCTGCGAGTCGAGAATGGTGCCGCATTTCCCTTCGACGCAGCAAGAACTCTTCAAATATTTATACCTCATCGCGCGCGCGACCGTCTCACTAAAAGCACTACATTTCTCTTACCAAAGAGACTCTTACCACCGTAAAAAGCGGCGGTGGTAACCCTTTTACACGCCTATTAACACTTTTACTAAGACTAAGCACCACGTTAATAAGCTTTGTCAGCCTTTTCTTAATTGTTTACTATTCCATTTGCCTCTAAGCGTACCATGACACGAAATGTAACTGTAAATTCCATTTTGTCGTTACAACTCCCGACATATTACGACCGAAACGAATTTCAACTTAAACTTTAACTATTACATTCTTACATGTATTGTATTATAGATGTCTTAAAATTTGGAAAATATAGTAGATGTTTAATTAATGATACCTGCTAAAACGAAACACCTTAGTCGTAGAGGTTATTAACATTCCTGTAGACGCGCGGCCTGAAATCTCTAACCTCATAAATAGGCGGAATGCTCTCGGGGTCAGGCGACTCTGCGGACCCCTGCGGATGGTTCGCTATCGGGAAGAAGAAATCGCGCGACGGTGGTCGCGGATAGTTCCTCCACTTGGAAAGGTGAATTACGGCTGCGGTCGCGCATCTCCTCGCGTAGATTTATGCCGCCATATTCATAATGAGGTTACGGCTGACGGAAGCGTCCCCTACATGTCCCATATCCGAACGAATTTATGCGATGGGATTCCAACTATACATACACCACGTACATATACTACCTTAGAATATAACTTGCGTACAAGGTTTACATAAAAAATTCGTCATGATTAACTGCGCCTTCTCTTCATCTTCTTCTTCTTTGTGAACGATGACTCTGACGCCTACATGGTGGAGAGTCTCAAAACTAAAACAAAAATCGTCACGAAAAGACGATCTGGTTTCGGGTTTGCTGTCCGCCTGTCCCTAAAGTAATGGATGATCCACAAAAACTGTCAACCTCATTATCGTACACCCGGCGTCCGTTAATCGATCATCATGTGCCCCCGATGTAAGGATAAAGAACGACGCGGAGCGTCTTGACGCCGCCGGATGTTGTCGATTCGCGCCTCCCACCTAACAGTAAAATCGGAAAGGAGTAAAAGCAAGCCACCGGTGCGGTCTTTTTATTTTTTCGGGGTAATGAGCGATTTATATGAGCGCGCGCCGTTATCTGCCCGGCCCATCGCCGATACTATCTCTGTTTTGATGTTGAACTATCGAATTCAATTTATTACATGGTTTGATAATTACACATGCGTGTCGTCGTAGTCGTCACCGATCGTATCATCTATGAGGGTCTTAAATGGAAATTTTCAACGATAGCCGAAAGAGGGACGACATCGTCGCCCGTTGATGACGACTTTATAGCCGTATTAGAAGCGAATGCTATGAGGACAACTCCAATTAGAAAAGAGTTTATTTTTTTAAAATTGATCCCGATAACCTAATCGTCAGTTTTATATCATTTATTTTTTCCTTCTAACGATGGAATTTTAAAATAATATAAACATATTCAATAACTCACTTTTCTTTATTTTGCTGGTCAAAAAATTCAAATTATTGACTTTTTTATTTCATCCTTGGAACAGGTGCACAGCTCAGATTCGTTCATGACGTCAGCGCTGAATAACAATTAAAATTTAGCCGTACGTCTCTTAAGACGGCTAAATTCGAATGTTTTTGTTCTATTTTTAGTTCAATAAAATTATATAGCAATCTAACGCGGAAATCCAATTAAAAGTTTCTAGTTTTTATTTTAATACTAACACTAGATTTAGAACTAAAATAATTTGGGTTTAGCCTTACGTGTCTTAAGACGGGTGAACCCGAATGCTTCTAGTTCTAGTGTTAATCCTACTTTTAGTTCAATAAAAATATACAGGGTGATTTATTAACTCACCATCAAACTTTGACATATAATAGCTAATCCAATTACCCAAAAAAAAATGTTAATGAACATATGTCCTATTTCAATTATTTACGAAATTATAAAGTTCACTTTATAGTTTCTGCAGCGAATTTATTAATAGTCAGTAAAATCTAAAATTCAACATAAACAAAGTTGTCATTGTAATATGTCAGTTTGCTGTAAGGTTTAATTATTATTTATTACATACTTTGATTATATATAATATGGATTGAACTAACTGAATATATCTACTAACAAAAATGTTGCTCAAGGTGAATAGACGCAGATGGAAAGCGATAATGTGAAAGTGTAACAAAGATAGATATATTATATGTCAGTACGCGTCTATATCTATCTCACTTCTATCAGTACACCCATTATATGGCAGTACGCTTCTATGTCTATCTCGGTTCGATCACCTTGCGCAAGCTATCTCTTTCGTTGGCTCAATCCATATTATATATAATCAAAGATTACATACCATAGAAAAATTTATATATATTATGTATATAGAAGATCATCTCCCCACTATTTTTTGGTACATTCAGCGCTCCCAAGGGGATTGTGAGGGAACTAATTAGGTTAAAGCGCGAAATTTAAATATAGGTATTTCTATACCGGTTTATACCAATACTTTACTTTGAAGAGGTCAAGTACATTTTACAAATAAATGCAAAAAAATATGAATTTAAAGTTTTTCCAAGACAAAATTCATAATTTTAAATATAATATATATTGCTCTCATTGGCTGAGCGCCAATTTATCTATAGGATAAAGTTATGAAGAGGTGGTAAAAGTGGCCCTAGTTTATTTAGGCCCACTTTTACCATCTTCCTGATAAACTATCTAGAGGATAGTTGCCATGGTTACGGCGGTTTTAAGCGCTCTCATTGGCTAAGAACTGGATTTATCTATCGGATAAATTTATCAGGAGGTGGTAAAAGTGGCCCTTAAACAGTTAACTAAAGGATATAAAACACGAAGCCAAAGGAAAGTAAGGAAGAATATTTGCTTATACAACGGGGTTATCACCAGTTATCACACCAAACGACAAAACAAAAATGTGACGTTTGCTTTCACCTTTGAGTTTGACGCACAGATTGACAGATAAATATTTCTATGGTTACAAGTGCTTTGTTTGTGTAGATAATGCAGATTGCTACAAATTCAGTCTACAACGTCATCTGGTGGATTGTGAGGGTACTAAAACCTGAGTCTACATTTTTATAGTAGTAAGATTGCACACCATGTTACATACAAGAAGAAACTCAAAATGTACGCTTATAACACTAAAGAGTATGTTGACATAGTAAATGTGGAAATCCTGGAAATCGACCATACAAGGGAATTAACCGAGCTTTCGAAATAATTTTATTCCTTCTTCAGGGCAAAACTAATCAATTAAAACAAAATAAAGGCCAAGACTTACAATTAAAGAAAAATTAAAATTGAACAATACTTACAAATGGAAGCATAAAAAGCCAAATACATAACGTAAGCCTGGATACTCAGTTTAACACTTCAATACTCAAAAATATTATAGTAAACAAATACATTATCAAAGTTACAAAAATTAAGCACAAAATAGCGTTAAATTACAATTTAAAATTATAAACATCTATATTATAAAGTTCGGCACGAGCCACGTTAAAAGTTGGAAAAACCAGATTTACATGTAAGAATCAAATAGGGTCAAATGTGTCAAAATGGGTCAAATGAAACCAATTGTATATCAAGTAGAAATTAACACACGAGAACAGTTATTAAACAGAATACTACTGAAATACTAACTGAAATAAGAAATCAACCAGACATTTTAATTCGGCTGAAGAACTCTTTAATTCGTCGTTTTAAAGCATCTATTCTAGCAGAAGGAGGCTATTTTAAACAATATTTGTAATATTTATGTGTTTTAAAAAAAATGTTGCAGTTAATTATGATATAAAAATTAAAACTTTAAAGTGTTGTAATTTCGTAAATAATTGAAATAGGACATATGTTCATTAACATTTTTTTTGTGGTAATTGCATTAGCTATCATATGTCAAAGTTTGATGGTGAGCTAATAAATCACCCTGTATATTTTTATGGAACTAAAAGTAGAACTATAATTAGAACTAAAACTAGAATTAACACTAGGAACTTTTAGGTTTTGCCGTGCCTGTTTTAAGAAAAGGTTTGACGTGAAGGATGCCATGTTGGAACCTTCTTCAGAAACTGGTTCGAAGTGACCACCCTGTATATTTTTATTGAACTAAAAGTAGAATTAACACTAGGAACTTTTAGGTTTTGCCGTGCCTGTTTTAAGAAAAGGTTTGACGTGAAGGATGCCATGTTGGAACCTTCTTCAGAAATTGGTTCGAAGTGACCACCCTGTATATTTTTATTGAACTAAAAGTAGAATTAACACTAGACCTAGAACTAGAGATATTCGGGTTTAGCCACACGTCTCTCAACACGGCTAAACCCGAATGATTCTAGTTCTAGACATAAAATAGCACAGAAGAGGTTGTCAAAACGTTCTACATGGCACACGTGGGTTGATTACAGTAGAAGAGTTTACCGCATTTATTGGGGTTGTCCTAAATATGGGTTCGATAACCGTATCTAATATTCATGAGTATTGGTCACAACTTTTTAATGCCAAAATACCTTTTTTTAGTAGTATATTTAGAAGAGAACGATTTTTACAAATTTTTTGGATGCTCCACTTGCATGAAAACGATCCAAATGACCAAACTCTTAGGGCTCGAACTCAGAAAGTCAGTCACTATTTAGATTATTTGGACAAACAATTCAAAGAAAATTTTGTTCCATCAAGAGAGACATCGGTAGACGAATCTGTTGTTGGATTTAAGGGTAAAATTAGTTTTTTAACTTACAACCCTAACAAGCCTACGAAATGGGGGATAAGAATGTATGTAATGGCGGATGCTAACACCAGGTATGTTTATTCAATTTTGCCGTACTACGGAAGCTTGACATCGGAAGATTTAGTGTGACCTGATTTACCTGTAAGTACAAGGATAATTTTCCATCTTTGTCAAAAATTATTAAACAATAACCCAAGATGTAAAGGATATCATTTTTACACCGATAGATACTATACGAGCTTGCCACTTGTAGAAGAGTTGTTAAAACTAAATGTTCATTTGACAAATAAACCGCAAATTTATACCTGATTCTATCAAAAAACCAACATTTGCCGAAGATAACACATTTGCATGCAGATCAGGTAATTTGATGTTATTGGCATGGAAAGATAAAAGGGTCGTCACCACACTTACTTCGTGGGATATTTCAGGAACACAGCCTATCAACAGAAGAGTACGTGGAGGTAACTTACAAGTTGTAAATAAGCCAATTATGGGAGGTGTCGACCGCGCAGACTCTTATTCAGCGTCATACTGTTTCCTGAGGAAGTCTTTGAAGTGGTGGCGAAAGTTATTTTTCTGGGGACTCGAAATGTCTAGTGTCAATGCATATTTATTATATAAAATTTCACAACGGGGCCAAAACAAAAAACCAATGACACATCTAAAGTTTGTTCGGAAAACTTTCGGCAGGGGTTCAAAACTTCTGGCAGACCATCATCTGTAGATACAAAACAGCGGCTAAATGGTAAATTACATATTTTACGCCAAAATGATGGGAAGAAAAAAGACTGTGCGGTATGTTCTAACCGTAAAGTACAAGGCGGCAGGCGGGAAACTAGGTATATTTGTGACACTTGCACCCGTAAGCCTGGACTACATATTGGTGACTGGTTCGAACGGTACCATACACTACAACATTACAAAACGTAATTTTTTTATATTGTGTATAAATTTATTTAATGATAATGGTAGTGATTATGATAATGTTAGGTTTTATTTGTGTTTCTCTATCCTCAAGATTTATTATTTTTATAAGCCATTATTTTTTATTTAGTTATTTTTCATGATATAATTGTAATAAATTATTGTGTTTAATTTGAATAAACATCTGCATAAAAAAATATTTTTTAAAAAACATCCCATAGTGTGAAAACATCCATTTTTTTAACATTAAGCGATTTTTTTTTTAATTTTCCCAAATTTTTATTTTGTTTTTACACTAAGTGTATTTACTAAGCAATATTAGCGCATTTAAAAAAATCCCATATAAAAAAAATTCCTAGTAGACAGATAAGTAGATAAAATAATAGTCCGAATACAGTGTACTCACAAAAGGACATATATACGAGTGCAAAGGGTTAAAACAAAAACTAGGACTAACACTAGACCTAGAACTAGAAACATTCGGGTTTTGCCGAATTATAGCGTATTATATTATTAACTTCAAACGTTCCTTTACAACCTCAAAATGTTTCGTTTCTAAATTCCGGCAAGATTTGGAGAAAACGCTATGGTTTACAAAATGAAAATATTTTAAGTGGATTTTGTTGCTGAAAACCGTTGATATATTTCACTGGAATAAAGTGTTCACAAGTTATTCAAGTTGATTAATAATAATTATTTATTTTGATATTTTTGAAAAGTTGAGATTCCTCTCTGCGCGGGTTAAAGTCATGCAATGAAGGCGGTATCGTCTTTATCTAAACAAGTCGGGGCACTTAAGCATGTAGCCGGTATCGCGGACCGTTCGGGGTCCGATAGCGACACACGCCGAAGGGAAATTAAGATGTGACCGCTCACTTTACGGACTCGATCCATCAACGTAACGCCTTGCGGTCAAGAAATAGGTCCCCCCTTAAATGTCGTCCCGCTTTCAATAAATACACCGCGCCGTCGTCATACAGTTTTCTTATCTTTATAATTGACGCGCCTTCGTTTCGGTAGAAATATTCTCAAACATGTCCGGAACGTAACTCAATTAGCTCACGAATAACCGTTACGAAGGATATATTCATTCTTATTTCTTGTTACAATATATTCATTAAGGATCCGTTTGGAGTGAAAATAAAGGGTGGAGATACCGTGATTAATTGAATCGTAAATGCGCCGAGCGAAAAATAAACGAGGAAATAAGGAAAAAGAAGTGAAGATGAAGTGTGGAAGAAGGGAGGGAAGGTTATCCCGGTAACGGTCATAAAGTAGAACGGGTGACACCGGGTCGTCCCGAGGCAATTATGAATGAACACCTCGGACCGGAGCGGGCCCCATTAGGTGCAGCGCGAAACCATTATCGCAATGGTATTTTAATACTATAATTTATTGTTAATGTTGATTCGCATGCGACTGTGTAATATCGCGGTGAGGTTGGGACCGCTGCCAACCTCACCGGATCTTATTAACCCGGCGAGAGCGTTGCCAAAATATTGCCGAAGCGTCCCCGCGGCCCCGGCACCAGGACCGCATATTATTGCGGTCATAATGTCGTTTTTAATTTTACCGATTAATTTATTACGTTGCCCGTACGATATGATAAATTTTAAACCGGATTATTGCTGCAATAATCCTTACCGCAGCTCCCGAACTCACAAGAACTTCTCCTTGCCTCCCGAGTAACAATTTCAAATTTAGCGTAAACATAACAAATATATAAATAAATTTTTTCGTTCGATTAAGTAACTAATTTCGAAATGAAATAATTTCCGATACTAAGTTCCTAAAATAACATGTTTTAGTGTTAATTTGGTTTGTCAAATTACATACATTCGCCATAAATTTTCAAAGACTAATTACATTCCGACGGTGTAACTTGATGGTAGGTATGCGATGCGTAACTGTAAAAGAAGCGAAGAGACGAACGACCGTGAAACGGTGGGCGACAAATATGCACTGCCACGCCGATTAAGGAACCAATAAACCGGGTTCGTTTTAGGAGCGGTTCCGCTCACTAAATCTCGAGGATACGTCGTTTCATCTCGAGACGTGTGTGACAAAGCGAATTTGGTAGACAATAGGCGATAGGTAAAAATACAGTTACGGGCTTCGCGCGAACAATAACACATCTCGGATCTCTCGCGTCACATCCCACGCCGCAATTTCGTCACGACTATGCATACTACGTACAAGCGAAAAAGAAGAAAGAATCCTCGATTTCCATATGGTTTTACTTACGGTATTACGTAAAAATCCCATATTTAAATCGCGACTATCTCTTTAAACCTGCGAGACCGATCTCGCGGCGAGATAGCGCGCCACTTCGTTAGGAAAAAGAGCGACGTGCGCCAGGAGACAATGGTAATTTATAGGGAGCGCTGCCAGCGGCGGCGGCAACGGCGATAGTGCCGCTCCGCACGTCCGGCCGTTCCACTTTATTGGTCAAACGCCGAAGATTCAAATTTCATCGGTACCGATACCGATACCGCCGCCGGAGAATGTGCGCGATTTCGAACGATAACACCGACGCGACTATGGCGGTAGCGTCTCCTCTTTGCATTTCAAATCACCACCACCACAACTAAACCCAACTGGACAGATTCACAGAATGATAAACTAGAATTTTCTTTTCTATACAGAGAATTTCACTTAAGATTCAATATACTAATATATATTTCCATGGCGTACCTACTTATTTTGTCCCACATAAAATGCAACATGTCAATATAATTTGACATTATAGTAAAACCTCGATATAATAGATTAACACGGTGAAGGCAGTGTTCGTTATAGCTCAATAAGAATATACAATAATCTAATGCTGAATAACAATTAAAACTAGACTAACACTAGCACTAACACTAAACCCGAATGTTTCTAATTCTAGATCTAGTGTTAGTTCTAGTGTTGCATTGACACTATCACTAGAACAAACACAAGACCTAGAACTACAATCATTCGGGTTTAGCCGTCTTGAGAGACTTGCGGCTAAATCCGAATGTTTCTAGATCTAGGTATAGTGTTAGTTCTAGTTTTGCACCAGCACTATCACTAGAACTAATAGGTTTGTTCGAGCAGAGAATTAGGTATTAGTTTGTGACAAATTAGTGCATTCATGAATGCGCATGCGCATTGCGAACTAGTACGATATTTGTCACAGCTCGAACAGTAAAAATATGAAAACATTGTATTAAACATTGTATATGGCCATTGTATTACTTCGTCTGATAGGTTGCTTATAAAATACACTGTTCGCTGGATTACAGTTTGTAGGGAACTTATACTAATATTAAATCTATCAGCTACATCTCGGAAAGAAGCCGTCTAATGACCAGCAAACCACAGAAATACTAATATATGTTGTTTTTCTGTTAATTTTCCATTTCCTCCGGCTTGATAATTATAATACTGGCTGGCTTTAAATCGATTTGCTAGATCTTCAGCAACTACTCTACTAAAACGAAAATGTTCCATAAATTCTGAGTCGCTATACTGTTGTACTGTTATTTCGAAGTACTCTTCATTTTTTGGCCTTATTCGCACTGGTGTATCAAGTAATTCACCTTCTAGGTCATCATCACTTGACTCAAAATTTACTAAAGGCACATCTTCACTTGACGACGAAATATCGGACATGATTATTTATACTCTGATTTATACTAGGTACTTAAGAACGTGTTAACAACAATTACAGATTAATAAAGCGGATATTGTGTTTACAAATATAAATCGATTGTGTCGCCCTCTCGACGTGCTACGTTTATTACCAACAAACTCGCAAAGTATCCACTGCGCATGACAGTACACAATCCGTCAACAATTTTTCGAAAGTCAGCAAATTGTAAAAACTATACCCAACCAGTACCCAACTAATCCTAAATTCTGATCGAACACACGACTGGCAGTCGAAAAAGTCAGAATTCGGGATTTATTTACTGCTCGAACACCGTTACCAGACTGCACATGCGTCTCCCAATTTGCAGATTGGTTTTGCCGCTGCTCGAACAAACCTAATACTAGATCTAGAACCAGAAACATTCAGGTTTAGCCGTCTTAAGAGAGGCATAACTAAACCTGAATGGTCAAGATGAATGGTCAAGAAGATCAAATGTTAGTTCTAGTGACAGTGCTAGGCAGCGATAGTTAGCGTTAGATATCACTGTGTTGCATATTTTTATTGAAATAAAACTAGAACTAACACTAAACCTAGAACTAGAAACATTCAGGTTTAGCCGTCCGTCTTCAGAAACTTTCTAGTTCTAGGTCTAGTGTTAGTTCTAGTTTTGCACTAGCACTATCACTAGAACTAACACAAGACCTAAAACTAGAATCATTCGGGTTTAGCCGTCTTGAGAGACGTGCGGCTAAATCCGAATGTTTCTAGATCTAGGTCTAGTGTTAGTTCCAGCTTTAATTGTTATTCAGCATTAGATTGTTGTTATATTTATATTGACCGAAAAGTAGAACTAACACTAGACCTAGAAACATTCGGGTGTAGCCGTATGTCTCTTAAAATGGTCGAAAACTCAGGGTGGTCATAAGGACGTCACCTTTTCTTGATTTTTGCATAATGTGAAAAGCTCGACGGGCGAAAAAGATCTTTTGCAAATTTACTCACCCCACATCATAATCCTCACAATTTGAAGCAGCAAAAAAGTTAATGTTGCGACGGGATGTTAAGTTTTTGTTTGGTTCTCATGTAGACATCATGTTTCCCTGAATAAAATCGAGGTTCTTCATTAAACACCACCTTAGGCAACTCTAAATTTGAATCCAATCGCAACCTCATCACCCCAAACATAGCTCATGAAGAGTGTAATCACATACTGAATGATCTTGTTCAGAAAATGTTAAGAACAAAATTGAGAAATCTGAAAAAAAAAAGAAAAATGGCATGATTTGACACTGAAGCAATTGCAAAGATGGGAATTGTTGTTCAAGCTTAAAGAAGGTATTGATCTTTTACATAAAATATCCAACATGATATCTCATATTTAACTGGAGAAAAAGATACATAAATTATAACACCTTGAAAATAAAGCGATAACGAGGGCTGTTATAAAGACATCACCTTTTTCTTGTAGATTCTCTTTTCTTCTTCTTGATACTTGCATAATGTCAAAAACTCGACGGGCGAAAAGATCTTCTGCAAATCTACTCACTCCACATCATAATCCTCACAATTTGAAGCAGCAAAAAAAATAATGTTGCGACGCGATGTTTTTGTTTGATTCTCAATTTAAATCCAATCGCAACCTCGTCACCCCAAACGTTGCTGTTGGTCTTGAGAAGATTGCAAAGCTGGCATTTGATACTACAGAATCGATCTTGTGATCTTCTTCTTTCTTATTGGTTGCTATTCTGATCTTTCTGCCAATTACGCATTTCCTATGTCCAATTCTTTGGTAACGATGACTCCAAAACCTACCAAGCAGTAATGAAGAGGTCATCACATACTGATTGGTTTTGTCCAGAAAATGTTGGGGACAACATTGAGAAATCTGCAAAAAAGAAAAATGACTTAATTTGACACTCAAACACTTGCAAATATGGGAATTGATGTCAAAGCTTAAAGAATGTATTGATCTTTTACATAAAAGAATCCAACATATATAAATTACAACACTTTGAAAATAAAGCGATAACGACAATTTTCTTAGCTACTCGTTGATTCCATTGAACCGGGTTCTAATCGCATTTCACATTAGCATTTCAAATTCTCGCACTTATGAGTAATCTAGATTATATGTAAATCTAATAGGTAATGCTTAATCCATCAATTATAACCATTATCTGGAACCGATGTTTTATTATTGTGTTGAGATAACCTTTTTGTTTATGCAGTGTTTAAGCAGCCCACTCCGGCAAGGTAAACAATAATAACGCATCAATTCGATTCGGTGGTTTTCTCAGAGTCGCAGTGAATTGCGAAATTAAGTATTGCATGAAAGGAGTATCGTTAATATTTTTTTTTGTTTTTAATTTGATATTTTAAGGTTAATATTTGAAGTGGTTAGAGATATTGTCGCTGATAAGATTGCTACCAACAAAACAATCAATTACGAAAGATCTACGGGGGACGATTCGAACAGTCACGCTCCAACGACGACGGAAGAAGAAGAAGAAGAAGAAGCGGAAAGGTGTCATTCGGGGCGCGGCATCGTTTCGGCTGACTCACAGTACATAACTAGCAGAAGATATTTTCATAAAAGACCCATCGAGTGTACTTAAGCTAACCATTAGCCACCCGAATTAGCATGGCTAATTCGAACTACCCTCTTCAACTCATACCTTTTTTTTAGTGACCGAGAAACCATCAACTTTTAATGGACGTCGAAAACTTTTTTTGCTATTTTTCACTACTTAAGTGTTGTAACACTTGGAGATCGTACCCCGTTGACACCATCGTTGTTGTTCAGTGAACGAACTCGGTACGCACATTTCTCACAAGACTTGAAAACAAGAATCCAAGCTTAGACCACTGTGACACCGTCGTGTTCTCGGTTGCCTCTCGACTTGTTTTGTCCTCCGAGGTTTGTCCATTAGCTCAAAGCGCTGCTAAGTAACTCACGCGAACCCTGTTTTCTTCTATATATTTAAACCTTACCGACATCTTAACGTCTTATAAAAATCGATTTCCGCTACGTACTCAAACAGAACAAAAAAACAAGATTACAATAAAAATGTTGTTTCGGATGTGTATATTTAATTAAATCGGGTTTTATAGAGATCTGTATCAGGATCGTGAAGCAACGCGCGTCAAAACTCGATCCGAGACCGTTGGAACGGTTGCAAAAACTTCGGTCGCCCTGTTAATTACGAAATAATTCACTTAAGTAGCTTGTAAATCAATCGGCGCGCGGACCACACTGTCCGTGGCATATAAATACGGAACCTGCAGGCGAATCGACCTAGAAGAAAAAGGATGATTTTAAAGAAAATTTCAATTTAAAATTTTGGTACTTAAATAAATTATACGAAACTAAATCGAAAAATTTTTTGAAGTCAAAAAATATATTTTTTAAATAATTTTCCGTAAAGAGAGAAATCGAGGTAATGCCTTGCCCGCAAGCGAGGCTATAAGCCGAGGCGCTACATCAATCTTACTTTGGGTTCAAGGTCATTATTGTAGCGCCTCGCTCGCAAACGACTTCGACTTATATTTTTCTTATTACTAAGTTGGGTTGATCTATAATAATAATAATTAGATAGAAAGCGATCACGATAACGCTTCGACGGCAAACCTTAAATATTTCATGATAACTAAGTCGAGGTCGCTTGCGGCCGACGATCTTTATCTTTAATTTTCTTTGTAGCAACTTTGGTAGTATCAAGAATATAAGCCGTGGTCGTTTGCAACTACATCAATCGTGATTTGTGTTTAGGAGTCATCATTGTAGCACCTCGGTCGCAAGAGTCTTTGTCGTATGTTGGGTTGGGTTGTAAGTGATCTCGGTTTGAGTATTTTCGATCATTTTTTTGTCTCTAACTATCTTCTTTGTAGCAACTCGGTGAGGACAAGAATATAAACTGAGGTTGGTTGGGGCCGAGGCGCTACATCAATCGTTAAAGCACTGGATTAAAGTTACTTTAAGATGATTTTAAGACAGTTTTTAGATTTTCATCTTATATATATTATATTTATATATATTTTCAGCTTATACCGGGAATTTCATAACGTAGTTTTCTAATACGTACATTTAACCTTTCAACTACTTCAATAAAAATTTACAACAATCTAGCACTGAATAATAATTAGAACTAGAACTAGCACTAGACGTAGAATTCTTCAGACATACGGTTAAACCCGATATTTTCTAGTTCTAGGTCTAGTGTTAGTTCTAGTTTTACACTAGCACTATCACTAGAACTAACATAAGACCTAGAAGTAGAAACATTCGGGTTTAGCCGCACGTCTCTCAAGACGGCTAAACCCGAATGATTCTACTTCTAGGTCTAGTGTTAGTTCTAGTGACAGTGCTTGATAGCACTAATTAGCACTGGACTATGTTACATATTTTTATTGAACTAAAACTGGAACTAACACTAGACCTAGAAATAGAAAGTCCCGAGCGTTTCTAGTTCTAGGTCTAGTGTTAGTTCTAGTTTTGCACTGGCACTATCACTAGAACTAACACAAGACGTAGAACTAGAATCATTCGGGTTTAGCCGTCTTGAGAGACGTGCGGCTAAACCCGAATGTTTCTACTTCTAGGTCTAGTGTTAGTTCTAGTGACAGTGCTTGATAGCACTAATTAGCACTGGACTATGTTACATATTTTTATTGAACTAAAACTGGAACTAACACTAGACCTAGAAATAGAAATTCCCGAGCGTTTCTAGTTCTAGGTCTAGTGTTAGTTCTAGTTTTGCACTGGCACTATCACTAGAACTAACACAAGACGTAGAACTAGAATCATTCGGGTTTAACCGTCTTGAGAGACGTGCGGCTAAATCCGAATGTTTCTACTTCTAGGTCTAGTGTTAGTTCTAGTGACAGTGCTAGATAGCACTAGTTAGCACTGGATATCACTATGTTACATATTTTTATTAAACTAAAACTAGAACTAGAATCATTCGGGTTCAGCCGTCTTGAGAGACGTGCGGCTAGTGTTAGTCTAGTTTTATTTGTTATTCAGCTCTAGATTGTTGTATATTTTTATTGAGCTATAACGAGCACTGCGTTCCTCGTATTGATTCGTTATATCGAGGTTTTACTGTAATGTCAAATTATATTGACATGTTGCATTTTATGTGGGACAAAGTAAGTAAGTTTCTATGGAAACATATTTTTGTAATTGCTACTTAAGTAAAATTCACTGTAAATAATAAGTAAAAAATAATTAGTTCTTATTATAGATGAAATTTACATTAAAACGCTTTTTATTTAATTTTAATATCGTGGTATAAAATGCGGAAAAGGTTTGTCAAAATAAATAAGGTTGTAGATTAAGTTGTCTTTCAAACGTTGACTTTTCAAGTTAGTAAATTCTTTGTAAATAGGTGTTCTTAAATGTGGGGTTATTAGAAAATAAGTGTTTCTGGTGGTAAGAGGAAATAATATAATTACTGTTTTCTTAGAAACGGTCAATTAAAGTACGGTCTTTAAATAAACCGTACCGATATTTCCAATTATCCTAATCATCTATTATTGTCTGCGAGTTGGAATACGAGCAAGACAAATTATTTTAAACGGACACCTAATGCTTTCACATGAATAATTTAACCGCGAACGAGATTTACAATTATTTACTTTACTCCGCGTATTTTCTTATCTTGTAATCTCGCGGGACGTGAATTTATCTCCGCCAAAGATTTTTATTAACTTAACGAACGGTGCGTTAATTAGATTTTAATTTCAAATTCCACCGCTATTAGCTAGGCCATTAGTCTCGAGCATTAATAATATTTACAGTTCGCGTTCGCCCCAATGCAAATTTATTCAAAGCCACCATCCGTCAAGCCCGGGCGGCTTTTAATTAACAACAACTTATTGGGACAACTACTCGGACTGAATTATTATTTAGTGGAGCCGAGTCGCGTCGGGATTCGATTCCCATGCGAAATTGATACCATGGCGCGTCGGAAGCCATACATCGCCGTGAAGTGACAATAATTCAGCGCCGTAGTCGAACGTGAAACGATAAAGGTATTGGTTACATCGCAACGTTCAATCATCCGTGCATAAATTAAATCCACAATTTGTCCGTTATCACTTTCCTTAGGTGCTAATAAACAAATTGATTCTCGAAAAAAAAATTTATTTGACTCGGTTATTATTGCATTTAACACTATTGAGTCATGTTCAGTATTTTTTTCTTTCTTCTCTTTACGTTACACTAATTAACCTGGAGGTTGGTCCAAAATAAAACAACGACAGGAATAAAAAAAAAGCAGCTAACGCCGAGGAGCTGAAACCGGTAAATACTCCGATACCGTGCGAAAGGTAGATCAGATATTAGCCGAATAATTTATTTACACGCGGGCGAGTGCTGCTAATTAAAATACATATCAGATATAGCGCATTGTACCGAGGCCCGTTCACGACCGCGATCTCCTATCATCGGTTGTAGGAAAACCCGGTTGCTCCCGCGTCTTCTTCTTCTTCTCCCAAAATAGGAAGCTTCTCACGAGCCGTCACCCGATTTCGTCGGGTTCTAATAAAAATACCGACACTTTCGGTAAGGAAAAGGCACGTTTTCTATCACCACCGATTAGGATCGTCAAGAAATCTTTGAAATCCCTTTGGTATCTGTAAAAGCTAAAACATTTCTTAATTGAATCTAGTCCTCTATTAAATTTTGAGTTATTATTTCGTGAGCTTCCACCAAGTTAGAGAGTTTAAAAACGGACGCTAAACATCCAAAAAAAGGATTAAGAAAAGAAGAACATTCATAGCTTTTTAGAGCCCCCGAAAACAAGTAGAAAACACCGTAATAAAACAACGCGTCGATAATTATGTTATCTCAACGATCTAAACTAAAGATCCCGGCGGTTTGTTGTTGCGTTTCCGCTCTCGCTCAGGTCACGTATGATTTATATTCCTTCTTCAAGTTAGCGTCTAAACGGCCGGTTTTCGACTTTTATAGGCTATTATTCAAGTGACACCGCGTCAGCTCCTAAATAAACAGTACATTGTGTATCTGATGGCTGTCTCCATACAAGCGTCCGATCCCAGACGCTCTAAAGCCTTACTACTACTAACTTCTATTTCTCCTTTATCTTCTTTTATTACTATTGCATTATATGTTTGTTTAAAAACATCTTTATTTTTTATTATAATTCTACGGAATAATTTGGCAATTATTGTAACAATAACAATTAAAACTAGAACTAACACAAGTAGTTCGTAGTTAGTATTAAGGCCCGTTACTACCAAACCAATGCTATCTATCAGTTAAGCTATCTATAAGATACAATTTATCTCGTAGATAACAGGAGCGTCCGTACTACCACCTCCATTTATCTCATAGTTAAGAAATCCTTGAGATAATCAAGAAATCTAGGGATTTTTTGGTCTATTATATTAAATTGACAGCTCTATGTGGTCAAAAGACCTACTATTAGGTATTTTGACGATATTCTAACCTGTTCTAACCTTAAAATTAAAATTTGGAAATGGAGACTGAGAAAATGCGACGAAACACCAATTTCATCAAAGAAGAATCTCGTATTATTGTATGTTAAAATGTGATGGTAAACAATAATGGCACAACTAACATGATGAACGACTGAAGATGCCAATTGTACACTCACTCCTGCAAAATCTGCTATGGTTAGCAACATGTTACCTATTGCATAAAACCGAAGAGTCAGCAACAAACGGTTTGAAGGAGGTACAGCATTATTACTAAAATTTTGATGAATTTTACATTAAATAATAGCAATCAACAAATTACTTACATCATGGATGGAGGTTTTATTACATCTTCTATTTGATTGAAAAGGTGATGAAAACTTTTTTTCGAGAGTCGAAATATCGTCATAAATTCAACATCAGAATGAATATTTAAATGGTCAACTCTACTCCTTATTACCTTTTCGCTTCTTATAGGAAATAATTCATTGATTTCTGCAAAAATTTGTTCTTCATCTCCAATGTCGAAGAAATTATCCATGATGATTTTATCTAATGTTAATTATTAATAGTTTTTTATTTACGTTTATACTACTTTTTTTATTTTAACAGAAATAGTAAAACGCTCGAATTTTATACATCAGTATAAATTCTATTTGAGGTTAGGTATCCGCAGTTATCCCTTAGATAGCAACTTATCCGACACCCAATCCACGGGTTACAGATATTTCAAAAGTTATCCCTTGGATAGCGGTATCTATAAGATAAATACAGTGGTAGTAACCAATTTTTAAGCTATCCGATAGATAACGCTATCAGCGACTTTATCTATAAGTAGTAGTAGTGGGCCTAAGACTGCTATACCCGAATGTTAAAGTAATATTAAATCTAGTCCAGAAAGTTTTGATTTTGAGTTTACCCATGCATCTTCAGACGCAAGAAACCCACAAACATTTAACAACATAGCGAAACAATTCAACATGTCCGTTGCATCAAAAAACTAAATGCATGACAACAGCAAAAGAGTCACTTCGATGTAAGCTGGAAATTAACCAGAACATAATAGAGCAGGACATGACATTCAGTTACTTATGAGTTGAACTATCAAGTTAAGGTAATATTGAAGAGGAAGTATCCCAACATTCAGGAAAACCAGTAAAATCGCAGGCTGCATAAACGATACTTTATGGAAGTACAAACATCTACATATTAATACAAAATCGAGAATATACAAAAGCACAATAAGATGACCTATACGGCTGAAACTAGATCTGACACATCTAAAACAAAACGGATATTGGAAATAACAGAAATGAAGATTCTTCGCGATACGATAGAGAAAGAAGCGAAGAAACGAAGTCTGGAACGACCAAGGAAAAGATTGAACGACAATTTGTGCACAGAATAGAGGCATAATTCTTCATCTGAGTGGAAAAAGAAGAAGAAAAAATTTTACAAACATTAATATTTCTTAGAATCGTTATAATTGCCTATTTAATACATTTAATAAAGATAAAAAATGATTGTGAATTAAACAATAAGTATTTATGGTGCTTGGATTGGTAATTGGCATTGTAGAGGGCGGATCACGCGTTACCCTACCAATTTACATGGTCCGAAATGGTCGAGGCGGTTCACCGGAGGGCCTCGAACGTCGACAATAGCCTGGGCAGGCATAATAGGAACCCTCTTTATCAACATAATTGGGCCTCTTTGTACGGTACACGTCTCATCGCTAATTTGTGCCAAACCACTTCCTTCTCTTTCTTTGCGTACCCACCGCAAGAATCGTTTTCGGTGGAATGAAAGTTGAGTGGGGTTGTTTGTTCTTTTCTATAGAATCCAACATATTTATTTGGTTTTACTTATTTTTTAGTATTTCTACGTTGGTATGTTAATAAAAACAAGTTAAAAATAAGAAACTTGTGTCTTGTTTCGTTTTTTCTTTGAATTGATATATAAAGAACAGTGTTTTTGTAAGCACCTTTCCTGTACTGTGAGTACATACCACGACTGTGAAGGAGTATTAAATCGTCGTGAAGCGCTATTCCGTACGGGAGTAAAACGAATTGCGAAGGGAGAAGTAGATTCTTAACAGTTGCTTGGCGTCGTCCATTTAATTTAGAAGGGCCTCAAGGAGAACTCGGTCCGAAGGAACAATAAAAACCGAGACAGCGCTGTCCGAAGTGAACCGGTGCAGACGGAGGCCGTTAGTTTTAGTAATGGACAACCGAAGTAGGGTTGGAGATATATTAGCAGAAAGTGATGTGTCCCGTGGCCCACACGGTCGCTATCCTGATGCCATCTCGCGGCCGGTCAGCGCCCTCTAAAGATTTCATGGACACAATTCTAATTGACAGGGCGGCATTTTTGAATTAATCTAACTCTAACCGTATCTACTAATTCAATTAGGCTATCTAAAGGAGCCGGTTCCGAAACTTTTCTTTGCTTCTCTCTGTTCCCCCTTCAACTCGCTCTCGGCCATTCTTCTCCCTCTTTTTCGTTCGTCGGAGCCCGCGATACGTTAATTAATAAATATACATGAAGTTTATTATGACAACTCTTTTAACGGCATGCCGTATAATCGATGCGACCGGAGTGTGAAATAATATTAACCGGTTCTTTTCGAGGCGTGACGGAGAAGGAGACCTTTTCCGAAATCTCTCTCGCTTCCACTCGACACGAACTGAAAAATTTCTCCCGTTCTGATTGATAAATCAAAGGGCGCTCGCGTACCTTATTCAATTTTGTGGCCGCGGAAAAATTTACGGTCACATTTGTTAAGAGGGAGGGCGGTGCCTGGCCGTTACAGGTTATTGTTTCGATTGCGAAATGTCACCTCTGAAACGCCCACGGAATAGCTACAAGAATAGCGACACCTAGATTTTCTTTCTTGACAAAAACAACAAAAATAAAAATCTTGGTGGAGGCGTTTCTAACAATTTCAATCAATTAATCAACATCTTTTTGTGTTTAAAAGTACAAAGTGTAAACATCGGTGGTGTGAGAATCTTCTTTGGAAGGCAAAGAAGTTGGAGACTGAAAGTTCTTGTTCTTTGGTTCGATCGAGCGCCTTACCACGGGGTAATTGTTATGTGTCATAAAAACCTGCATGGACATGTTTGTCTTCGGCGCGGCGGCAGCGCATCGGCGGTAATTGCGTAAACTAGCCGCGCGAATTCGCCGCAAATGACTTAATCCGCGTTCCCTTCCAGGAAGATAACAGCACGACCGGCAATACCGGCCGCTCTAATTGGCAGGCCGCTCCTTTTGTTCGCCCTTAATAACTTTCGGTCGTCGATATTTCGTGCGGACGCGTAATTGCGTCCTGGAAAGGCAATTACTACACTGTACCACCTAAAATTTAACGTTACATCCCGAACTACAACATAATAAAATCAGATTTCTAAAAAAAATCATATACAGGAGGATGTTCATTTGTAAACTCAATCACCTCAAAACACGGATATAAATAATATTTTTTTTGTATTCCATGACAGGTTGTAATCCTTTAATCTTCATAAAAAATCGTTTGAAATTAGTCCAAACATGACCTATTTTAGAATTTTTTTTATAAAATCAAGATGGTCGAAAACAAATGATTCGTAAATATTATGATAGATAATTAAAAAACGTGTAAAATGAGTCCAAACTCGATATATCTAGGAATTATAACGACGAAGATAGCTTTATTTTTATAAAAGCAAGATGGCCGAAAACAAAACACTAAAAAATGGTGACTTCATGCTTTTAAAAATGAATTCGATGATAGATATAAAGTGTAATACATCAAATTAGATTAAAATTTTCTGATAATCACGACAATCTTATTAACTTTGCTTTTTTTGAATAAGAATTTGTTTTGAATTGTCGATTAGACGCTTCATCATTACATTTCTAGAAAAGATTTAACCAACCTAACCTAACCTGTAAGAAAAATAATCCAAGTCTCATAGATTCTCATGGTCTAAATAATATCCAGATATATTTTTGCTATCCTGAAAAGCTTTCTAGGTTGTATTCGAATGAGTTAAAAGTACTTCTACAGGTTTGTGGTTTAGTGAGTAGGGTTCTCTTGATTTGGAGGTAAATGCCAAAATTTTGGACAAGTTGGAAACGTGAAATCAGCTTAACAATATCTCCGCATTAATTTTGCGTTGCGACGAATAAAAAGCAATCTAACTGTATCTCTTGGAGGATGTTACATTACTCAAGCAGAATCAATATAACATAAACTGAATTGTTATGGCATCATGTTAGACAGAAACTCTGAGCTGTTTATGTTATGACCCACTCTGAGTAAGTTTATCTTTTTTATTTTTGAGATATTCATTAAATATTTTTGTTATAAATCTTGAAATGAGGTGGGAAGTTTTCATATCGACAAACAACTCATTTACTGGAAGTGGTAATTTATAGTGGATTAGAACAAGATTCTTTCATGTGTTTTTGCCATATTAATGCATTTCGTTTCCTGCTTACAAAACGAGTCGACCGATTCATAACGTGCTCCACATGGAAGATTATCTTAAGCCGACGACGATGCCATCGTATTTATTACGCGTTACTTACCGGGTCGAAATCTTAAAGACTTAAAGTACTGAAACTCGAGAGAGGTGTTTGAGAAAATCCCTCTTGTAATTACAAGGAATATTTCACAGATTAGAGAATCGTTAAGCCGTTTTAAATTAATTAATTTAGGTGAGTACAAAGAGATTTTGAGGTCGTGAAAAGTATTTTTTTTTTTTGCTGTAAATGGGGGCGATTTTAAATACAATTGACGGTAAAAGTAGTTGGTCCGGTCACGAGACCGAGCGAGAATTCCCGTATAATCAATTCGTTCGATGTACGATCGACCAGACCGGGAATTATTACATCTTTGTAGGAAGCGTGTGAAACGGCTGTCGACGGGGCGCGACGTAGATGGCGCAGCTCGCGCGCGTATCCGCTCTGTTTGCAAATCCGGTATCTCGGGATCTCTATGGGGGATTTGAATACGATTTTGGTACATGTAAAACGGGCGCGTATGCAGATGGCCGGCCATTACCATCGTTTACCATAATGTTTGTAATATTGTCGCGCGACGGCGAACAATGGTAGGTGTTGCTCTCTACGTTCGAAAACCTCGCCGACGTTTTCCCTTTTCGTCGTTTTGGGTAACGCCCTCCGCGGCTCCGGACCGAATAATGATTGAAGACCCAGTCTTCTTCCTCCGTCCAGCTCAACCCACCGTAATACCTCCGTTACAAACCAAATTCTATACGGGGTTCGGCTTTATACGGGCACGAGGAATTCAACAACATTTCTATATGATGCCCACTTTGAAAGTTTTAATTTAATAAAAATAATAACAACATCGGCAACTAATACTTACTTAAAGAGCTGTTGAAAGTTGTACCAAGTCTTTGTAGACTTCGGACATCGCGATTTTAGTACAATACAGAATCTTAATCTCGACATTGCAGCGTAGTAAAATACTGGATTCCAGCATCAAGAGTCATCTTCAATAAATCCAAATTCCATAAAAGTAGAATCTCACAATTACCTGAAAATAGAATATATCATATATACAATGCTAGTGTCACTTCTAGTTATTTATTAGTTAGTTATTCAGCGTTGATTGTTGTATATTATTCGTTGAAGTAAAACTAGAACTAACACTGGACCTGGAACTAGTAACAATCTGGTTTCGTGCTCTTGAGAGACGTGCGGCTAAACCCGAATGTTTCTAGTTTTAGGTCTAATATTAGTTCTAAAACTAAAACTTATAGAGATAGTGTTAGCTTTAGTTTTAGTTGTTCAGCAAATATCTGAGCTTAGAAAGCAAAGGATTTAAATTAATTTGGATAAAGTGATGTATAAACGCATATTCTGTAAGGATAAATAATATCAGATATCAATAAAAATCTACTTATATTAAAATCACTAAGAATAAAGTACTTAACTTCATTAACGCTTCAAAACGTATTTTTTGTGTTTATAACTTAATAATAACTAACAAAACCCATTTAATTTAAATAAATTAATTCCATAGACACAAACATAAATCACCCCAACAATAACATAACCTCAAATGTCAAAAATCTATCTTAAATTAAAACGTGAAAACAAAACATATTTAAAATTTAATTTATTAATTAAATCTTTAATTAACTTTAATAAAACGAATTAAAATTGTTTATTGATATAAATTGCGATAAAATCACTTAATAAATAATTTTCACCAAAGAAAATTTTTTATTTGATGTTGGTAGACTTGACATTTGTCGAACTAACTTCAAGTTTGAAATGTCAAAATTTATTTAACCGTGATTTAACCTCAAATGTATTGAAATTTATTGAAGCTAAAAAGTGAGGCGTAAACGAAGAAAGTGATGTAAGGTAAAAGCTATGAATTCTAGTTAGTGTTAGTTCTAGTTTTACACAATCACTAGAGCTAACACAACACCTAGAACTAGAATCATTCGGGTTTAGCCGTCTTGAGAGATGTGCGGCTAAACCCAAATGATTCTAGTTCTAGTGTTCTAGTTTTACACAAGCCCTGTTGCTAGAACTAACATTATACCTAGAACTAGAATCATTTGGGTTTAGCAGTCTTGAGAGACGTTCGGCTAAACCTAAATAATATGTAGTGAAATTAATATCGGGTATAGCAGCCAAAGCGCTGAATTAAAAGAAAACTATCCTTTTATAACGTTAAGCTTTCGGTCTTTATTTAGGCCTTCATCAGAACATTACATCTACAATAAATCAAAAAATGAACAATAATAACAAAATAGACGCAATAAAACTTACGGACAGAGCGCCAAAAAAAGTGAGGTTAAGAGCATGTCAACGGTTGAAGACCGCTGAACAACCAGCAAACGGCCTGGAAAAACAGGTGACGGGGGCGTCAAGGAACCACCAAAAGGCACGAGGCAGGCGAAAACCAAACCAAAGAGCAGGAGAAAACCAAAAAACTCCAAGAGCCAACGAGATGCACAACACGCTAAAAAGACTTTTTAATGTCTAAATAAATAAATAACCCTAAATAAAGACCGAAAGCTTAACGTTATAAAAGGATAGTTTTCTTTTAATTCAGCGCTTTGGCTGCTATACCCGATATTAATTTCACTACAATTAGTTAACAAGTACAGCCGGTACTTCTACCGGTACTCTACCTAAATAATATGGTTTATTAAACATAAATTATTATTATTTATTTTATTAAACATAAATGTTTAATAAACTTTCATAAATGTTTTAAAGCATAAACTTTCTAGTTTTGGGTCTAGTGTTAGTCTAGTGTTCTGGGTAGTGTTAGACCGAATAATGATTGAAGACCCAGTCTTCTTCCTTCGTCCAGCTCAACCCACCGTAATACCTCCGTTACAAACCAAATTCTATACGGGGTTCGGCTTTATACGGACACAAAGAATTCAACAACATTTCTATATGATGCCGACTTTGAAAGTTTTAATTTAATAAAAATAATAATGAAAGAGGTGAAATTTTCATAATATAATAATAATCGATTACTCGCTGACGGCGCGGAATAACGATTGGCGTTGTTTTGGTGGCGTTTCAGCGCCGACGCCCGCGGATCTCGAGAGGCGCGATAAAAGTGGCGGAGCGCACGTCGGCGGCAAACCGCCATCCGCCGGCGGCGAGTATTGTAATAACGCTAATAAGTGGCCGATTACAAGAAGTTTGCGATCGTGCCAGCCGATCGGGTCGTGTCGAGAGGCGAACCTCGTCCGTTCGTCGTCGTCTTCGGGGACGTCAGGTAGCAGTGAAAACGACGAACGGTGGTAGTGCGCGGGGTGTGTCCGCACGGTAGCAGCCCTTAGGCGACAAAAGCGGGGCAACACTTTTATGCAAAACCCCACACGCGCCGCGATCAACTGATTTTCTCCGCGCAATTTTGTTTTAACTTACAGATTTTAATTTTAACAAATAGAAACGAATACTAACACAGGAAGAAATGATCGATCGGCTCGGGGCATTCTTCGAAAAGATTTTTTTTCGAAACCGTGCAATTAAAAGCTCGTTAAAAAACAGATACGAGCGCTTAGCTTGCGTAAGTCACTCCTGGCTATGAATATTCATTTGTGTCGTTTCCCCCCGCGCGCACCCCTCGTCCCGAAAAAAAGCATAAAGACCTATCGAACGCCGACCGTCGGACACTTCTGTAAGAAAGCGACGACGATGATTTATGGTTCCCGGACGGATCGCGGTTGTAATTCGAAAACGAGGTTTTCCGCTTTCTCCGTGATGGAACAAATTAGCCGGTTACCGGTCGCGGCCATTAGTGCCCCGTTAATATCTTTGCGACTACCGCAAGAGTGGCGCGCGTACGAGATTTATAAGCGACCGCGATGACCGTACATTTGTATTAGAAGAAGGGCGGGAGTTGGTTTTTTTATGGTACGCGACGAAAGCTCCGGGGGTCATAAATCCGGTCGGTAAACGCTTGTAGCCGCCCGGTCCGATATATGCGCGGCGTTTACATTTCGCACATTTAATAATTCACCGGGTCGCGGTGATAGATATACGCGAGGACGTTGCTTGATACACGGTCCTTGTTCGTTGCGAACCCGTTGGCTTGGCTCTCGGTTCCTTAATTTTAATGCCCCGCAGATAACCAACAAAAAAAAAAACCAGCAGCCATACTCACCAAGTATAGGTGTCTACAGATACATACGAGTTCTACCCGAGACTTACGGTTGCTTTTATTCCATTTTGATGTATTGCAATATATTATCTATCGATGATCGCGTTTTATTTTCTTTATATGATATATAAAATATCATTTCCGTTTACATACTACGAGTTATGTTATATTTTTTACAAAATCAAGATAGCTGAAAAGAAATGATTCGGAAATATTATTATAGATAATTAAAAAACGTATTAAATGAGTCCAAACTCGATATATCTACGTATTATACTACACCTAAGATATTGTTATTTTTATAAAAGCAAGATGGCCGAAAACAAAACACTAAAAAATGGCGACATTTATGCTTTTAAAAATTAATTTAATGATGGGTATAAGGTGCGATACATCAAATTGGGTTAAAATTTTCTGATCTTTGCAAAAATCTTATTAGATTTACCATTTTTGAACGAGGATTCGTTTTTGAATTAGTTATTTGTCAATGAATTCTGGATGAGATGCGATAGAAGCTGCATTTGAATCACGATAGATGAAATATTGCTGAGAATACCAGAGTTTCTCCGCTTTATGGTTTCGATATAACTTTAAGCATCAGGTTAAATTTGGGAACATATCTTTAGCCACTTAATTACACTGGCTCTACTCCAGTTTGCTTCTACATTATTATCTTACTTTTCCACATTACTTTCCCGGAATAATTGAGCTAACCTTATTTCCTCACGGTATAATTGAAGTTTGAATAGAAAACTAACCTTACATAACATTCTTTCCCGAGATGATGGACATTTGTAAACAAAACTAACCTTATCTAACCCATGTAAAGGTAGATACAAAAACTTAAATCAACTTCAGAAGTTGGCAACTAATACTTACTTAAGAAGTTGTTGAAAGTTGTGAAAAGTCTTTGTAGACTTCTGCCATCGCGATTTTAGTACAATACAGTATCTTAATCTCCACATCGAAGTAAAATATTGGATTACATCATCAAGATTCATCTTCAATAAATCCAAATTCCATAAATGTGAATGCCGCAATTATCTGAAAATAGAATATATCATATATATAATGCTAGTGTCAGTTCTAGTTTTAGTCATTCAGCGTTGATTGTTGTATATTATTCATTGAACTAAAACTAGAACTAACACTAGACCTAGAACTAGAAAGTTTCGAGTCCAACCCAACCCAACTCGACTGTTTCTAGTTCTAGGTCCAGTGTTAGTTCTTGTTTTACACGAGCACTGTTGCCAGAACTAACACTATACCTAGAACTAGAATCATTTGGGGTTAGCCGTCTTGAGAGACGTTCGGCTAAACCCGAATGATTCTAGTTCTAGGTCTTCTGTTAGTTCTAGTGATAGTCGTGGTGCAAAATTAGAACTAACACTAGACCTAGAACTAGAAATATTCGGGTTTAGCCGCACGTCTGTCAAGACGGCTAAATACGAATGATTCTAGTTCTAGTGATAGTGGTAGTGCAAAACTAGAACTAACACTAGATCGAGAACTAGAAATATTCGGTTTTAGCCGCACGTCTGTCAAGACGGCTAAACCCGAATGATTCTAGTTCTAGGTCTTGTGTTAATTCTAGTGATAGTGCATAACTATAACTAACACTAGATCGAGAACTAGAAACATTCGGTTTTAGCCGCACGTCTGTCAAGACGGCTAAATACGAATGATTCTAGTTCTAGGTCTATTGTTAGTTCTGGTGATAGTGGTAGTGCAAAACTAGAACTAACACTAGATCGAGAACTAGAAATATTCGGTTTTAGCCGCACGTCTGTCAAGACGGCTAAACCCGAATGATTCTAGTTCTAGGTCTTGTGTTAATTCTAGTGATAGTGCAAAACTAGAACTAACACTAGACCTAGAACTAGAAAGTTTCGGGTTTAGCTGTCTTAAGAGACACACGGCTAAACCCAAATGTTTCTATTTCTAGGTCAAGTATTAGTTCTAGTACTAGTGCTAACTCTAGTTTTAAACAGTTTAAAGTGCAAATTAAAAATTATCGATATAACGGTCTTTCGGCTATAACACTTCCTTCCCCGAAGTTATATCGAGCTTTTACTGTGTATTGGAGAAAGAATCATGAAAGAATGATAATGGTAAGAACATAGCGTATGAAAGGATAAAATTCGAATTCTTTCATAAATAGATAACATCAATACGGGAGAAGAATTGTAAAAGACGGAGGTCTTTCGGTAGTGATTTGGGTTGCTTTTATGGCCCATAATAGGGTGAAATTAACATCCACCGGTGCACATAATTACCGCGGCGTGTAATTTAGAAATTTCGAGAGTCGTAAATATCCGCTACACGGGTAATTTTGCCGGCGCTCCTTCGAAAGTGAAGCCCTAATCCTTTTATAGGATGGAAATATTTCCGCGCGGTCTTCGGTTTCTCTTTTCTTCGTAGTGGAGAAGAAGATCGCTCAACGACACTCCGAGGACCGCGCTCGCGCGATCTAAGCGAAGGTGTAAACGAAACCGACCGGTCCGGAGACTTCGGGGAACAAATCTCACCCGTTTTAATCTTGTGTTCTTCACACAAATAATCTATCAAAGTCCCTGGACGAGGCGAGCGCATAGGTGTTCGCCAGGACATGAGTGATGGGCACGGGACGCGGTGGACCTAAGGTGGGATGTTCGTCATTAACGCCGGCTCGTCGATGACTAAAAGAGACGGAGAAGGAAAAACGAACTGTCCGCGGATGAAGGGAAAGAGCAAATTGAGACGAGAACGAGAGAGAGATCCGATTGTACCGGGGATCGTTAGCAAATGAGCAAGATGGATCCCGCGTAATTATTACTTTAAATAAGGACGGAATGTGAGTACTAGAAGAAGATCGAAAAGCCGCGATGGAAAACAACAACCGGTGTAATTATACACCACAATGTAATGTGCGTGCGGTGTAAAAAACGCGGTGATTAATCGTTTACACCAAATACAATCAACTTAAACACACGTTCCCGTGGCAATTCCACAAACTCTCCAGATCTCCTTACCTCCGTTCCGTTCGTTCTCGGATGAGGATGAAAAATGGCGCTAACAACAAATGGCGATTTGTCGGACCACCCTTTCTCTACGATCCATTCCGCCTGCTTCTTTCATTCCTTTTAGCTTAGATCGTAAATAAGACCAAGCCGCTCCCGCCGCCGCCGTTCGCCTGCTTTATCGCTAAACGGTTTCGATTCGAGGCGAAAAAACCTTCTCTTCGCGGTCCCTAAACAATACGCCGTACATCTTTGCCTTACAAGGAATGCCGTACATTCTGGAATTTATTAAGTAATCTCTCCTGTGATTACTTCTTATTTAACTTATAGTTTTCTTCAACATTTTTTTTATCTTATTCTCATTAATTATTTATTACTAATTTTGCATTTATTTTTCAGGTTTCAGCCACGGATCCAGATTGCGGAGTAAACGCGATGGTGAATTACACTTTAGGAGATGGTTTTGGAAAGTTAAAAGAATTCGAAGTTAAATCGGGATCCGGAGAAGTTTGTATCACGTCAAGCTTAGATTACGAAACAAGAAATGTTTATGAATTTCCTGTCATAGCTACAGATCGAGGTATTTATTAATTAATTTAATTTAGTTAAATTAATAATAAATTAATTTTTGTTTCAATTTAGGTGGACTTAGTACAACAGCAATGATAAAGATCCAAATAACAGACGTAAACGATAACCGTCCTAATTTCTATCCAAGAGAATACAACGTTTCTTTACGTGAAGGTGACACATCTTCGAATTCTCCAAAAACTCCCGTTGTTATCGTCGCTGCAACGGATGCTGATTCTGGAAAATTCGGCCAATTAACTTACGGGATAGTAGCCGGAAATGGAGCTGGTTTATTTAAAATTGATAAGAACACCGGGGAAATTTCAATAAATCGTCCGAATCTTTTATCGACTCGAACGCAACGTTATCATCGTTTGAATATCTCTGCAACGGACGGTGGTGGACTGCAGTCTTCGTCGGACGCGGAAGTCTTCATCAGTGTCATAGATGCGACACAACGACCCCCCATCTTCGAACACCCGAGATACACGTATTCCGTGAAGGAGGACGTGAGGCGAGATACGATTGTCGGTTCCGTTAAGGCGTCTGTCACCGAAATAGGTAAAGTAGATGGCGCGATTGCGCTGCGCCCAGAGTTCGGTATTAGGAAACTCCAAGAAAGTCTCGAAAGAATTCAAAGAATCGCGTGTTAAATCAACAACAAAGAATCGACCTTCGTTTTTAAACCAACATCATTTTATTGCCCGTCAGGCAATAAACGGACATCACGCACGCGAAATTATCTAATGTGTTTAGTTTTAATGGCTTTATTACTTAATTAAATATGAACGGAACTAGAATGATGTTATTTCCAATTCAAAGATATTTAAAGTTTAAATGTTGATTCTGGAACGTGCGCATAAATTGGCGGCAAAAGGGGGCACCCGCCGTATTAATATGTAAATATAGTTCGCGCTCGCGGTACTCTCCAATAATAAAAACATCTATACGTCTCGGCCAATTAGTGCGCTCGTATTCCGTCGGGCGTCTCTGCCAGGCTCACACACACACACCAGCTTACGGCGAAGAACGTTCGTGTCCGGTCGATATAAATATTTTTCGCCTCCCCGCTGCCCGAAGAAGTCCTTGGTTTGATTCGACAATGCGGAACACCGGTAGCAACGCTACCTGTCGACAATCTTACCGAACTATTTAGATTTTTTATTTTCTTACTCTTGATTTTCGGTTTCTTTTGTACCCAAATATTAAATCTAACTTATTTTTTTACAAAAAAAAAAAATGCAACCCTAGATTCCATTAATTTTTCTTTCTTTTTAAGCAATTTTGAAAAATTGTTTTGTCAAGATCCGCTATTGTGAGTTAAACATGCAAGTAGCAAGTAGTTTTCTGCAAACAGTATCTGGACTTCTATTAACAATATTTAATCTACCCTTAGCTGCATGTGATTTTCTGCCAGTACTATAAAGTCTTCTGTTAACAGTAAGCAGCCTTCTGCGTACTGCGTCAGCAGTGTTTAGTCTTTTGCCAACAGATAATGCTGTCTTCTATCAACATTATCTACTTCTACAAGCAGTCTTATGATGACCATATTTAGACTTCTGTTAGCAGTATTTTGTTTTTTGCCAACTATGTTTGATCTTCCATCAACATTAATCCTCTGCAAGCAGGTTTAGTGTTAGTACTGGTTTTAGTTCAACAATCTAGCGCTGAATTACAATTAAAACTAGAACTAACACTAGACCTAGAACGTGCGTCTGAGGGCGCACGGCTAAACCCGAAACTTTCTAGTTCTAGGTCTAGTGTTAGTTCTAGTTTTAGTATTACCACTAACACTAAACATAAACTAGAAACATTCGGGTTTAGCCGTCTTAATAGACGTAGGGCTACACCCGAATGGTTCTAGTTTCAGGTCTGGTGTTAAGTTTCGGGTTTAGCAGTACGTCTCTTAAGACGGCCAACCCCAAATGATTCTAGTTCTGGTATTAGTATTTTTAGGTTAGTACTAATTACAATTAAAGCTAGAACTAATAGTAGACCTAGAACTAGCAGTATCTAGCCTTATGTTAGCAATAATTGGACTTCTGCCACCAGTATTTCGTCTTCTATCAACATTATCTACTTCTGCAAGCAGTCTTATGTTGGTCATATTTAGACTTCTGCCAGCAGTATTTTGTGTTCTGCCAAAAATATTTAATCTTGTATCAGCACTAACTTTAAAACCAAAGGCACCAAGCAAGATTTTGATTGCTAGAATTGGCATGGTACTTATCACAGTAGATACATATCACAATCCTACAAGACTTGTTACAATTTCACTACGTTAGTATTGCTTAGTAGTTTAGTACCCGTTTTTTTAACTTAATAATATATTAAGTTGTGTCACAATAAGATTTAAACGGTTCTATTTAACGATGAGATTCCTTTCAAGATATAAAATTGTGCGCATCGTAAACAGTTTACGTTAATCGAGTAATTTTATAACTTTGCCTATATTAAGTTATAAACGACACGTTGAAGATGAGGACGATGACGGTGAGTGCGGTAATGATTGTCGATGGTAATAAAATATTGAATGTTTTCGATGCGTGATAATCCCTCTCGATGCGACGGATCAGGCGAGTAACCCGGAATCTCTTTGTTAGTTTATACGCCCATTGTGTGGCATTTATATATTTCTATAAACAACGCGATACGATCGCCGAAGTCAGGTTTTCAGGCGGCCGGCGCCATTATTGTGCAACCGAGAGAGAGTCCATTCGGTTGTAAATTAAATAAAATACGCGAGATCGCAGATAATTAAACGGAATAACTCAAACAATGACAATAGGTTTTCTATTGGGGCGGCCCGTAATATGCATATATTTCAGTTCACCTGTACGCCGAATGGAGGCGTTCCGGCGCTGCTGCCACTATTGCCTAACGACGCTTGGTTATAAATTAACTTGTACCCATTGTATTTCACTCAGTAGCCGGACCACGGGATCACGGAACCACGAACGATCGTGCATAATAATTTATGAATATGTTATCGACGATTAACGCTTCTTTTTCGAAAATCGAAACCGAATTTATAAGAGTTCGGCGCGAATGTATTATCAATTAAAATAAAATATTGATGTCCCATTATTGCGGGGCGCAGTCGTATTTGTTCGAAGCGGCGCAATAAATGAAACCGCCGCGAACAATGGAACGCACGGGCGGACGCGAACGATGGACAAGACAATAGTTACCGGGGAACCCCGCATTTTACCCTCTTCGAAGACTTGTTTAGAAAACGCCCTACTCTCTCACAGCAACGAATTTCCATTAAAACGCTACGCTGTGTATTGTCGCCAAATAAACGATTCATATGGTTAATTGTACAGGGTGTATAAAAAAAATGTACTCACACTTCGAATGACGTGAAAAACATTATTTTGAAGATAGAGTAAAATGGCTTCGAATACAGAAATTGATGACCATAATTGTCCAGTCATATGTCATTATGAATATCGTGACATTGTCTTTTAATTTCCAATTTCAATGCATGAATTATTCTTGGTTTGGTGCGATAAACTTTATCTTTGAGATATCGCCACAAAAAGAAATCCATCTGCGGATATTCCACACCACACTATTACTCCTGGTAAGTTTACATAATGTTCAAGTATTACATGAGGATTTAGAGGACTCCAGTAGGTGCAATTGCCTCATCGCTCCACACAATTTTGTGTGGAAACCACGCATCTTCTCCACATTTTGCCAGGTACCATTTAATCCGGTCGTTTGACGCTATCTTTTGAGCAATTTGTCGAAGAGATTTCTGTGGTGATCGAAGGAGTGCTCCCCTTTTCCAGGGCTCGTGATCGTCCAGAACATTTCTTGTTGACGTTCTGCTTCCAATTTGTCTCTGATACGAGCAATGGTCCGTCGCGTTGGTTTGTCCAATAACATTTCAGAACAAACGTCCTCTCTTTCAAACTAAGTTGATTTCCTACCATGCCGTGATTAATTAATTCCACCTGCAATACAAAAAAGGCAGTATGTTAGTGACAATTAAAGTGTGAGTACATTTTTTTGAGACACCTGTATTTTTGTGACTTTTTAAAATTTTCAAATCAACACAATCGAATTGAGTAACCCGAGTACCTAACTAATACGAACACGGAATCAAGCATAAAATTTTTATAGCACCTCCTAATCAAATGCCGCCCGCCATAAACAGCGTATAAATCTCCGGCGACAACAGATCAATTTATACCGAGCCAATCTGGCGGGGCGACGAAGTGCCATTATTTACGAATGCATCTGATAAGTGCAGGGCCGGACGGGCGTAATGGCCCGTGAGCCCGCAAAAACGCCGAGGATATTATTTATGCGAATCGGTCTTCACGGGCCGTGTGCATTGATAATGAACCCGGACCGGCACAAAGCGAAATCTATTATTGGAATCTAACGCCCACAACGAAAACGATCCCGAAACCACAACATCGCAATCGCGATATGTTTATGGTCACCCGTTCACGTTGATATAGTTTTCATTCATAAAAATTTAATTTCTGAGTGTATTTGAGGTGGAAGAAAGTAAGTTGGTGAATTTGATTAAAAAAAAGAAAGTAAAAGGAATAATGTCGCAAACGATTCTTTCTGTGGACAGTTGAACAAGAGACCCGTTTCGGCGAATAAGAGTTGTCCCGTCTCGCGTTCGTTGAATACAATGGACTGTGGTAGAAGAGAGGCAAACTTTTCACTTAGCGGTGCCCTCGCAGCCTGCCGAAATGTCGTCGACAGTCCGGGAGATGTACGACTGCCTCGATTCTGCCCCCGAAATAATTGCCCTCTTTTATACCTAGATTCTTCGTCTTCTTCTTCTTTCCGTTCCCCGGCTCCTTTACATTCATGCAAATTGCCATTCTCTTTTATGCGGCTGAGCCTTCGTTTGAGACGACACAATGCGTCGCCGTCGGTCTACCCTATTCTTTTGTTTTCACGATACTCACTTTTTTTTCCTTTTTTCTCTACTTAAATGCATACGCACTCAAATTTTGCTGAAACGAAGTCTAAAAAAGTGATACACAATAGGGTACGTATAGTGAAATCGTGAATTCTCACCGCATTCTGATTTCAAAGCAAACAAATTCACAAACGTTGTTGTTGAAGTCGTAAACAATTCGCAACATTAGAAATCAGCTTATGTGAATGAGGTCCGTTCGGTGCCGATATGGTATGGAGAGGAGCTTTTGCAAGCAAACGGAATAACTAGAATAAATTGTGAAAGTTGGGTTAATTCTAAAACGGATTTGTTACGGACCTGATCGTTCCTAGCCTTATTTTTATTTAACCTGGTCTCGAATGTATCGAGGTCCAAAAAGCTCGGCGCGCCGCCCGAGCATGTTAACGCGGCCCCCTTGTCCCCGCCGCTTGCCTCATACGTCGGTAACCCGTTTGAGACGATTTTCGGAAGTTTGCTATGGCGAACTTTTAGCCGGGCAATAAATAACGTGCGCGAAGCCGGAGACGGACACAGAGGCGTCCGCGAGTCGAGGAGCCCTTTGTTTTCGAGATGGTACAAGTGGGCGAGGGTCGAACAAAGTTTTTTCCCAACGTTTTTCTAGGGTTTTTTGTAGCAAGGCGCCTCGGAAAAAAACCAAGTAATTTATGTGGTAATACGGGTGAATTTGTAACGAAAAAAAAGACAACCCATATTTTCTTGATGCAGTAGCAAATTGCCGACGAACGCGAATCGATCAATTCCTCAATAAATTTCCCGGAATAGCGCGGCGATCGACATAATTGCAGCGAAGAAACGACCATCGTCGTTAACGCTTAGTGGTTGCCTAACATTCATATTTGCATCTATTACCAACTGCATACAGAAAAAGATTCCTCTTAAAATATATATGTCTTAACTTCCCTTCGTCTTAACGGATGAGTTTCGTTAGATTAATTTCTTGGGGTTCTCATCAACCTATCTCGGTTGTACGTAGTTTGGCGAAGAACGCGACTGTTAGACGCCGCGTCGCGAGATCGAAGGTGCACGTAGATATGTAAAACAGGCGCTTTTCGACACCGGGAGATGTGCTCTTGCGCTCCTCCGAGCGCTGCACGATCGCCATAAATCTCGTCCGGTTCCAGCCACCGAGGTACGGAAAATACATAATCCGGCTCGCCGTACGTGACGAAACAACGCTCGAAAATGGCGGATGGCTCGGGAAACACCTCACGATCCGGCTTAGAATACATATATTAGGGACAACGAATAAAATTCTCTCTTTCAAGGCTTGTACACAACTAGGGTTGCCAGATGTCATAATGAAATTTCCGGTACAATCTAAAATTATATAAATAAATAAAATCTATATATAGTTTACTCTAGATTAAAGCTTATACACCCCGAAGAACAGAAACAGGCGTAGAAGTTAGAAAAATTGTCATAAAATTGCATAAGGGTCGTTCCATACGTCAAATAGCTAAATACTTGACAAAACTGCTTCTACTATTCAGTACATAACTAAAAAGTTTGTTGATACCAGAAATATTGAGAATGCACTGTGCTGCTAACTCCCCGAGATGAACGTTAGAGCATTAGAAAAGAAATTATTGCAAATCCTTGGACAAGCGCCCCAAAAATAATAGAAAACCTTCAAAATTAAGTTAATAACACTGTAAGTGCAGATACTGTGAGAAGAGATCTACCAGCTATAACGAACGAGTACCACGAAAGAAATCCTACATTAGCGACGTGAATAGAAAGATACTTATTGAATTCGCAAAAATGCACAAAGAAAAAGATATGGATTTATGGAAAAGGGTGATGTTTACAAACGAATCAAAATACAATATTTTTGGATGTAATGGTAGAGGTAAAATTTGGAGGAAGGCGCTAGATTTAAAAAATCTTCTACCGACAGTTAAGCATAGGGATGGATCTGTTATGGTGTGGGGACTATGACCGCTTCAGCAGTAGGGACTTTAGTTTTTATCGATAATATAATGCACAAATGGCAATATTTGAATATGAAACAAAATGCTATACAATTGGGCCTTGGAAACAGTTGGATCTTGCAACAGGATCAAGTCCCGAAACATACTACATACTGAAATATATTTCCATAGAATCCAGGGCGTACCTAATTACACACAAAATGTAACATGTCAATATAATTTGACATTACAGTGAAACCTCGATAAAATATACAATAATCTAGAGCTGAATAACAAATAAAACTAGACTAACTCTAGAATAAATCTAGAAGCCGTGCGTCTCTTAAGACGGCCAAACCTGAATGTTTCTAGTTATATGCCTAATGTTAGTTCTAGTGACAGTGGTAGGTAGCGCTGGTTAGCATAAGATATCACTATGTTGCATATTTCTATTGAATCAAAACTAGAACTAACACAAGACCTAGAATTAGAAAGATTCGGGTTTAGCCGTGCTTCTCTTAAGACGACCGAAAACTCTGAGTTGTCTTAAGGACGTCATCTGTGCCAAGCAAAACTTTTTCTTTGCAAAATATTTAATTTATAGAACGTGCAAATAACTCTTTCTCATGGCTACATGGAAGGGTCAGCTTCTACCTAACACATTTGCATTAAATACGTCACTGTGCCTTATTTCACTACTAACTACTCTCCACCGCCTCAGATGAAGCTTATATATTGTATAAAGTCTTACTGTATACTTTTTGGATAGTTGAATCACTGCCTCGGTGAAAAATTTTAATGAAATTTTTGATAAAATGTTAAAAAAATTTTGAATGTTTTTTCATTGAAGAATAATATTGAATTGAAAAAGATAATCTGTTTTTTCCACTTTGTATTCGCATGTTGGAGTCTGCACGAACAGGTTTGGAGTTCGCATCTTGTTCGTCTCAATACGGACGCATGCGAAATTTCTTTAAAAGACTGTAAATGCAAACAAAGAGAACGGTACACGGTGGAAACGTCGCGGCGTTTTTATTTATGGGTTTTATTTGCTTATTCATCGGGTTACGCAAGGGGGGCGAGGGTAACATATTACCCCTTTTTTCCCGTTTTGTTAAGAGATGTTGCGCCCGATTCGTATATTATTGCTCGGCGTATAGAAGTTGGGATCCGAATAAGTTGAGGTTGGGGCGATGTGAAGTCGCCTTAAAACTCGGCGAGTTGTTTGGCGAGTCTCGCGGACGACTCCTTCCAAAAAAATTGAAGAAACTCGATACACTGCCGTCTCGGATTTATAAATTCGTCCGCTGACTGCTACAAGACCCCTTTTAATTTGAAACGGGCTAATTTTTGAGCACATACACCGGCTTCCCCGGGTGACAAACACATTAATCGCGGGATTCCGCCGCCCGGGAAAGACGTATCGACGCTATTGCGAGCATAAATTGTAAAATAACACTGGGCCCGTTGTTTTTGTTAACTCTCGATCTTTCCTCCTTCGTTCTTCGTCTTCTTCGTCTCTTCCGTCTCTCCTCATCGTCGTCGTCGACTTATTTACGGCGTCTAAACGGGCCGGACGCGCCGAGACGCGAATACAAAAGCGGTCTCTGTATACCCGACCAATCTGTCTTCTATCGCGCTCCTCGGACCTACAAATTAAGTCCGTTGTATTTACTAGCGGGGGGCACTAGTATCCCGTAGTACACGCCATTGTTCTGACGAACAATTTCTAACGCCTCCTCCTCAAACTCTTCTCATCCTCATCATCCTCATCTTCATCTTCATCTTTATCCTCCTCGTCGCTCTAATAAAATCGTCAAAACCAAAAACTTTCGATAGATCCGCGTCCACATCTCTTGAATACTCAATCGCGCCCCGGAATTATAAATTACCACGGCGATCGCGTTCTCTCGCCTATACCACATTCCACACTGACTCTACTCTCAACTACGTGTGAATAGATGTGCCCCGGCCATAACTGTAACAAATTGAAGCAATATCGCGCTCACAAAGAGCTCCAATAGAACCGGGCACGGTTCGAAGTCGGACTCCCAACGGAGTCCAAGAAACAAAAGGAACGTAATTAATAAAGAGTCTCGTTTTTTCCCTTCCGCGCCCATCGATAGATGGTGCTATGAAAACGCGATAATTAACCCGTAATTAGCATTAATCTTAATAATTAATTTCCTTGTTCGCAGGCGGTCGCCAGCCGATCAGATACTCGATATACTCGGGTGACCCCGATGGCTACTTTAGGATAGATGCTGTGACCGGCGCGATTAGGACCGCTTCCACATTGGACCACGAAACCAGAAGCTCCGTTTTACTCAACATTCAAGTCAAAACCGGTGATCCACCCATATACGGACACACCCAGGTTAATATCGAAATTCAAGATGTCAATGATAATGCACCGGAATTCGAATCAAACACTGTGAGGATTTCCGTCCCTGAAAACGTTGAGATTGGCGTACCTTTATACGCCGCTCACGCTCGGGATAGAGATTCAGGACCAAACGGTGTCGTGAAATACAGAATAGCGAATAAAGCCGCAAGCGGGGGGATATTCGATGTTGATGCCAAGTTGGGTCATCTTACTCTGACGAGAAATTTGGACTACGAGACCGTGCATAGGCACAGTTTAATAATAACCGCTACAGATACAGGTGTTCCTCAATTATCGGCAAACCTAACAGTTTCCGTGGAAGTTCAGGACGTGAACGATAACCCGCCGATATTCGAGAGGAACGAGTACTCCGCGAAAATTCTTGAAACTCTACCAATTAACTCGCAGGTAAGTGGCCATTACCTCACCGGCCGCGGTCTCCTTTTTTTGTCCCTTTTTAGATTCCGGCCGATTATTACCAGCTCCCGGTCGGTTCTAGTTAAACAGCGCGAGAATTGTTGACATTTTACCGTCTGGGGCGATTTATAAAACTGTAAAATCCAATAATTCTCTTCTTTTAGATCCTTCAAGTCACCGCGACGGATTCGGATACCGGCAACAACGCCAGACTAACCTACAGAATCACATCGAATTCCACCAAAACCACCACCAACAACAACAACATCAACAACGACAGCGATGTTTTTGGGATATTTCCAAATAGCGGATGGATCTATCTTAAAGGAACACTCGATAGAGAAACGAAAGATCTTTATAATCTTACAATAGCGGCGACCGATAACGGAACTCCTTCCGAATCGGCATTAACTCGCGTCATCATCAAAATCTTAGATGCTAACGACAACGATCCCGTATTTTCAAAGGAATCCTATGAATTCATCGTAGAAGAAAACTTGAGACGTGGTACGGTTGTTGGTAGTGTTTCCGCCAAAGACTTGGATGTTGGACCTAACGGATCTATCAAGTACAGCATCATCCCGAGTAATGCCAGTTTTCAGATCAACCCGATAAGCGGTAAGTTTATACAGACATATACAGGATGTTCAATTGAAAACTTTCCAATTTAATTTATGGAAACCTAGATATTTATATAGCCTTTTTAAGATATATTGAGGCCGTATATTATAGGCTAAGGAATTTGTAATAAATCGGCTATAAATTGAAAACTTTTTGGATTCTGGCAATATTTGGATATCTATTTTTTTTTTGAATTTTTTCAAAATATTAACATTTCTTTTTAGAAGACTTAGTGTTTTAGTTATTATTCAGTGTGACATTGTTATATTTATTATTGCGTCTGTTAGTTTTAGTTTTGGTTTTCGAACTAACACTAGTTCTAGTGCACTAATGTTTCTAGTTCTAAGTCTAATATTAGTTCTAAAACTTAAACTAGAACTAACACTAGATCTAAAACTAGAAACAATCGAGTTTAGCCCGTTCTGCTTTTAATTGTTATACAGCGCTATAATATACGGGTGTCTCACGTAACTGGTTCGTTAGAACTTTTTCAGGTTCCACTATTCGTAGAGATTTGAAATTTTGGTAGCATGGGTTGTTCATTCGGAACTTTCGATCTAAAATATTTTCAAGATGGCCGCCACTTCCGGTCTACCGGAAGTAGACCATAACTTCGCTATTTTAAATTCAATGTTATAGTTTTTATTACACAATTTAATTGTACTTAAAAAAATAGGTTGACTTTGATAAATGTTATTGGTACCTAGCGTTTTTCGTTTTCGAGTTATTTTGGTTTTAAACTTTTTTTGGTAAATTTCAACATGCTCTTTAAAACTCCATATCTCAGCCAAAGTTCATTAAAAAAAGATCTACTTTGGTACGATTACTTTTCAGATGTAATCTTGTCAGTCTAATTCTTGTCATTAACTTTTTGTTCTAATAGTTTCATTTATTTGATTCTGTTTGTTATTTTTGGTAAGTAAAAGCTAGTAAACTAAAAGATTATCAATCGTAGTTAATAGTACAAATAATAATAGAAATAAATTAAACAAACAAATACAAACGGTTTCCTGCATTTTCTGCATGTTTTGATAAATTTACGAATATAAGAGAAACTACAATAAATAAATATAGGAATGTTTATAGATAAATTGAAGGGGTCGGGAGAAAAAAGTACCAAGCATCATGTTTGTTGTTTTGAGATATAGCAAGTTGAAAGTTTGGCTAAATCCATAAATAACATTTTAGTGCAGACAACAAACCAAAGTTTTTTAATACAAAGGTTATGTATCTATATACCGTTAAAAGTGAAGATGTAGGTAAAAAAAAACGCTATTATAAGATAAAAATGGTTGTATAGAAAAATATGCACTGAATAATCTTGCTTGGCATTTTTTCCCCAAAAATAAAAGACATTAGGTTTGTTTGTACTTTTATTAAAACACACACTGTCATCGACAAAAAATACTCTTAACCAAAAAGGTACTTTTCAAATAGGCCTATATTACCACAACATCTTCCTTTTGGTCGTCTACTTCAGCGGAAGACTGTAGGTCATTGTAATATCCATGGTAGATGGGAGGAATGTATTGCATCAAGGATTTGACATCATCTAATTTTTTCTTATTGATTTTGTTGGGCGCATTTCTTTTTAAATGTAGTGCTGGAATAGAACTCCTTCCACGTTTCTTTAGGTTCAACACTAAAAACTCTTCGTTCATCAAGTGTTTGAGTTTCATTTGAAAAGGTTCTTCGCTGTCAAATTTAAAGCAAATAGCTTTGGAAAATCGTGGAGGAGTAACACCATCTGTACAAAACTTGCTTTTTGTGTTAAAGTAGGTCTCTTGCACCCTAGACAAATCGAGGAAATCCTCACTCATCATGCATGTTACGATGAAGTTCAGTGTTTTGTTCCACACTTTGCTACTATCTCTCTCCATTGCCCAGGACTGTACACATTTTGGTAGTGCTTGATATGATACTTTTCTATTTTTGAAAAGTCACGGTCTGATGGAAGATAAGTATGCCCAGTTATCAGGAAGTAATGTTTTATTGTTTCAAAACGTTTACTAGCTACAAGGTGTGACCAAAGCGACATTATGTTCCAATTTTTATTTTGTCCTCCGCAGTTGTCGGTAAATATTACCAACTTCTTTGCGTGGACATTTGCTACTAATAAGTACTTTACAATACAGCTTCCTATTTCATCACTACCCCTTTTTCCAACTGATTCATCCCACATGAACATAAAACCTTGTCCAGAAGTGCAGTTATGGATACCTACGTTATAGGTCCACAGTTTCCTGCAGTAAAATGCAGGTCCACATGACAGTTTTGGTGTAGGGAGGGTTTGTTGCTAAATAATTGGGATCGCTGTCACTGTCATCAAATTCTTCATACAAGTCTTCTAGGTTTTCATAATAATCTTTAAGATTTCTAACACATTTCCTCTTTCCCTCCATTTCTCATGAGGAGCTTGACACTGTTTTCCCCAAAACTTTGCAAACAACCAGTTGAGGTAATAAAATGCAATGCAAATACAGAGCAATCTAACGGCAATAATTGAAATCTAAACAGTGCTGCTTGTAATTTGTTCAATTTACTCATAGACAGCACTGCTAAATTCGGTTAGGCCAAAATGATGCTTGGCACTTTTTTCTCCCGACCCCTTCAATTGTAGAGAATTAAATTCCCTTTCGTGTAGGCTAATAAAATATGGGGCGTTCCATTTAAAATTTTCGACTTTCTCCCCATTGAATATGGAGAAACGGTAATTCAATTTTTGACCATCCTGTATAAGATACTCTGATACAATATATGACAATTTATTTGAGAGCATCTGAAGAGTAATCGTGCCAATTTAGGTTTTAAAGAGCATGGTGAAATTTGCCAAAAAAACCTTAAAATCAAAATAACTCGAAAACGAAAAACCTAGGTACCAATAACTTTTATGAAAGTCAACATATTTTTTTACGTACAATTAAAAGGTACAATAAAAACTATAGCATTCCATTTAAAATAACGAAGTTATGGTCTATTTCCGGTAGACCGGATCTTGAAGATATTTTAGATCGAAAGTTCCGACTGAACAACCCATACTACCAAAATTTCAAAATTGTACGAATAGTGGCACCTAAAAAGTTCTAACGAACCAGTTACGTGAGACACCCTGTATATATTATTTATTTATTCTTGTGCTAGGTTTAGTGTTAGTTCTAAAACTTAAACTAGAACTAACACTAGGTCCAGAACTAGAAACATTCGGGTTTAACGGTCTTAACAGACACAGGGCTAAACTCGAATACTATTTTTTTTACATACATTTTTAATATTTCTTAGATATTCCACCGATACCTTCTCTCATGTTCCTTTTTCTTAAGATTTAAGCCTTTTCTTTAGAAGAAAAATTAAGATGGGAAGTTTTCAAACATCCTGTATATAAACGAATATTTTTATTGAATATGTACAGAAGATAACGGTACTATTCCAGCATTCGATTCGAATCGATTGCACACGGATTTGTACGCGCGTTTGTCTTAACACAGATTCGTCGGATTGGATTTGTTTCGGTGCTAATAGCTCATCGTCGTTCGTGACCGCGGCCACTATAAGCGGCTACCGCAATTTACCACAAGCCGTAGGCACAAGAAATGACAATTTCAAAGAGTCGAAAGTAATTAGTATGTAATTATAATAAAATTGTTTTTGCTCATAAACCAACTTGGCATTTCATTAAATCTTTTTTTTTTTAATTTTCTATTATGTAAATGAAATACTCAACTTGATTTATTACAATTATTGTTTGTTGATTATTTAATGTCAACCATTTATAGTGACCACTATAAATATAAATATAAAGAGATTAAAAGAAGTTCGATGTCCTAAGGTTAAATCATTTCCTGGTTGTAAATTAATTGGTTATTGGTGTGGCGTTATTGTACTTATTATCAATTATCCGCGGTGAAAACTCCTTTAATAAGTGACTATATAAATATTAAGGTGGGATCATGGGAATCGGAAAACCGAAACGGCAAAGACGATTTAGTTTTCATTTCGGTCGGTTGTTTTCAAACGCCACCGCGAGACTCAGTCCCCCGATCTGCATACAATATATAATTGTACATTAGCTCGTCGTAGTCGTCGTCGTGCGGCCGGCGAATCTCAATGGGCAAGCGTCTACGGGGCCTTGTAAAATTAATAGCGCATAAATACATATCTGAAGCTTGAATAGAAATAAAGGAGAGGCTCGCGATCACTTTCGAAAAGTTATTTTGCATCGTTTTAAATTGAAAATTTTTGGGCGTGTTCAAACATTTGTCACTTCAATTTTTTTACTCTAACGATAATTTTATCCTTACATTTTCATAGAATGAGATATAAACCATTCGAGTTCTCGATTCTAATTCGGCCGGGTGACGGACGGGCGACGTGAACGTCGTTTCCTGGAAGCGTTTAACGTAGAGCGGGAATCGAATCGGACGAGGTTTGTGCAAAAAGGGGGCCCCCGGTGGGGATTCAAGGGGGCAACGGCGTCTCTCTACGCGAGTAGTAAATCTGCAAGTGAATGGTGTAGCGGACCATGCGAAGTCCTCTCGGAGTTTTGCGGGAATGCGGCCCGACGGGTCGGCCCCCGCTTCCCCGCGAACCCCCTTAGCCCCAACGCGGATTCCTGCGGAGATACTTCACGCCGGGGGAACGCCAGCACTCGGAAGCCGCGATAGTAAAAGGGTACAGCTGTGCTCGTTTCGGGAAATTGATAACAAAAAATTCTAATCCGTTAATCTTCAAAACCACTTCATAATTACGTCTTGGGCAATTAACTAATTATTTATTTAAAATATTTGTTCCAGGTGAGCTAGTCACCAAAGAAATTCTCGACAGGGAATTAAAGGAAGTCCACGACCTTGTAATCGAAGCTAGAGATCAAGGATCTCCATCGAGAAGCACGAGAGTGTCGGTGAAGATTTTCGTCTCGGACGTCAACGACAACGATCCGGAAATTATTGATCCACAAGAGGATGTTGTAAGCGTCCGAGAAGAACAACCTCCCGGAACCGAAGTGGTCAAAATCAAAGCGATCGATATCGATAACGGGAATAACTCGACCGTTTCTTATTCGATTTTAAAACGAAGAGATTCAGATGGATACGGGGTGTTTAGCATCGACCCAGTGAATGGTGTCATTAGAACCCGCATGATCCTCGATCACGAAGACAAAACAATTTATAGGTTATCGGTAGCCGCCACTGATAATGGAAATCCTCAACGACAAACGATCAGAACGCTACGAGTTGAAGTCCTAGACCTAAACGATAACAGACCAACGTTTACTAGTTCAAGTCTTGTGTTTAGAGTACGAGAAGACGTTCCGATCGGGTTTATAGTCGGATCGGTTGCCACATCGGATCAAGATCAAGAAAACGTCATCACCGGAAGTTCCGGAGGGCATATCACTTACACCCTTAACTCTTTAATGCCCGAATCCGTCAATAACGCGTTTGATATCGATCGAAACACGGGTTCTTTGGTGGTTGCGCGAAAATTAGATCGCGAATTTTTTGCGGAATATCGCTTCGAAGTTAGAGCTTTGGATACGAGCGCTATGAATAACCCTCAAAGTAGTGCTGTTACCGTAAGGGTTGATGTAGCCGATGTTAATGATAACGCCCCGATTTGGGGGGAGGACCCCATTACGATTCAATTATCGGAAGATACTGAAGTGGGGAGTGTTATTTATAATTTTACAGCAACCGATGCTGATTCGGGAAGCAACGGGGATTTGAGATATACGATTTTCAAGAATTCCCCGAACGTTTTTAGTCTCGATTTTTTAACTGGGACTTTAGTATTAGCCTCCCCGTTAGATTTCGAAACGTTGCAAGAATACACGATCATTATTAAAGCCACCGATCAATCATTAAACGTTTCTGAGAGATTAAGCACTTCAGCAACTGTTAGAATTTTGATAACAGACTCAAACGATAATGTCCCAAAATTCGTTATACCCCCAACTAACACGATTTTCTTCAGCGATTCAATGACCGTTGGGATGCTTGTAAGTAGAATCGTAGCCGTTGATAGCGACTCAGGGGATAACGGAAGAGTCACTTACGTTATATCCGGGGGAAACGAAGGAAACACTTTCGCTTTGGGTTACGACACCGGAATTATAACTTTGGCCCGATCCGTTAACGCAAACGACAAAAAATTATTTCTTTTAAACATAACAGCCAGCGATCACGGTTCCCCAACAAGACACGCTTATTTAACACTTAAATTAGCGTGCCAATCATCGACGGAAAACCCCCCAAGATTCATCAACTCGCTTTATTACGCCAACATCCAAGAAAACGTCCAAATCAACACCTTCGTTATTAAAGTAGCTGCAAGATCCCCGCAACAAGACGACGAAGGAAATTTAACTTTCAGCATTCCAAATGGAATCGCCGATGATGCTTTTACGATTCACCCGATTAATGGGATAGTGAAAACGCAAAAAATTTTGGATCGGGAATTAAAAGATTCTTATGAAATCCCGATTTATGTCACAAGTAATCTTGGCTCATCAAAATTTGATCTGGCCACTCTTCACGTAACCGTAACGGATTCAAACGATCATGCCCCCGAATTCACTCCGGGTTCTTGCTACGGTTTGTACATCCCCGAAAACGCTGATTATTCGATTATTCACACAATCATAGCGAGCGATAAAGACACGGGAAATAACGGCGAAATTATTTATAGTATTTCAAGTGGAAATATTGGAAATAAATTTTCGATCGATCCAAGAACCGGCGAGCTTTCAGCGAAACCTTTAGATCGAGAGACTCACCCGAAATATAACCTAACGATTTCAGCCCAAGATAAAGGAAATCCTCCCCTTCAAAGTTATTGTAATATAACCGTTCACGTTGGGGATCAAAACGATAATGACCCAAAATTTGATTTACCGAATTATTTCGCTAGCATCATAGAAAACGTTCCTGTTTACACCTCAGTGATGAAAGTCCACGCTTCCGATCCCGATTTAGGAATTAATCGGCAAATAATTTATTCGTTAGCAAACGAAAGTCAGTGGTTATTTCGCATCGATAACAAAACCGGGGTTATTACAACCGCGGGATTATTCGATAGAGAACTAAAATCGTCGTATCAATTTTACGTGGTCGCTACGGATGGTGGCAAATACAATTCGAGGTTTCAAAAAGTTCCTGTAACAGTTACCATATTAGACGCAAACGATAATAAGCCGATTTTTACTAAATACCCCTTCAAAGAAAAGGTAGTCGCTTACATCCAACCGGGGCACACAATTTTACAAGTATCAGCTAAAGATATCGACCAAGGAACCAACTCCGATATCGTTTATTCCCTCTCACCCTCAAGTTATCACTCAAATAAATTCCGAATTAACCCCAACACCGGGATTTTATCCGCATCCCAAAGCTTAGGAAGCGAAAACGGAAAAGTGATTCACTTAAACGTAATAGCAACCGATAAAGGGAATCCCCCACAAAGTTCAACCGGATTAATCGAAATATCAATTGGAGAAACAAACGATCATTCCCCAAAATTACGATTTCAAAACGCCACCTATCGAATTAATTTACCCGAAAATCTTGATAATTACCAAGAAGTTATTCAAGTAATCGCCGTGAGAAACGACGGGAGGAAACAAAAAATTTCTTATTCTTTCGGGGCAGGAAACGAGGACAACATTTTCGTCATTAACGCGGAAACGGGACAAATTCAAATTAAAGATAATCGACTTTTAGATTATGAAATAAAAAAGGAAATTAATTTAGTGATCGAAGCTAAAACCGATTCAAACCCGATTTTGCACTCGTATTGTAACGTTATCGTTCAAATAACCGATCAAAATGATAACACGCCGAAATTTTCGCAACAACAATATTCCGCGTCCCTTTTCGAAGGGAACAACAAAAGCGAATTGGTTTTGCAAGTTTTTGCGTTCGACGCGGATGAAGGTCAGAACGCGAGGATTCTTTATCATATAGTCGATGGTAATCACGATAATGCGTTTAAAATCGAACCCGCTTTTAGTGGAATATTAAGGACTAATATCGTTTTGGATCGGGAAATTAGAGATATTTATCGATTAACCGTTATTGCGACGGATGAAGGTGTACCTCAAATGACCGGAACTACGCGGGTTCATATTAAAGTCGTTGATATCAATGATAATCAACCTACATTTCCACCTCATAGTATTATTACAGTTAGTGAAGGTAAATTGATTGTAACTTTAATTAATTTTTGTTTTGTTTATTTGTTGCATTTATTTTTTAGCCACAAATGTTGGAACGGTTCTTACGAGCGTAACTGCGAATGATGTGGATACTAATCCTCCGTTGGTGTATAGTTTTGCAGCCGATAACGATAAGGAGTCTTTGAAAAACTTTAGTATTGATCGATACAACGGTAAAGTTATTTTAAAGAAAAAATTGGATTTTGAAAATCAACAAGAATACAATTTAAGGATTAGTGCTTCTGATAGTGCTCATATTGCTTATAGCACTTTAACGATAAGAGTGACTGATATAAATGATAATCCACCGGTTTTTACACAAAATGCTTATTATGCAACTTTACCAGGTAAGAAATTATTTTAAATTTTATTATTTTCTTTTTAAAATACTTAGCCGAGGTCGCTTGCGGCCGAGGCATTGGCTTGAATGCAATTCGGAACAGTTTCAGGGAAATTTGGCTTTTATCTGACAGTACTCTAATATAAATGATCTTTCGTTAGAGTGTTGCATGTTTATCACAAAAACTAGAACCCAAAATGGACGATATCGTTTAACTTAGCCGAGGTCGCTTGCGGCCGAGGCATTGGCTCGATTGCAATTCGGAACGGTTTGAAGTAAATTTAGCAATTTACCTGACAGTGCTCTAATATAAATGATCTTTCGCTAGAATCTGGCATGTATATCACACAAACTAGAACCCAAAATGGACGATATCGCTAAAATGAACTTAGCTGAGGTCGCTTGCGGCCGAGGCATTGGTTTGAATCCAATTCAGAACAGTTTCAGGGAAATTTAGCATTTTATCTGACATTACTCTAATATAAATGATCTTTCGTTTGAGTGTTGCATGTTTATCACAAAAACTAGAACCAAAAATGAATGATATCGTTTAACTTAGCCGAGGTCGCTTGCGGCCGAGGCATTGGCTCGATTACAATTTGGAACGGTTTCAAGTAAACTTAGCAATTTACCTGGCAATGCTCTGCTAAAAATGATCTTTCGCTAGAGTCTGGCATGTATATCACACAAACTAGAACCCAAAATGGACGATATCGCTAAAATGAACTTAGCTGAGGTCGCTTGCGGCCGAGGCATTGGCTTGAATCCAATTCAGAACAGTTTCAGGGAAATTTGGCATTTTATCTGACATTACTCTAATATAAATGATCTTTCGTTAGAGTGTTGCATGTTTATCACGAAAACTAGAACCCAAAATGGACGATATCGTTTAACTTAGCCGAGGTCGCTTGCGGCCGAGGCATTGGCTCGATTGCAATTCGGACCGGTTTCAAGTAAACTTAGCAATTTACCTGACAGTGCTCTAATATAAATGATCTTTCGCTAGAGTCTGGAATGTATATGACACAAACTAGAACCCAAAATGGACGATATTGCTAAAATGAACTTAGCTGAGGTCGCTTGCGGCCGAGGCATTGGGTTGAATGCAATTCAGAACAGATTCAGGGAAATTTGGCTTTTATCTGACGGTACTCTAATAGAAATCATCTTTCGTTAGAGTGTTGCGTGTTTATCACAAAAACTAGAACCCAAAATGGACGATATCGTTTAACTTAGCCGAGGTCGCTTGCGGCCGAGGCATTGGCTCGATTGCAATTCGGAACGGTTTGAAGTAAATTTAGCAATTTACCTGACAGTGCTCTAATATAAATGATCTTTCGCTAGAGTCTAGCATGTATATCACACAAACTAGAACCCAAAATGGACGATATCGCTAAAATGAACTTAGCTGAGGTCGCTTGCGGCCGAGGCATTGGGTTGAATGCAATTCAGAACAGATTCAGGGAAATTTGGCTTTTATCTGACAGTACTCTAATAAAAATCATCTTTCGTTAGAGTGTTGCGTGTTTATCACAAAAACTAGAACCCAAAATGGACGATATCGTTTAACTTAGCCGAGGTCGCTTGCGGCCGAGGCATTGGCTCGATTGCAATTCGGAACGGTTTGAAGTAAACTTAGCAATTTACCTGACATTGCTCTAATATAAATGATCTTTCGCTAGAGTCTGGGATTTATATCACACAAACTAGAATCCAAAATGGACGATATCGCTAAAATGAACTTAGCTGAGGTCGCTTGCGGCCGAGGCATTGGGTTGAATGCAATTCAGAACAGATTCAGGGAACTTTGGCTTTTATCTGACAGTACTCTAATAAAAATCATCTTTCGTTAGAGTGTTGCGTGTTTATCACAAAAACTAGAACCCAAAATGAACGATATCGTTTAACTTAGCCAAGGTCGCTTGCGGCCGAGGCATTGGCTCGATTGCAATTCGGAACGGTTTGAAGTAAATTTAGCAATTTACCTGACAGTGCTCTAATATAAATGATCTTTCGCTAGAGTCTGGGATTTATATCACACAAACTAGAACCCAAAATGGACGATATCGCTAAAATGAACTTAGCTGAGGTCGCTTGCGGCCGAGGCATTGGGTTGAATGCAATTCAGAACAGATTCCGGGAAATTTGGCTTTTATCTGACAGTACTCTAATAAATATCTTTCGTTAGAGTGTTGCGTGTTTATCACAAAAACTAGAACCCAAAATGAATGATATCGTTTAACTTAGCCGAGGTCGCTTGCGGCCGAGGCATTGGCTCGATTGCAATTCGGAACGGTTTGAAGTAAACTTAGCAATTTACCTGACAGTGCTCTAATATTAATGATCTTTCGCTATAGTCTGGGATTTATATCACACAAACTAGAACCCAAAATGGACGATATCGCTAAAATGAACTTAGCTGAGGTCGCTTGCGGCCGAGGCATTGGGTTGAATGCAATTTAGAACAGTTTCAGGGAAATTTGGCTTTTATCTGACAGTACTCTAATAAAAATCATCTTTCGTTAGAGTGTTGCGTGTTTATCACAAAAACTGGAACCCAAAATGGATGATATCGTTTAACTTAGCCGAGGTCGCTTGCGGCCGAGGCATTGGCTCGATTGCAATTCGGACCGGTTTCAAGTAAACTTAGCAATTTACTTGACAGTGCTCTAATATAAATGATCTTTTGCTAGAGTCTAGAATGTATATCACACAAACTAGAACCCAAAATGGACGATATCGCTAAAATGAACTTAGCTGAGGTCGCTTGCGGCCGAGGCATTGTGTTGAATGCAATTCAGAACAGTTTTAGGGAAATTTGGCTTTTATCTGACAGTACTCTAATAAAAATCATCTTTCGTTAGAGTGTTGCGTGTTTATCACAAAAACTAGAACCCAAAATGGACGATATCGTTTAACTTAGCCGAGGTCGCTTGCGGCCGAGGCATTGGCTCGATTGCAATTCGGAACGGTTTGAAGTAAATTTAGCAATTTACCTGACAGTGCTCTAATATAAATGATCTTTCGCTAGAGTCTAGCATGTATATCACACAAACTAGAACCCAAAATGGACGATATCGCTAAAATGAACTTAGCTGAGGTCGCTTGCGGCCGAGGCATTGGGTTGAATGCAATTCAGAACAGATTCAGGGAAATTTGGCTTTTATCTGACAGTACTCTAATAAAAATCATCTTTCGTTAGAGTGTTGCGTGTTTATCACAAAAACTAGAACCCAAAATGGACGATATCGTTTAACTTAGCCGAGGTCGCTTGCGGCCGAGGCATTGGCTCGATTGCAATTCGGAACGGTTTGAAGTAAACTTAGCAATTTACCTGACATTGCTCTAATATAAATGATCTTTCGCTAGAGTCTGGGATTTATATCACACAAACTAGAATCCAAAATGGACGATATCGCTAAAATGAACTTAGCTGAGGTCGCTTGCGGCCGAGGCATTGGGTTGAATGCAATTCAGAACAGATTCAGGGAACTTTGGCTTTTATCTGACAGTACTCTAATAAAAATCATCTTTCGTTAGAGTGTTGCGTGTTTATCACAAAAACTAGAACCCAAAATGAACGATATCGTTTAACTTAGCCAAGGTCGCTTGCGGCCGAGGCATTGGCTCGATTGCAATTCGGAACGGTTTGAAGTAAATTTAGCAATTTACCTGACAGTGCTCTAATATAAATGATCTTTCGCTAGAGTCTGGGATTTATATCACACAAACTAGAACCCAAAATGGACGATATCGCTAAAATGAACTTAGCTGAGGTCGCTTGCGGCCGAGGCATTGGGTTGAATGCAATTCAGAACAGATTCCGGGAAATTTGGCTTTTATCTGACAGTACTCTAATAAATATCTTTCGTTAGAGTGTTGCGTGTTTATCACAAAAACTAGAACCCAAAATGAATGATATCGTTTAACTTAGCCGAGGTCGCTTGCGGCCGAGGCATTGGCTCGATTGCAATTCGGAACGGTTTGAAGTAAACTTAGCAATTTACCTGACAGTGCTCTAATATTAATGATCTTTCGCTATAGTCTGGGATTTATATCACACAAACTAGAACCCAAAATGGACGATATCGCTAAAATGAACTTAGCTGAGGTCGCTTGCGGCCGAGGCATTGGGTTGAATGCAATTTAGAACAGTTTCAGGGAAATTTGGCTTTTATCTGACAGTACTCTAATAAAAATCATCTTTCGTTAGAGTGTTGCGTGTTTATCACAAAAACTGGAACCCAAAATGGATGATATCGTTTAACTTAGCCGAGGTCGCTTGCGGCCGAGGCATTGGCTCGATTGCAATTCGGACCGGTTTCAAGTAAACTTAGCAATTTACTTGACAGTGCTCTAATATAAATGATCTTTTGCTAGAGTCTAGAATGTATATCACACAAACTAGAACCCAAAATGGACGATATCGCTAAAATGAACTTAGCTGAGGTCGCTTGCGGCCGAGGCATTGTGTTGAATGCAATTCAGAACAGTTTTAGGGAAATTTGGCTTTTATCTGACAGTACTCTAATAAAAATCATCTTTCGTTAGAGTGTTGCGTGTTTATCACAAAAACTAGAACCCAAAATGGACGATATCGTTTAACTTAGCCGAGGTCGCTTGCGGCCGAGGCATTGGCTCGATTGCAATTCGGAACGGTTTGAAGTAAATTTAGCAATTTACCTGACAGTGCTCTAATATAAATGATCTTTCGCTAGAGTCTGGGATTTATATCACACAAACTAGAACCCAAAATGGACGATATCGCTAAAATGAACTTAGCTGAGGTCGCTTGCGGCCGAGGCATTGGGTTGAATGCAATTCAGAACAGATTCAGAGAAATTTGGCTTTTATCTGACAGTACCCTAATAAAAATCATCTTTCGTTAGAGTGTTGCGTGTTTATCACAAAAACTAGAACCCAAAATGAATGATATCGTTTAACTTAGCCGAGGTCGCTTGCGGCCGAGGCATTGGCTCGATTGCAATTCGGAACGGTTTCAAGTAAACTTAGCAATTTACCTGGCAATGCTCTGCTAAAAATGATCTTTCGCTAGAGTCTGGCATGTATATCACACAATCTAGAACCCAAAATGGACGATATTGTTTGTCTTTGCCGAGGTCGCTTGCGGCCGAGGCATTATCTTGAATTCAATGCGGGACAGTTTCAGGGAATCTTGACAATTCATCTAACAGTGCTCTAATATAATTGATCTTTTGTTAGAGTGTTGTATGATTATCGTACAAACTAGGACCCAAAATAAATGATATCGTTGAACTTAGCAGACGTCGCTTGCGGAAGAGGCATTGGCATGAATATCATATCGCTACAAAATGGGACAGTTATCATTGATGTTTGACAGCACCTTAATATAAAAAGTCTTTCATTGGAGATAGCTGAGGTCGCTTGCGGCTGAGGTATTGACATGAATATTATATCAATACAAAATAGCACAATGGATAATATATATCTGACAGCATTTTTATATAAGTGTTCTTTCATATAAGACTTAGCCAAGTAACAATTAACCATGAGTATTATGAAATAAACTGTGTTTGGTGGAAGGCACGCCGCTGGCGGCAATGTTCACAGGTGCAGCAATAAGACCATCACCACTAGTAACTGCAGAAGAATTTCTGTCGCGACGATAAACGATCTAATGATAGCTTGAAGAATTTCACCAATAGACTCGTTTAGATTAGTCATTGTTAAAGCAACCTAGTTCAGAAAGGTCGCATAAAAGTTTAACCACATGATTAAGAGGAGAAGACTTATAAGAAAAAATATAATCGTTTCCAAATTAAATTAAATTTAATAAAAGGGTACCTTAGTTCCGTATGTTCCACGCATGACGTCAAATCGGTAAAAAATCAGCATTCATGCTCTATTTATGTTTGAAAGCAAGTTGGGATAAAATAAGAACCACTGTCTTTTTTCCGCCAAATTCTTTGACTCTTCATCAGATTTGACCTTCAATCAGAGAATTTTAATATTATTAATATTAGTGATAATTAATTATTATTTATGTCAATACTTACAAATTCTCACCTTCTAATTTGATTAGAACCAATTTAATTCACGCAAACCAGCTTTTCACATATTCTAAATTTCCTGGAAAGCATCGCCATTAAAGATATTAAGTTTTCTTGGTTTTATCATATAATCTAAAGATGTTTCCAATCAATTTCCACCATTTTGACACACACCAAAATACTTTTCATATTTCCTCGAATTTTTTAAGGATTTCCAAAAAGATCACAATCAATTTCTTTAATCTCTCCATCCTCGTTAACCTATAATAAAAATCAATAATAAAATGTTAAAATTAATTATTAATTAATTATATAAATTATAATTATATATTTTTTTTGTTTTAGATGGACATTCAACAAATCTAATCGATTTAATTTCCGTAAACGCAAGTGATATGGACACCGGCGAAAACGCAAAAATAAAATATTCAATCGTCAATCAAATTCAAGGATTTCTAATAGACGATTACAGCGGAACGATTCGCGTTAATCAAAGCAATATTTCCGTCCCAATTCACGATTATCAATTAACCGTAAAAGCCGAAGACTTAGGAACTCCTTCTCTTCACTCATTAGCGGCCGTTCGAGTTAAGGTGAACAGCGGAGGTGGACAACCGAGACAAAAAGATAAAGATTACAAAGTACAAATTCCTGAAGATACGCCAAAAGGGACGAAAATTTTACATTTGCCGCATTCGGGACAAAACAAAATTAGTTACTTAATAATAGAAGGTAACGATGATGGTGTTTTTGAGATTGCGAATCCGAGTGGGGTCATTATTTTGGTTAAAACTCTCGATAGAGAACACAAAGATTTTTATAATTTAAAATTATCAACCGGCGTTGGATACTCATCGAATTATTCAATGATTTCCGTTCAAGTTTCTGTGGATGATACCAACGATAACGCTCCAGTTTTCGAACAGGAAGATTACGAGTACACCATTAAAGAGGACGTAGCTGTAGGAACGACCATTTCTGTAATTTCCGCAAAAGATAACGATCAAGCGAACACGTTACATTCAGAAATCCTTTACGATATAACATCAGGAAATGATTTAGGTTTATATAGGATCGATGATTCCGGAGATTTTCTTGTTAATAACACCCTTGATTACGATAACGGCTTGAATGTACATAATTTAGTGATTAGAGCTTGCGATAAAGCTCCAAATCCTTTGTGTACTTTAGCCACTTTACAAATCATTTTGGAAGATTCGAACGATAACGAACCGAAATTTCCTGTTCAAGAATATTTAGAATTCGTCGCTGAGAACGAGGCTGTTGGAACAGCTGTTTTTACAGCACAAGCCACCGATTTGGATAAAGGCGTTTTTGGATTTTTAAATTACTCGATTGTGTCATCGACGAATCATCAAGTTTACACAAACAATGATGACGCGTCGAAATTATTTCATATCGATGCTTTAAGCGGGGTGGTTGTTACAAACGCCGTTTTTGATTACGAACAAAGAAATCGATACGTTTTTATTGTAAAAGCGAGTGACGTTGGGGGGAAATCGGCGTTTGTTAAGGTTCGAATTGAAATTGAAAGTAAAGATGAGTTTCACCCGCAATTTACGGAGAGAACTTATAAATTTGGGTTGGGATCTTCGATTAAATTTGGCGATATTGTTGGGCATGTTACGGCTACGGATAGGGATAAAGGACCGGATGGAAGAGTTGTTTATCAATTGACGACTCAAAATCCTTATTTTAAAATAAATAGAACAACGGGGGCTGTTATTATTAAAAAGAAGTTTGATAACGCTGAATTATTTTCGAGTCGCGATGTGAGTTTGGTGATAACAGCAAGTTCTGGAAGGCAAGGATCCTTAACTAATATGACCGTTGTTGAAATTTCGATTGATCCCTTAAACGATATTAGTACAAATTTAGCTATTAATAACAAAGATGGAAAAACGGTTCAAAATTCGAGCGGGATCGCCGATTGGGCTTTGGGGTTATTAATTTCATTAATTTTGCTATTAATAACATTCGGGGCTGTTTTTGTGTTTTTACACATGAGGAATAAGAAAAATAAGAAAGTAAATAAGCCCAATTTAGGGAGCGAAGCGGTTAGTACATCAAATAATTACGTCGATCCTTCCGCTTTTGATACAATTCCGATTAGAAACACCCCGGGGCTCTCCAACAATCAATTTGCGCCACCGAAATACGACGAAATTCCTCCTTACGGTGGTGGACACGCTGCTAGTTCAAATTCGGGGGCGGCGACTACTTCAGAATTATCGGGATCGGAACAATCGGGTTCCAGCGGGAGGGGATCAGCTGAAGAAGGTGATGATGGCGAAGACGAAGAAATTAGGATGATTAATGAGGGTCCGTTACAAAGGGATTCGGGGATTCACCGACAAAATGATGACGAAGATAATTTATCGGATGTTTCTGTAAGGAATACCCAAGAATATTTAGCGAGATTAGGAATTGTTAATAACGGAAGCGCGGCGCAAACCGCGACGAGATTATGTGGAGATCCAAGACCGGGAAATAGTCATCAATCCGTACCTTTAGATAGTTTACACATGTTTGACGAAGACGGTAACGCTGAAAATATCTCAAATTTTTACGCCAAATTAAACGACGTCGCCGGTTCAGATAGAGCTAGCTCATCGGATGAAAATTCAAACGCGAATAATTTAACGACGGCGATGGATCATGTTATGGCGATAGGTTACGGGGATGTTCCAACGGTAACCCATCAACCATCAATGAACGGATCGTTAAGTTCAATTGTACATAGCGAAGAAGAACTTGCTGGAAGTTATAACTGGGATTATCTTTTAGACTGGGGGCCTCAATATCAACCCTTAGCCCACGTTTTCTCCGAAATAGCGCGATTAAAAGATGATACCGCTTCAGTTCAAAGCGCGACGAGTGGGAATTCAAGCGTTAAAAGTAAAAATTCTATCGTACCAGCGAAAAATATTCCCCCGCCGTTAATAACGAGCGTCGCACCGAGATCGGTGATTAATTCACGAGCTGGTCCTAGTCATCATAATCCGAATCATAACCAAATTATTATTTTACCAAGATCACCGATAAGTCATGATGCCTCCGGGGCGACGTTTAGTACATCCGCGGCGATGTCACCGAGTTTTTCACCTTCTTTATCACCGTTAGCAACAAAATCACCATCAATTTCACCGTTAGTCACTCCAGGGTTGTCTACAGCTCATCATATGATTCCAAGACAACCACCTCAAAGTAGATCGAAAACTGTGGTGGACACTGAACTGAGACTTTAGTGAATTTTTTTTTAATATGGAAAGTTAAATTAATAAAGATTTAGTGTTCGGCTGTGTAATGGAAAATTTAACTTTAAAGTTGTGGAATTAAACATTTTTTTAGTTTAGTTAGAAAAAAAAAATAAATAAATGACTTTTTAATTAAATGAATGCTATTAATGACTGCAATAAAAATGTGTATATATTATTATATTTTTATAATAAACGTGAAATCGTATTTTTTTACTTTTTTAGACTGTATGTAAATAGTAATTTGTAATAAAAAAAACGAAAACATTGTGCTCATTAGCTAATAGTGCTTCTCGAATGCCATTTTTAGCCATAACAAAACTAATTTCCGTTTTTTTTTTTTTTGTACTGTTTGTTATTTTTGTATATTTTTGTACGACTTTTTTTTGTAAACCAAAAAAAAATTAAAACCATAAATTATATTAATTTATATAATTATTGTAATTAATTTTACACAAAAAACAAACCGAATCTTTTTTATTAATTAATTGTAGATATTGTACATGTAGCAGCGATTCCGAAAAATGTAGCGACGTGTGTATTGTGTATGTGATTCCCGATTTATATCGATTTTCTGTAAACTCAAAGAAAATCCAGCCTTTTTAAACTGTATGTAAAAAAAAAACACGCGGTATAGTAAATTATTTTTTGTTAATAACATCGAAAAAAAATCGAATAGAGTTTCTTGATGCGCAAAGAGTGTCATAAATGTTAGTTATTTTTGTAAATGAAATGTACAAAGAAAAATAAAAGTAAATAAATAAACATGTTTGTTTTTAATTGTTTTAAATAATATACAGGGTGATTTATTAGCTCACCATCAAACTTTGACATATGATAGCTAATGCAATTGCCAAAAAAAATGTAAATGAACATTACATTCATAAGAAAACTACAAAAAAGTTAGTGTTTTCATCAAAAAGGAACTTTTAATGTACAGGGTGTCCCAATTTCGATGTCCGCATAGGCTATCTCCGAAACTAAAAGAGATAGAAAAAAAGTAGCTTACATGTCATGATCTCGTTTTTCGAGAAAATGCTAATGCCGAAAACTCCGAACAGCTATCGTCTTTTGTTTTCGCCCTATCGGCAAAAACTGAAAATTTTGCGAAAACGACAATCGCGAATATCTCACTTATTATCAAAGATGGAGTATTATAAATAAAACATTATATGGACAACTTTTTACGAAGAATTCAGTGGCGTAGGTAGAATTTTTATCCCATCTTTTATTTTCGAGATTTTTGACGTAACTTTATTTTTTTAAATGGGAACCATAGTTGGCTATGACCTAAAATAATTTGTTATTTTCTTCTGATAACAAATATATATAGTTTGTGGGACATATTTCTTATAGTTATTGAATAATTAACAAAAAATCATTTTGTTCTATGTAAAACTAATGTATGTATTTAAAAGTTAATGTTGCTATGGTAATAACCATACATACTATGATGGAACATAATGTATCAATTTTTTTTGTTCTTTCTAAAACTATTGTATGTATTTAAAACTTAATGTTGTTATGGTGATAACCAGACCATGATGGAAAACATTGTTTCCAATAGGGCCGTTAACGTCAATCGATTAGAAAGACCGTCTTTCAAAAAATCGATAATGTAAATTAAATTAGACGGATTAGTAACGTTTTCACGTTCGAAAATTGTTTAATTTTTGCAATAATTAATGTGAAACTTTAAAATTCCCCACCCCTGATTCATTGTGACGTTTTAAGTAAGAAGAAAGAAATCACGTCCGTGATTTCTCTCCCGTTTTCTTCTGTTTTCGTCTAGCGCGTAAGATTCGTAGCATTGTCTCTCTCCAGGAATTTTATTGATTTTTATATGCTCCAATCATACGCTCAAATTTGAGTGACGCGCTACTGAATTCGCGGCCTGTAATTTCAAACTTTATTATTTTTTTTTGGAAAAACTAAGCCTCAGAATCAAAAATTAAAAAATATGGGGTATCAATCAATTTTAAAAAACTTTCGAATGAGCCAATAAAAAAAAAATAGTTAACGGCCCTATTATTGCCAAAGTTTGTAGTAGTATTTAAAAATTCACTAACAACTCTGGCATTATCTGCTGGTGCTCCGTCGTATTGAAAATATATCATTTAAGACATATTTAATGGTAAATTGTCGCCTTACAATGTGCCGCCTTAATATATTGAGGTATTTATCTGAGTTTAAGTTTTTATGGTAGATACTATATGCCAAAATTCTATTATCTAAAAGGGCACACCATACATTGAAACCCAACCTTCTTTGAACACTCAGAGAATTCATTGGTCCAGATGACATTTTGAACAAACAGCAGATTATTTAATTTTTTTAAATATCATCTACAAAATTCTAATCTTAGATTGGCACCTCTGGCACGTAAATAATGAGGTAGCCCCGCTTTGTATGGTTTATACATATTTTTCTTTCATACTCGGGAGCAGCGGCTTTTGGGTCAGACGTCTTGTTCAATTTCTCTGCAAGACGTTGATGGATTTATCGCAACTGAAGCCAACACATTGAGTTCATCCTCTTACAGGTCATTTTGGTATGTTTTTGCACGTGGTTTGGGGAAGGACCAAAAATCTATTAAATTTTCTACTAACCGGCTGAAAGTTCTTACGTAATATAATTCCGTGGCTAACGTCGCATTCTTATCTGATAACATATAGCATTCCATCATGTTACATTTTTCATAATTTTCGAAATTCATTGTAAAGTTTTATTCAGTTTTGTTATACTTTGACACTTAACATGCTGGTGCATCGTACCAGCATATAATGCCAGAGTTGTTATCGAATTTTTAAATACAAACTTTGGCAATTATTTGATACATTATGTTCCATCATAGTATGTATGGTTATCACCATAGCAACATTAACTTTTAAATACATACATTAGTTTTAGATAGAACAAAATGAATTTTTGTTAATTATTCAATAACTATAAGAAATCTACCCCACAAACTATATATATTTGTTATCAGAAGAAAATAACAAATTATTTTAGGTCATAGCCAACTATGGTTTCCATTTAAAAAAATAAAGTTACGTCTAAAATCTCGAAAATAAAAGATGGGAAAAAAATTCTACCTACGCCACTGAATTCTTCGTAAAAAATTGCCCATATAATGTTTTATTTATAATACTCCATCTTTGATAATACGTGAGATATTCGCGATTGTCGTTTTCGCAATATTTTCAGTTTTTGCCGATAGGGCGAAAACAAAAGACGATAGCTATTCGGAGTTTTCGGCATTAACATTTTCCCGAAAAACGAGATCATGACATGTAAGCTACTTTTTTTCTATCTCTTTTAGTTTCGAAGATAGCCTTTGCGGACATCGAAATTGGGACACCTGTACAATATCCAGAAATATGCATATTGATAGTTTCTGCAAATGTAGGTTATCCAGAAAACAGCATATTGGAAGTTTGTCCAAATGTGCATATTGGTAGTTTCTACAAATGTAAATTATCTAGAAACCAGCGCATTAGCAGTTTCTGCAAATGCAAGTTATCCTGAAATATGCATATTGATAGTTTCTGGAAATGTGTATATTGGTAGTTTTTGGAAATGCAAGTTATCCTATACTTAGCCTATAGAAAGAATAATCAAATCAACACCACACTTGTCATTTTATCTAACGCAGACATCGAAATATTACTTGGTTAACCCATTTGCATCATAAGTTCAGATACGCTTTTAGTACGGAGCGAAATAGATATTATTTACACAATTATTACCTTCTTCAGAAACAAGTTTGAAGTATTATACGATGATGGGGAAGTTGATTTGTAACGCGACTCGTAAAAGTGAACATCAGAACTTTTTAGGAGGAATGGACGTAAAGAAAGCCCAGATTCCGTTTCGGTAAAAACTCATAGATTAAACATAGATGCACAACATACATCTGTGGGAAACTTCCAAGTCAAATAAACTTTAATTGTTTAAAGGAAGATGTTTAAAATATTATTTCGCTTACAGATTTAAGCAAAATTCTTTGTCGTCGAATTTGTGGTTGTGAATACTTTTTATCTTACCTTAATTGCGATAGAAGGTCTTTGGGAGTATGCTACATTAAGTTTCGCCATGGAAAGGAGTGCACAGGAATTTAAGGAGAAATTCTTCTTTCGGTCTACAAATTAAACATTAATTGACTAATATCTTGTATTCAAAATATTATTATTTTGCATTCAAATATATATATCACCAACATACGATTCAACATAAATTATATTTACGTGTTTTACCAACAAATTTGTTTATCACAAACAAAGGTTTTTAAAGTTTTTTGTGTTAACAATCGAATTGCATGAGTGGGAATGGCAGAATTATATAAAACACACAAAATGTTATTATCAATTCTCGCAGCATGACATTTATGATATTCCGAACACCAATAAGTTTCGTTCCCCATCGAAATATTTCTCAAAGAATCCTCTTTTTTAATATACCCACATTCGTTTTCTTGATTTCCTTGAATTTTATCTTTATCATTATTTAATACATCCATTACCGCTTGATAATAAAAGCTCCTTAAAATATCCAATCGATGAGATCCGCTTGAAGCTCGTTTACCAATCGATTGATGTGGACATCTCGACATCATATATTTCCCAATTGGTATATTTATTAACAAGAGTCTAATAAAACATTTATTATTTTATCATACAAATGATGTAGAATTTAATTTATTTTACCCCAAAATTCCTTGATCGAATTGCAAAGAACTTGGAAAATTTTTAGGATAACATTGTCCGGCAGCTGCTAAAACTTCCAACAAATTTTTGAACGATTGCGTTGAAAATTGTTCGACTTCTTCTAAAGAAGGCGTTGGGCCACAAAGACAACAAAGTTGAACATCCGGAATTAAAGTTACCGATATGAAACGAAAAGCAGCCTAAAATTAATTTTAATTAAGAAATTAATTACTCCCTCTGTCCCAAATTATGATATACAAAACTTTGAAAACTATTTTATTGTATTTGTAAAATTAGTATTTCAATTTGTAACTTCATTTAAACATAGCTGTTTCAATGGCAGTTTGGTTGCACAAACATTATAATAGAAACAGGTAAACTCACTTCGCGGCAGTTTTTCTTTATTAATGTGCTCAATTTTATTATGTTGCCTCCTGAGGCCATCATTGTTGACTCCATGCACTTTGTAGTGTCAAGAATACGTTATCTAATTTTTCTTTAGTTAATACATACGTCGAAGGCACTTTCAATACAATCTATTAATTCATCCATAGTTTTTGGCGATGTTTGGTACTGCTAAGACTAAATAGCATTGAAGAAGCCAAGGACTGTTCAGGATCTCTTGATCTTTTGATCCTTTGGCCATCAATTCCGTATCGTTTTCATAAGAATACGGTTTTGCATTATCTTGTTGAACATAAATTTTCTTGGCTTTATGCGCTTTTGGGGAATTTGGATATAATCGCTGGTAAAACGTTATTGATAATCATCTTTTTGCATTCTGCTGCGTTAATAGACTCGATGTTTTTGGTCACCATTGTCACCTCTTGCCCAGTTCTTGCTGTTTATTTTTGTAGATTCTTTATAAACAAAAGGCCAGAGTCCAAACTATGCGTCTTTTAAGACGGCTGAACCTGAATGTTTCTAGTTCTAGGACAAATGTTAGTAAATTCTAGTGACAGTGCTAGGTAGCGCTAGTTAGCATAAGGGTAGTCATAAGGACATCACCTTTTTCCAAGCAAAACTTTTCCTTTGCAAAACTATCCAATGGTGTTTGTTCAAATTAGCATCAGAAAATCTTGACTAAAAACCGATGGAGCATAGAAAACGAGTTAATGTACGAATTTTTCAGTGATAACATTGTAGAATACTTATTATTATACACAGGGTGTGTCAAATGTCTGGAATATAGCCAATAACTTCGCCATTTCTGGTTTTAAAGAAAAATGTTTCAAATAAAAATTCTTTATTAATTGTGGCGCATTTTTTTACGATAATTGCTTGTTTACATTGTTCTTTGTTTCGTTGCTATGGCAACCAACATTGTTATTTTAAATGGGATGCATACGATTTGATATGTTCATCGCATAAAGTTACTTATGCTCTATCAAAGTATGCAAAAAAAAATAATTAATTAAGTTTATTGCTACCAAATCAGCAATACATTCCACAAACAATTAAATTTTTAGCAATACTACAATTACATTTATCACATTACAATACAATACATTTTATTTCCTATCCTACCCCTCCCCATCTCCTCCCCGCATCTCCCTACGCTGCCTTGTCGCCACCACCTCCCTCATCCATTCTCTTCCCTCTGCCCTCTCCCCCAGCATCTGCTTCCAGCCGATCACCTCCTCTCTTAGCTCGTCACACTCCCTCAGTAGGTGCTCCAACGACTCCCACTACCCCCCACATAGCCTACAACCCCTCTCCTCATCTCTCATCCAATACCTATTCGCTCTCTCCTCATTGCCGCATCTGAATCTTGCCACCATCCTCTTCCCCTCCTCATCCCCCTCCACCGACAGGTACTTCGGCAATCCCTCCGTTATTATTTCCTCGTACTTAGGGTTGTACCTGCTCTCCCTTATCTGCCCCCTTCTTTCTTGCCTCTGTACATCTCTATCCCTGCTCTCCAGCTTTTTCCACATCTCAATCCCTTCCCTCCTTCTATCATCTACCGCTTTCACTGAGTACCACACCCTTTTGAAATATTCCTCCCTCCCTCGTTGCCCGTAACCCCCTTTCCCTGCCTTAATCTCTTTCCAGCACTCCCCCAAAATTTTACATTGAGACCTCCCTTCAACCCTCTCCTCAAAACGTACCGCCCTTTTACCCGCCTCCACTCTTAACTTATCAACCTTCACCTCTTCTCTGACTATGTACTCCGGCGTCTCTTTTGCCAACCCCAAAACCCATCTCCAATACCTGGCCTGTACGCCTTCCAATAGCCCTTGCTCTTTCCACCCCCAAAGCTCCGCCCCGTACATCATAACACTTCGAATCAAGCACTCGAATATCATCTTCCTTTTTTCCATATCCCTTCCAAATAATCTCTCTCCCCACCCCCAGACCTGCCCCATCACCTTATTCGCCTTCTTTGCCATTGCCCTCACATGCGCGCCTTCCTTGTTGTCCTCTCTAAATCTGTACCACAAATATGTGTACTCCCTCGCCTCCTCTATCTCCTTCCCTTCCCACCTCCAGTCTTCGCTCTTCCTTCTACCCCCTTTACAGAAGTTCATAACCTTTGTCTTTCCTACATTCACCTCCAGAGCCTTCCCCCTAAAATAACTCTCCAAACAAAATATATGCATCCCATTTAATACAACAATGTTGGTTGCCATAGCAACGAAACAAAAAACAATGCAAACAAGCAAATATTGCCAAAAAATGCGCCATGATTAATAAACAGAGCCCGGACAGTTTAGGAAAGTGATCCTAAAACGCCTCCCACTCCAGTCTCAATATTCAATGAATTAAATCGAAGCGTACGCTTATGAAGGCATTCGTTTAGTGTGGAGGGGCGCACGTTTCCTAAACTGTCCGGGCTCTGTTGATAAAGAACTTGTATTTGAAACATTTTTTTCTAAAACCACAAATGGCGAAGTTATTGGCTACATTCGACATTTGACACACCTGTATATTATATACTATTAATTCATCCATAGCTTTTGGCGATGTTTGGTGCTGCAAAGACTGAATAGCATTGGAGAAGCCAGGGTCTAAAACATTCAAATCAGGGCTATTCGGTGGCTGACATAGAGCCATAAAGCCAAGACATAAATTGTCAAGACATAAATTGTCTTGGCTTTATGCGCTTTTAGGGAATTTGGATCTAATGCTGGTAAAACGTTATCATCTTTTTGCATTCTGCTGCGTGAATAAACTCGATGATTTTGGTCATCATTGTTCGTCTTGCTCGATTCTTGCTGTTTATTTTTGTGGGTTCTTTTGAAAGTTCCGTTGAAATACTGTTTTCTGGCACTGTCATAGCGTGGTCTGGCCACTGCAACCATAAACATAATTTTAGTTATGAACCGTTTACTTTTACAGTGCCTTTCTGGTTTTACTTCGTCCAGCGTGATTTTGACCTTTTAACTTGCGATAAGTAAAACCACTTTTCGTCTATATGTACGTAGTTGTAAAAGTCTCGTTCTTTCGTTACAGTCCATTAGTAGTGGCTTCATTATTGAGGATATTATTTTAGAGTCGTCCCTCTTTGAAAATGCGAAAAACGATCGATTTTGGAATGTTTATTGCAAACGACAAACTCCGAATTGTGCCATGTCGGCGATTAAGTGGAGATTCTTTGATTTTATCAAAATTCTCCCAGTAATTGTTGCGCTTTCGGCCACAATACCTTTTTCTGGAAACCACAAATATTTCGTTCAGCCTATTCCAAATACGCGTAAAATTTAGTCAGGAAACATCAAACTTCCTTGCAACTTGACCAATAACATCACGCTATTAATATTTGATATTATATCTGATATTTTTTATTATACAATTCAAGACAAATATCTCCCATAATTTTGACACAACAAGTATCTTGTAATTGTCAGACAAATTGACATATCTCAACATAGCCGCCTAATACTTAATTAGATAATATAAAAGATACTACTAGATTATATTAAATGGGTAGAAACTTGTTAATTCTCCAAACTTTCCTTAACCCAAAAATTTTAGAGAAATGTATACCATAATATGGGACAGAGGGAGTAATTAAGAGATTACGAAATTTACATTTGGGCTTTTATATGGTAAAAAAACCGGGATATCTTTACTACTTGATGTATTTTCTACTACAGCCAAAAAGGATAACAATTTTAATTCATCCGGGCATAAACTCCACCAACTTTCAGTTGCAACAGCAATTTTTCCATGAATTAAAATGCAACTAAACATTGTATCAATGGTTTCTGTGAAAGAATTAAGAACGCTTTGTATGTTTTGATTTTCTGGGCATAAAATACATTCAACTAAATTTACTAAGTCGCTACTGTGTTTATTTGACGAATCCCCACAATCTAATGTATCTAATAATCTATCTATTATTGGATAACAAGTCTATAAAAGAAAAAGATTATAAATTATTCATTTCTAACTTACAAATCTTACTCGTAATTCTCGTTTTAATCGTTCAACATTTCTTTGTTGCTTAATCTCATCGAAACCAACCACTAAAACCATCGCGTTAAACATCGAATCTAATAACTTCTCAAAAACATCGACGGTACATCCCGAAGCGATTCCAATAAGAACCACACTATCATGGAATTCCTTCCAAACAACGCAATGATCTTGAGTTTCCGTACTGATTAAATTAATTAGGTGCGACTTTGAGAACATGTGTACACCATTTAAGGAGCCAATTATTGAAAAAGATAACTAAAAAGGGCTAAAATAAAAATTAATACCTTGGTTTTTGCGACGTACATTTTCGGTACATCCTTTACTTCTCGTGAAAATTGGAAGACCTCCTCCGGAAGTTACACAAATTATATGAGCGGTCATATTTTCGTTTATTTAAATTAAATGAATCGAGAAAATTAAAGATTGAGGTTATGTTTTGATGTTATTGTGGGTTAAGGACCTATGTTGACGGAATTTAGCGCCATCTCTGTGAAATATTTTTAATTTTATGTTTCGGGGTTAAAAATATAGATGGCGAATTAAATTTTTATAAATAAATAATTAATTTTTAATAAAAATTAATTCATTTCTATAAAAAGAGATTAATTTGTGGTATTTTTGGTTTTAATAAAAGAATTTGTTAAAATTTGTTAATAAATTTTAAATTTGATTTATTTATTAAAATTATTTTCTTGGTGATTTTTTTTAAATCACTTTTAATTTAAATAAAAATTAATTTATTTATTTTTTGCGCATTAAACCGCAATCATAAACCTCTTTCGCGTGTTGAAAAGCTAACCTCGCGCAAAGCTTGGCGGTTTCGCCGTTGCGAATCGACGCGGGCGCTGTCGTCGTTTTCGATTTTCCAAAGCTTCCACGATCAGTTTGCGATTGTATATAACGACGTCGACGTCGCGACGCCCTCACCAACGCATTGGTGTGTCAATTTTCAATTTTTCCCTCTCGGGACGTAGCAAAAATGTAAATCTTTAAGATCGCGAGCCAAGAAACGCTCCGAATCGATACGATTTCATTCGCAAACAGATTTTAATCCTGTTTTTCTCGCAAAGAAATGGAGCTTTTAATAATAATTGAAGTGTTAATATGATAATAGAGGTTCGCTTATTAAGGAGAAACTCAGTGTTGTCATGTGCAACTTTATGGATATTCCACGTAGTATAGACGTCAAAAAGAAGATTACAATATGTTAAAAAAACTGAAACACATCGATTCCGGTTAGAGAAGAAGAAAAAAATAACATCACAACGGGAACGAAGATAACGAGTTCGTTGTTTTAATATTAATTATTAATTGACAACCGAGTAAACGTTCAGTTTTATGTATGTAAGTGGTAAGATGCTGCTTCTGGTGATGTTGAGATGACAAGAAATCATTGAAGATGCCTGGAGGAAGACGGGGCTTAGTCGCCCCACAGAATACATTTTTAGAGAACATTATAAGACGTTCAAATCAACAGCGTAAGTATTGAAACATTTTTCTTTCAGTGAACATAAAATAACTTGTTAACATTCATTCTCTTTTCACCCCCTTTTTTGGTGCCTCCGAGTTCTCAATGGCAATAAAATTAAATAAATGAACTCCCTCTTTACATCTACAAGCAATGAATTAGAATCCCTTAATTTTTTTATATACACCAGATTGCTTTGGGGGAGTGCTTTCTGTTGGTGTTGAAAAAAACCTAATTATTCTCTGTGTTGGAGGGTAAAAAGCGCGCGGATTTGAAAAGCTATCTTTGGCTACCATCCAGTTGATGGTCGTCGTCGCAAATCGTAAATGTGGAAGCCCCAGTAAACCCTTAACGACTAATCGATATCACTCACTGTTGCATATACGCGAGCAAGTGCAAGCTCGATCGAGTTTCTTATCTTTCACCGTGACCTTGAAAATATCTTGAAAACACTTTCAAGGAGGTGATGTTATCACAATATTTTACTTTTTTTTTGTTTAACTGCCAACTAATAGTTTCGATTGATTCTAAATGGAGATGATGTTATCTGGATGACGTAGCTAAAAATGCACGTCACCCTTTAACCTAGAAGTGAGTCGAGTGCGTCCGAACAAAGTCGAATAAGGGGTTGTTCACCCCAAAGTGCACACAGTACCGGAGGTCCAGAAATAGAAAATGAATCTATTAATAGCGAACCATGCATATGCAACGTTGCGTTCAATGTTGATGTTATTCATCCCCAAACAACATCAACATTAATCTTAAGATGTCAAAAAATAAATGAATAAACAAATAAAATGAAAAAGCTTTAAACCAAAAAATAACTTCAAGTTTTATAAAAAGAGTCTTCGAAAAAGTTTCTCACTTCTTTTTATGGAAATAGTTCCAAGCGAATTCGTGGAAAACTTTAAATGTAACGCTCTTTTCATGCCAATTTGTGTATTGGAGATATCTCAGTATCGATTTTCAGTATTTATGGAGAACTTAACATTTATTAGTAAAACAAATTTTGAGTTACAAAATTAATATTAATTATTAAAAGCGGGTTAATTCTGCATATATTCGCGCCGAGATTGATTTTATTCAAATCTATTATGTAAACACTTGTTAACAAAACTATCAATTTTCTTCAATCTTTTATCAAACTAAAACTAGAATTAAGACTTGCACTACTATTAGAACTAACACTTGACGTAGAACTAGAAATATTCGGGTTTAGCCATGCTTCTCTCAAGACGGCTAAATCTGAATGTTTCTAGTTCTAGATTTAGTGTTAAATTTAATTTTGGTTCAATAAAAATATAGATTAATCTATCATTAAATAACAATTAAAACTAGAACTAACACTAGACCTAGTACATCTGAAGACGCATGGCTAAACTCGAAACTTTCTAGTTCTAGGTAACTTTCTAGTGTTAGTTCTAATTTTAGTTTTAGAACTAACACTATACTTAGAACTAGAAACACTCGGGTTTAGCCGCACGTCTCGCAAGACGGCTAAACCCGAATGATTCTAGGTCTTGTGTTAGTTCTAGTGATAGTGCTAGTGTAAAACTACAAGTAACACTAGACCTAGAATTAGAAACAATCGGGTTTAGCCGCACGTCTCTCAAGACGGCTAAACCCGAATGATTCTAGTTCTAGGTCTTGTATTAGTTCTAGTGTTAGTTCTAGGTCTTGTATTAGTTTGTAGTGTTAGTTCTAGTTTTAGTTCAATAAAAATATGTAACATAGTGATATCTAGTGCTAACTAGTGCTATCTAGCATTGTCACTAGAACTAATACCAGACCTAGAACTAGAAACATTCGGGTTTAGCCGCACGTCTCTCAAGACTGCTAAACCCAAATGATTCTAGGTCTTGTGTTAGTTCTAGTGATAGTGCTAGTGTAAAACTAAAAGTAACACTAGACCTACAACTAGAAACATTCGGGTTTAGCTGCACGTCTCTCAAGACGGCTAAACCCGAATGATTCTAGTTCTATGTCTTGTGTTAGTTCTAGTGATAGTGCTACTGTAAAACTAAAACTAACACTAGACCGAGAACTAGAAACATTCGGGTTTAGTCGCACGTCTCTCAAGACGGCTAAACCCGAATGATTCTAGTTCTAGGTCTTGTATTAGTTCTAGTGTTAGTTCTAGGTCTTGTATTAGTTTGTAGTGTTAGTTCTAGTTTTAGTTCAATAAAAATATGTAACATAGTGATATCTAGTGCTAACTAGTGCTATCTAGCATTGTCACTAGAACTAATACCAGACCTAGAACTAGAAACATTCGGGTTTAGCCGCACGTCTCTCAAGACTGCTAAACCCAAATGATTCTAGGTCTTGTGTTAGTTCTAGTGATAGTGCTAGTGTAAAACTAAAAGGAACACTAGACCTACAACTAGAAACATTCGGGTTTAGCCGCACGTCTCTCAAGACGGCTAAACCCGAATGATTCTAGTTCTATGTCTTGTGTTAGTTCTAGTGATAGTGCTACTGTAAAACTAAAACTAACACTAGACCGAGAACTAGAAACATTCGGGTTTAGTCGCACGTCTCTCAAGACGGCTAAACCCGAATGATTCTAGTTCTAGGTCTTGTATTAGTTCTAGTGTTAGTTCTAGGTCTTGTATTAGTTTGTAGTGCTAGTTCTAGTTTTAGTTCAATAAAAATATGTAACATAGTGATATCTAGTGCTAACTAGTGCTATCTAGCATTGTCACTAGAGCTAATACCAGACCTAGAACTAGAAACATTCGGGTTTAGCCGCACATCTCTCAAGACTGCTAAACCCAAATGATTCTAGGTTTTGTGTTAGTTCTAGTGATAGTGCTAGTGTAAAACTAAAAGTAACACTAGACCTACAACTAGAAACATTCGGGTTTAGCCGCACGTCTCTCAAGACGGCTAAACCCGAATGATTCTAGTTCTGTCTTGTGTTAGTTCTAGTGATAGTGCTACTGTAAAACTAAAACTAACACTAGACCGAAAACTAGAAACATTCGGGTTTAGTCGCATGTCTCTCAAGACGACTAAACCCGAATGTTTCTTGTTCTAGATTTAATTTTCATTCTAGTCTTACGTCAATAAAAATATACAACAATCTAGCACTGAATAACAATTAAAACTAGAACTAACACTAGACGTAGAACTAGAAAGTTCTAGGTCTAGTGTTAGTTCTAGGTCTAGTGTTAGTTCTAGATCTAGTGTTAGTTCTAGGTTTAGTTATAGAACTAACACTAGACCTAGAACTAAAAACAATCGGGTTTAGCCGTGCATCTCTCAAGACGGGTTAAACCTAAATGTTTTTAGTTCTAGGTCTAGTGTTAGTTCTAATTCTAGTTTTAGAACCAACACTAGACTTAGAACTAGAAACATTCGGGTTTAGCCACACGTCTCTCAAGACGTCTAAACCCGAATGTTTCTAGTTCTAGGTCTAATGTTCATTCTAGTCTTAGGTCAATAAAAATATACAACAATCCAGCACTGAATAACAATTAAAACTAGAACTAACACCAGACCTAGAACTAGGTCTGACTAGCTTAACGCTGAATATCAACTAAAAGAGTTAATATTGTTGTATTCGTTATTTCTTTCCATTTTAAAGCATTAAATAAAATAACAATGTCTTCTGTTTGTACTTTTATTGAAAAATGGATTATTTGTTTTCAATTCTACCGGTTTCGGTTCAATAGTAGAACCATCCTCAGGACCCTCGAATTTCGTCAGTTTATTTTTAAGTCTCTTGCGATAGTTAACATGTTAAAAATTTTTCTTCAATTCACAAGAACTTGTGTTTTTTACTTGTAGGGTATTAGCTATTAAGTTCAAAGTTAGTTTGGCAGGAATATGTGTGATACATATTCATCATATTTAGTCCTGAGGATGGTTCTACTATTGAACCGAAACCGGTAGAATTGAAAACAAATAATCCATTTTTCAATAAAAGTACAAACAGAATACATTGTTATTTTATTAAAAGAGTTAACACTAGAGTTAACACTAGCACTACAACTAAGGCTACACCTAGAACTAGATACATTCAAGTTTAGTCGTCTTGAGAGACGTAAGACTAAACCTGAAACTTTATAGTTCTAAGTCTAGTCTTAGTTCTAGTTTTAGTTTTAGACACAGAGTTTCACTCAAGACGGCTTAACCTGAATGTTTCTAGTTCTAGGTCTAATATTAGTTCGTCTTCAGACGCACGGTTAAACCCGCGTTCTAGATCTAGTGTTAGTTCTAGGTTTAGTTATAGAACTAACACTAGACCTAGAACTAAAAACAATCGGGTTTAGCCGTGCGTCTCTCAAGACGGGTTAAACCCGAATGTTTTTAGTTCTAGGTCTAGTGTTAGTTCTAATTCTAGTTTTAGAACTAACGCTAGACTTAGAACTAGAAACATTCGGGTTTAGCCACACGTCTCTCAAGACGACTAAACCCGAATGTTTCTAGTTCTAGGTCTAACGTTCATTCTAGTCTTAGGTCAATAAAAATATACAACAATCCAGCACTGCATAACAATTAAAACTAGAACTAACACCAGACCTAGAACTAGAATCATTTGGGTTTAACCAAACTACATTAAAAAGTAATTCTTAAAACGTTATATGCTAATATAAAAAAATCTAATTTCGCAAAATAAATTTTAAATCGTTTAAATATAAATAAATAGTATAAACTTAGTTTTTTAATTTGTTTTGTTAATGGGATTTTCCGGTAAATATCCAAGTAGTACTTCACGTGAGGGTAAATCGAGAACGTACTTAATCGGTTTTCCGCTCCCCACCGAACGACCGGAAACCGGAATCAATCGATTCGTTATTTCCGTAAAATTTCAACTTAAAAATCGGGCGAATTTTATTTACGTACGTTGATGTGAAATCTTTTGCATTCAAACTTATCCCGTGTAAATATCCGCCAGGAAATAAACGCGCTATTTGCCGGGCGCTTCTAATCTAATTCTAGAATCCTTGCGAGGTTTTATGGTCAATAACTTCGAGATAACCTTTGACATTTCACGTTGCTGCCGCATTAGTTACCTATCTACATCGCGGACGAAAATTTAATTTTAAAAAGAAAATATTGGAGGAAAAACGGGGTTTAATAATAATAATATTTGATGAGAAGTTGTCCTTGACGGGAAACATCTAGGGCAGTAGGACGTTTTAAAAACGATCTATAAAAAGGGTTTAAATCACACTGCGGGATGATCGTATCGTTTCAAACGCGGCTTAACATGCCAAGGGTAAAGCAATCAAGAGCTCTAACTATTCCATTTTCAATAAACACACGCATTTTGATGATTAACAAAAAATGTTTAAATAAAAATAATCTTTGGCGTTGCGAGGTTATAAATTATTTTGAGTGGTAATAAATGTTATGTTTAGTTGTTACGCCGGCATTGTGCTCGTAAACTTTAGAGAGGTCATCGGGTCTAACGATCTTGTTGGAGGTTTGATGTGAATTTTTGGCATTTGCTTGGTTTCTATTACGTTGGTTGGATCCAAATCCAGCGTAGCTAGTCGTCTTTAGAGACGTGCGGCTAAACCCAAATGATTCTAGTTCTAGGTATAGTGTTAGTTCTACATAGTAATAGGGCTAGTGTAAAACTAGAACTAACACTATACCTAGAACTAGAATCATTTGGGTTTAGCCGTCTTTAGAGACGTGCGGCTAAACCCAAATGATTCTAGTTCTAGGTATAGTGTTAGTTCTACATAGTAACAGTGCTAGTGTAAAACTAGAATGAACATTAGATCTATGTAGTGTTAGTTCTACATAGTAACAGTGCTAGTGTAAAACTAGAACTAACACTATATCTAGAACTAGAATCATTCGTGTTTAGCCGTCTTTAGAGACGTGCGGCTAAACCCAAATGATTCTAGTTCTAGGTATAGTGTTAGTTCTACATAGTAACAGTGCTAGTGTAAAACTAGAACTAACACTATACCTAGAACTAGAATCATTCGGGTTTAGCCATCTTTAGAGACGTGCGGCTAAACCCAAATGATTCTAGTTCTAGGTATAGTGTTAATTCTACATAGTAACAGTGCTACTGTAAAACTAGAACTAACACTATATCTAGAACTAGAATCATTCGGGTTTAGCCGTCTTTAGAGACGTGCGGCTAAACCCAAATGATTCTAGTTCTAGGTATAGTGTTAGTTCTACATAGTAACAGTGCTACTGTAAAACTAGAACTAACACTATATCTAGAACTAGAATCATTCGGGTTTAGCCGTCTTTAGAGACGTGCGGCTAAACCCAAATGATTCTAGTTCTAGGTATAGTGTTAGTTCTACATAGTAACAGTGCTACTGTAAAACTAGAACTAACACTATATCTAGAACTAGAATCATTCGGGTTTAGCCGTCTTTAGAGACGTGCGGCTAAACCCAAATGATTCTAGTTCTAGGTATAGTGTTAGTTCTACATAGTAACAGTGCTACTGTAAAACTAGAACTAACACTATATCTAGAACTAGAATCATTCGGGTTTAGCCGTCTTTAGAGACGTGCGGCTAAACCCAAATGATTCTGGTTCTAGGTATAGTGTTAGTTCTACAGAGTAACAGTGCAAGTGTAAAACTAGAACTAACACTATACCTAGAACTAGAATCATTCGGGTTTAGCCGTCTTTAGAGACGTGCGGCTAAACCCAAATGATTCTAGTTCTAGGTATAGTGTTAGTTCTACATAGTAACAGTGCTAGTGTAAAACTAGAACTAACACTATATCTATGTAGTGTTAGTTCTACATAGTAACAGTGCTAGTGTAAAACTAGAACTAACACTATATCTAGAACTAGAATCATTCGGGTTTAGCCGTCTTTAGAGACGTGCAGCTAAACCCAAATGATTCTAGTTCTAGGTATAGTGTTAGTTCTACAGAGTAACAGTGCAAGTGTAAAACTAGAACTAACACTATATCTATGTAGTGTTAGTTCTACATAGTAACAGTGCTAGTGTAAAACTAGAACTAACACTATATCTATGTAGTGTTAGTTCTACATAGTAACAGTGCTAGTGTAAAACTAGAACTAACACTATACCTAGAACTAGAATCATTCGGGTTTAGCCGTCTTTAGAGACGTGCAGCTAAACCCAAATGATTCTAGTTCTAGGTATAGTGTTAGTTCTACAGAGTAACAGTGCAAGTGTAAAACTAGAACTAACACTATACCTAGAACTAGAATCATTCGGGTTTAGCCGTCTTTAGAGACGTGCGGCTAAACCCAAATGATTCTAGTTCTAGGTATAGTGTTAGCTCTACATAGTAACAGTACTAGTGAAACTCTGTGTCTAAAACTAAAACTAGAACTAAGACTAGACTTAGAACTATAAAGTTTCTGGTTTAGTCTAGCGTCTCTCAAGACGACTAAACTTGAATGTATCTAGTTCTAGGTGTAGCCTTAGTTGTAGTGCTAGTGTTAACTCTAGTTTTTGTTGATATTCAGCGTTAGGTTTATTCTCATTAGATATGATAAACTTACGATTCTTCACTTTAACATTATCACCAAAATTCTCTTCTAGGTCATCGTTAGCACATCTCACTTTTTCTTCCAGCTCATTGTATTAATCAATTTATGTATAATGCTTTATTTTTAAGAATGAAGTGTTGATTTTTACACCAAATAGTAACTTCCAATTTTTGAAATAATTTCGCAACGAAACTGGATTGGATTATACAAGTTAGTACACTCGTACAAGTTTTGACGGGTACAAACGATGTAAACAAGGTAGTTTGCTAGCGGGCAAATTAATTTCGAGTTTTACAACCGAAAGCTCCCCGCTTTGAACGTGTTAATTTGTACGAATAGAACGCCAGTAAAAGGCAGAAATTTAAAGAAAATAGATTTAAAAAAAATCTCTCTCTCCGTTTTAGTTTGACGCTTTTTTCTTTTTATTGTTAATCGATAGTATCCAAACTAAACAAAATCCGTGTAGCGTGACATCGGCGACCTTATTAATGCCCGCTTAGATTTTCGTGGAACAGTTATCGAACTTGCTTTGCATATTACAACTATTTCGCACGATTAGACCGTATTTCGTTATCGCTTATAAGAAAAAGTTAGTTTTGTGTAAACTTAAAATAATAAAAATTAATCAAGTTTTATTTTATCTAAAATTAGGTCTCGTTAATCACAGTATGACGGGTTTAAGGTTGGATATTAAATCAATTCGCCGAGGGTGGATATGAATTAGAAAAGTTGAAGGAGAACTTGATAATATGCTAATTTTGTGAGTGCACACCGTGGGGTGTAAATACTCATTCAAAGTGTTCCTCTTCCGATAATTGCACCTTTATAACCAAGAAGGGTACTGCACGACCTAATAAAGCCCCCTTACGTGCGACCTTCGAAACATGCCGGGCAAGTTCATCATGCTTTTTGACCCCTGCTGCACCACTTTCAATCGATCTGTAGGGTGCAGAAGCATCATGCTTTGAATATTAATTAGAAAGAGGGTGTGGACATTTATCCCAATTGATCCAATCTATTTTTAACTTTAAACTATCATTATTCTTTTACAGCAGACAGTAGTTTCTTACTGGCCAACGCTCAGATTGTGGACTTCCCGATTGTCTATTGCAACGAGGCGTTCTGCAAGATATCAGGGTACAACAGAGCGGACGTGATGCAAAAATCTTGTAGGTGCGCCTTCATGTTCGGCGAACTAACCGACAAGGAGACCATCGGCAGGATCGACCACGTACTCGAGCACCAGCTCCACGACCAGTTCGAAATATTGCTTTACAAGAAAAACAGTAAGTTTCCGATTCCAACAACACCAAACCCAAACAACACAAAATCTTTGAACATGCTTGTTTATTTCTCCTCCATACTTTGTTCTACAGAGATGTTCTCGACACACCAATTCAAAAACAAAAAAAATTAATTAATTATTTGCATTTGCAGGATTGAAACGTTTCAAAAACATTAATTTGTTTTCTCGTACCATGTTCTCAACGATTAAGTCGTTCAATCTCGTTTTAATTGACGAACATGTGTTAGATTTTAATATTTGATTAATGGTTACGTAGCGAGGGGTAAGATTAATTACCATTTCCCGAAATTCTCCTTTCTCGTTCAATTAAATAAATCGTTCTATTAATACAATTTATTATTCAACTTGATACTTTAAAATGGATGTTTTTAAATAAGAAATTCCAAATCAATACTTTATATTAATTACGTATTGTTTACACAAAATGAATCAAATTGAATTTATCAAATAATTAATTTAAAAAATAAATCAAACCGATAAGTCTATTATATGATATATGATATATGGAGAAGTATGTGGTTCCCTTTCCATAGGGAACCAACTGGAAGAAAGGATGAAATCTCGGATCGACCATAACAACATATATACATATATTATTCCAGAAATGAGTTATATTTGATTACCAGGGCACGGAACTTTTGTAACAAAACGATTTCCCCCCTCCACTCGTTCTCAGAAAATCTTGATTAAAAGAATACCATACTGTTCAGTGGGAAATTAAAATTTCAAGTAAGAAAAAAATTGTGTTACCAAAAATTGTTCCTGAAACAATTCTAAACAAACTTTGTCAACAACTTTTTTTGATTTAATCAATAATTAAGGAGATAACCTCAAAATAATAATTTTTAAATTTTTATACATAATTACACTTAGATGGTTAATTAATAGAGATGTAAAATTTTTTTATTAAGATAATTGATTCAAAATCGAAATTGAAACAAATTTTATTTAAAACATTTTTTAATAAAAACAATAATTGTTGAGATAATTAATTTTGATAGCATACTATTCAGAGAGAAATTAAAATTTCAAGTTAGCAAAAAATTTTATTAACAAACACTGTTCCTGAAGTAATTCTAAACCAATTTTGTTAACAACATTTTTTGATTAAATCAACAATAAGAATATAACCTCAAAAATATTAATTTTTGTAGCATACTGTTCAGTGGGAAATTAAAATTTCAAGTTAGAAAAAAATTGTTTTAACAAAAATTGTTCCTGAAACAATTCTAAACAAACTTTGCCAACTACTTTTTTTGATTTAATCAATAATTAAGGAGATAACCTCAAAATAATAATTTTTAAATTTTTATACATAATTACACTTAGATGGTTAATTAATAGAGATGTAAAAATTTTTTATTAAGATAATTGATTCAAAATCGAAATTGAAACAAATTTTATTTAAAACATTTTTTAATAAAAACAATAATTGTTGAGATAATTAATTTTGATAGCATACTATTCAGAGGGAAATTAAAATTTCAAGTTAGCAAAAAATTTTATTAACAAACACTGTTCCTGAAGTAATTCTAAACCAATTTTGTTAACAACATTTTTTGATTAAATCAACAATAAGAATATAACCTCAAAAATATTAATTTTTGTAGCATACTGTTCAGTGGGAAATTAAAATTTCAAGTTAGAAAAAAAATTGTTTTAACAAAAATTGTTCCTGAAACAATTCTAAACAAACTTTGCCAACTACTTTTTTTGATTTAATCAATAATTAAGGAGATAACCTCAAAATAATAATTTTTCTGTTTTTATACATAATTATAATTAGATGCTTAATTAATAGAGATGTAAAAATTTTTTATTAAGATAATTGATTCAAAATCGAAATTGAAACAAATTTTATTTAAAACATTTTTTAATAAAAACAATAATTGTTGAGATAATTAATTTTGATAGCATACTATTCAGAGGGAAATTAAAATTTCAAGTTAGCAAAAAATTGTATTAACAAACACTATTCCTGAAGTAATTTTAAACAAATATTGAATTTTTATATATATATTCTTATATATATTTTTTATTGAGAAAATCGTTTTAGAATTTAATTTAGAACAACTTTTGTATGAAATTTTCTGCTGAGAACGAGTGGAGGGGGGAAATCGTATCGTTTTGTTACAAAAGTTCCGTGCCCTATTGATTACACGGCTGGTGTGTTTCAGACTGTCTATTTTACCTACATAAAAAAATAAACGACCCAAGCTTTCTTATTAAATTGTCATTAAACTCCTAAACTCTTTTTAATTTAACAGAAAAAGATCTGTTTTAAATACTTTGTTAGGCAGAATGATATATAACACTATATATCAATATGTATAGATATTTATATGTCATTAATTAAGTAATTATATATTGGTCCATTTTGTGTAATAAATAAATAATGGAAACATTATAAAATGATGATGTAAGCGAAGTTTATCGTGAGGTTTTTGCAACGATTGTAATCAAGCCAAGTACAATTAAGCTCGGTGCTGTGGGAGCTTTTGGAAAATTGAACGACTTAATTTCAGAGTTAACTCGAATTTACATAGTCTCATCATCTGAGCCAGGAGCAGCATGTCGTTATCAGTTTTTCCATATAAATAAAAAATATGGGGAGGGCGTGATTTTGTTTTATCATTATTATTAATTATTATTGATTATTATTATCCCCCCCCCTATTATATATTTTATATATTTTAATAAGACAGACTTAATTCTAATATTTAAGATAATGATATCTAATTATTAAATCTTAACTAATATTTATATCCCTTTGTAATTGTACGTATGTCTGTCTGTCTTTGTTTTGCTCGCTCTTCCCTGACCGTCCGCACTCCGCATGCTCTGTATAGAGAACAAAGGTACGTAGACTTGCACCATTTCTCTATAGAGGGCATTGTTTTTTTTTCGACAGCATGGAACAAAGCCCATAGGATTATAGCTCAATGTAAACGAATGTAAACAGCATGACAACTTTATTATTATTTTTTGTCGAGCATTTCGGTGACCAGTACTCAATGTTTTAGTTTTAATAAAATGTTATCGAAAATAATTGTTATCAATGTTCTGCTATGTGTGTTATTCTGGCTTTTTAGAATCAACATTTTTACAAATTCGATGAATCAAAAACTCGTAAGATTGCCTTTTTTTTAATTTTTATTTAAAAACACATCACACAAAACTTAAATTAATAATTAATTGAAAAGCGAAAATATCTAAAAGCACTGATGTCTCTTGTATTCTTTATTCTAACAGGCACTCCCGAAGGTATGTAGAATGTTTTCAGTTTCTTGAACTACGTATTTTCCTACGTATATTTGAATATTATCTTTTTTGATAATTGCACACTTTTAGTAGAAAGGTTTGACTGTCTTTTTTATTTTATTACAATAAAATCTCGATATAACGGATTAATACGGGGAAGGGAGTATCCGTATTTTAACTTATTTTTTCTTTATCAAGTATCCTCAAGATGTTTCTTCAAGATTAGAACCATTTTGACACACACCACTCACCTTTGTCTATTTTTTAGCAACTTTGAAACACTTCCAAAAGCCATAATATGTTTTCCACTTAATTGTCCTACTTAAGTATTACAGACATATTTTTTTTTTTTAGAACCATTTTGAACCAAAGTAACTAATTAATCCAATTTTCTGAATTTTCCGGAGTTTATGGACTACATCCCATTTAATTATTTTAACTTATTTTCTCTTTGTCAGGTATCATCGTGATGTTTCTTATTGAATAGAACCATTTTGACACATACCAAATTAGCTTTAAAACTTTCTATTTAAGTATCATCATTTTTAAAACTAGAACTAAGACGACCAGAAGTACAGAGAATCCAAAATCCGTTCTAACGAAGTCCATTATATCGAGGTTTTACTATTTTATCATATCTTTACAGCTTGAAAAATCCCACATATTTTTGCTTAACTAAATTAAAAAATCTTTTCATAAATCTTCGCAACGTTTATTAATAAAAATACGTAGTTGAACGATCAATTATGTCAAGGTCTACCCATCCAGTAAGTACTTTCAGCCATAAATCTAATATAATAATAAAATTAAAGTTCAAAACTTACAACGGAATATTTTTAGCAAAAATATTAAAACATTTATCGCTGATTGTATAATTTTTTTTTGGTTCTTTTTGTGGGGTGCTTTTCTTTTGTATAAAGTAGCTTATAACGCCTGATTCGAGTGAGGTTTAAGCAACTAAAATAATGTCGCAATGAAATGAAGAAAATAAAGTGGTAAATCTATAAATCGATATGTGAAAACGAAAGGTGGATAGGAAATATAGGTTAAAGCAATTTTATATTCTTGCGCTTTGTATGTTGTCTTTGTATATTTGGTTTGTAACGGCATGGTTTAATTGATTATTATGTCGTCTGTAAACCATAATATTTTTGTAAAACGTCCCAAAGAACAAAATAATTAAGCTTACTAATTAGTTAAAGCACCGAAATAGCATGTAGAGTAATTATTAAGTAGTTTCCTTATAAACCACAAAATTAAATTTAAAAAATAACTCATCTATTAAAATTTCTTAGGCAACTCCAGCTTTTCTAGTATATCTAGTATACTCAGTAGATGCATGCTTGTAAGAGGCATCTACGTAATTTCTTCTTCTTATTTACTGTGACTTTTCCATTAAAAAAGAGTAAAAAAATATTTATAACAAACTAAAAGGGGCGTAATTTGTACCATGTAAAAGGAGCCAATTAAATAATTAATATTGAATAAGTACATTTTACGTTGTCTTAAGTAGAAAACTCCACCATTATTAATTTATTTAAATGACGATAAAATAAATTTTGATTTCCTATTTTAGAAACACCACTATGGCTGCTCTTGCAAATATCGCCTATCAAGAACGAACGGGATCTCGTTGTCCTGTTTTTGCTCACATTCAGAGATATTACCGCTTTAAAACAACCTATAGAAACCGACGACACCAAAGGAGGTAAATAATTTTAATATAAATTTTAATATTTATGCATCTGAGAGCAAAAGTGCAAGAAAGCAATATTGTTAACAATAAAATTTGCTACAACTTTTGTTCTAAAAGTTTTTTTGTACTATCTCATTAACATAGACTGAAATCAAGATAGTGCAGATAGGCCCTAGACAATTGTTTACTGAAGTTGAAAATATAAGCATCCACATAATTCCTCAGATGCTTAGAGATCGTCTTACCATGATGCCCAAGACTAATTTAATTATTATATAGTATATACAGCCTGATTCAGAGTAAGCGCCTTATTTTTTTTAGCCACACTATGGGTACTACTTTCAAAATATTTGGCAGTAATATGTTTTAGGACACTCTCTACACGATGGTGATATCATATTTTCAATTGGACGAATTATTTCAAAATGGCGACTGTCAATTTTTTTTTTTAATGGAATGCAAAAATTTTTTTTGTTATTTAGATCTTAAAAGCATTCTTTTTACGACAGTATTTTGTTTTTCTTAAAAATTAATTTCTTTCCCCATCCAAAAGGAACCTAATATTTTAATCTATACTCTGTTTTTAAACCAGGAGGAGTGTTTTAAATTTATCACCAGATTGACCTTGCACGTGATTGGTTGAATGCGAGGAAGGTTCACACACAGGCAATTTTGAATTTGAAGGTTAGGTAATTGATAATTCGACAGTTTCGTGTCATTATTGTATATTTTGTGTTCTTAAACCCTTTTTTATTATATTTTGAAATAAATATACTCATAACTTCAATGTTAATTTGTATGTATAGTGTTGACGATAACAAACGAAAATAAATACAATAATAAGTAAATAAATAAATAATAATTATTAATTTAAATTTACCGCCAAAATATCTAGTGATATCTTTGATTATATATAATATGGATTGAGCCAACGAGAGAGATAGCTTGCGCAAGGTGATCGAACCGAGATAGACATAGAAGCGTACTGCCATATAATGGGTGTACTGATAGAAGTGAGATAGATATAGAAGCGTACTGACATATAATATATCTATCTTTGTTACACTTTCACATTATCGCTTTCCATCTGCGTCTATTCACCTTGAGCAACATTTTTGTTAGTAGATATATTCAGTTAGCTCAATCCATATTATATATAATCAAAGAGTGATATTTTCTGGTGATTTTTTCCAGTGTAAATCTGACTTTCGCGTTTACTCCTCCTGGTTTAAAAACAGAGTATAGTTCTAGTGCAAGTGTTAGTTCTAGTTTTAATTGTTATTCAGCGCTAAGTTGTATATTTTTAAGTTTCGGGTTTAGCCCTGTGTCTTCAGACGCTGAATGTTAGGTAAGGTTAGTTTTGTTTACAAACATTAATTATACCATGAAGTATTCCTTGGCAATTTATAATGGCAATTATAGCGTGAAGTTTTCTTTTGTAATGTCAATTATAGCGTGAAGGAATGTTCGGTAAGGTTAGTTTTGTTTACAAACATTAATTATACCATGAAGTTTTCTTTGGCAATTAGTAATGGCAATTATAGCGTGAAGTGTTCTTTTGTAATCTCAATTATAGCGTGAAGGAATGTTCGGTAAGGTTAGTTTTGTTTACAAACATTAATTATACCATGAAGTTTTCTTTGGCAATTAGTAATGGCAATTATAGCGTGAAGTGTTCTTTTGTAATGTCAATTATAGCGTGAAGGAATGTTCGGTAAGGTTAGTTTTGTTTACAAACATTAATTATACCATGAAGTTTTCTTTGGCAATTAGTAATGGCAATTATAGCGTGAAGTGTTCTTTTGTAATGTCAATTATAGCGTGAAGGAATGTGAGGTAAGGTTAGTTTTGTTTACAAACATTAATTATACCATGAAGTTTTCTTTGGCAATTAGTAATGGCAATTATAGCGAGAAGTTTTCTTTTGTAATGTCAATTATAGCGTGAAGGAATGTGAGGTAAGGTTAGTTTTGTTTACAAACATTAATTATACCATGAAGTATTCTTTGGCAATTAGTAATGGCAATTATAGCGTGAAGTGTTCTTTTGTAATGTCAATTATAGCGTGAAGGAATGTTCGGTAAGGTTAGTTTTGTTTACAAACATTAATTATACCATGAAGTTTTCTTTAGCAATTATACTCTGTTTTTAAACCAGGAGGAGTATTTTAAATTTGTCACCAGATTGACCTTGCACGTGATTGGTTGAATGCGAGGAAGGTTCACAGACAGGCAATTTTGAATTTGAAGGTTAGGTTATTGACAATTCGACAGTTTCGTGTCATTATTGTAAATTTTGTGTTCTTAACCCTTCTTTATTATACAGGGTGTCTCAGCGAGACCGGTCATTAGACGTTTCTGGGGTTCTAGCCAAACAAAGAATTTGAGAATGCAGACTTAAGTATTATCAATTACGTTCTCTTCATCTAAAATATTTTCAGATTTCTAGCACTTCCGGTTATACCGGAAGTCGCCACCTACTTTATTTTTTTAAATGGAACACCCCGTATATTTTTACATATTTGGATTTGTCTGTTTTGAAGGTTTGTAAATAAGTTTACTTTTTGCAATTTGAACCAGCAATTTTCGAGTTATTCGAATTTTTCTAGAAAAATTTGCTCCATCGGACATTTATTCAAAAAATCATAGAACACTCAATTTTTGAGATATCAATTTAGGATTCAGAACATGCTTAAACAACATGATGGAGTATGTTTTGGTGCCGAGAACGGCTGTCTAGATCGTTTGGTCACTTTACTATGATACGTTAACTTTTCGAAATTTGGAAGCACCATAACTTCATTTTTTTAAATGGCACCCCCCATATTTTATTACTTAGTCGTCTTCGGCGTCTCATTTTACATCTTTTATATTCCATATGTCCTATGCCTAACATTAATAGTTTGTGAAATAATTAGGGTTTTTTGAAAAATGCTCACATTTCATATGAATATTAACCTAGTGTGCCATGGAAAACAAATGTTTAATGACTTATTGATAAACGTCAAAGTCTAATTTAGGTTGTTTGATGCTTGTGAGTCTAAAACCAGTTAAAATGGATATTAATAACGTAAATAATGTTTATACAAATGAAGAAATCCATAATTTATTTTTTGTGCACGAAAAGTGCGACAAAGTTCTTAGTAGAACTTGCAGAATGTTTAATGAAAATTATCCACATTTATATCCGATGACAGAAGGTAAATTTAGAGGAATAGAAGCAAATTTTTTGCATTTTGGACGAATTAATCACGTGTTAAACTGATCAAAAAATGTAGTAGATAATGCAACGGAAGAGGTGAATACCTTGGCTTATTTCGAGCCCAGTCCCAACACCTCAATTCGAGCTGCCAAAAAAGATCTGGGAATCATACTACGAACTTTGTCTCTTTTCATGCAAAAAAAATAAATTAAGAATTTCTTGATTTGTGTAAATATTACTTTCGTTATTGTTATCGATTTTAACTCGTTTCAGTACTAATATTAAGGGACATAACAGATAATTATTAAGCTCACATGCATCAAGTGACGTAAACAAGTGAGTCTTTGACAAGAACTCATTGAGAAGGCATGTTTTTCAGGGCACACTAGGCTAAATATCCATATATGTGTGCATTTTTCAAAAAACCCTAATTATCTCCCAAACTATTAATATTAGGTATGGGTCATATGGGATATAAAAGATGTAGAATGAGACACCGAAGACGACTAAAAAATAAAATATGGGGGGTGCCATTTAAAAAAATGAAGTTATGGTACTTCCAAATTTTGAAAAGTTAACGTGCCATAGTAAAGTGATCAAACGTTCTAGACCGCAGTTCTCGGCACCAAAACATACTCCATCATGTTGTTTAAGCATGTTCTCAATCCTAAGTTGATATCCCAAAAATTGAGTGTTTTCTGATTTTTTGAACAAATGTCTGCTGGAGCAGATTTTTCTAGAAAAATTCGAATAACTCGAGAACGACCGAATCAAATTGCAAAAAGTAAAGTTATTTATAAACCTTGAAAACAGACAAATCCAAATATGTAAAAATATACAGGGTGTTCCATTTAAAAAAATAAAGTTGGTGGCGACTTCCGGTATAACCGGAAGTGCAAGAAATTTGAAAATATTTTAGACGAAGAGATCGTAATTGATAATACTTAAGTCTGAATTCTCAAATTTTTATTTTCGCCAGAACCCCAGAAACGTCTAATGACCGGTCTCGCTGAGACACCCTGTATTTTGAAATAAATACACTCATAACTTCAATGTTAATTTGTATGTTTAGTGTTGACGATAACAAACGAAAATAAATACAATAATAAGTAAATAAATAAATTATAACAATAATTAATTTAAATTTACCGCCAAAATATCTAGTGATATTTTCTGGTGATTTTTCCTAGTGTAAATCTGACTTTCGCGTTTACTCCTCCTGGTTTAAAAACAGAGTATAGTATGAATGTTTTACACTCGATGTTATTTTTGTCAAAATAAATAAATAAGTAGATGTTTATTACAAAATAAAGTTTAATTGTTTCTTTTGTGTCTAGCGCTACTTGATATTTGGACAAAAATAACATCGAGTGTAAAACATTCATGCGCTACTAGATTAAAATGTGTGCTTTTTGATGGGGAAAGAAATGAATTTTTAAGAAAAACAAAATACTATCGTACAAAGAATGTTTTTAGGACGTCAATAATAAAAAAAAAATTTTGGCATTCCATTTAAAAAAAAAAAGTTGACAGTCGTCATTTTGAAATAATTCTTCCAATTGAAAATGTGGCATCACCATCGTGTAGAGAATGACCCAAAACATATTACTGCCAAATATTTTGAAAGTAGTACCCTGAATCAGGCTGTATATAATATTTAATTATATTTACTGAAGTTTCTTGTAATAATTTTTATTGTGATTTCCACATAGGTTTATCAAAATTTGCAAAGTTAGCAAGATCAGTAACAAGAAGCAGATCAGTGTTGGTGTCACAGTTTTCATCTCATTTGCCAAACTTGAAGGACACCACGAAACAATCACACCTTGCTCAAGTCAGTAAATCAAACGAATTCAAACCGGATCAAAACTGATTTAAGAACCTTTTTCATGCTGCTTTTTGGAATTATGTTTTTATATATAAAAATTTTTGATTGTTTAAAAAAAATCTTTCTAAAAGATGATGAGTTTAAGTGCGGATATAATGCCACAATACAGGCAGGAGGCTCCAAAAACACCACCTCACATCCTCCTGCATTATTGCGCTTTCAAGGCGATTTGGGATTGGATCATTTTGTGCCTCACCTTTTACACCGCTATTATGGTACCTTATAACGTAGCTTTTAAAAATAAAACGTCCGAAGACGTTTCGTTGTTGGTGGTGGACTCGATTGTTGACGTTATCTTTTTCATCGATATCGTTTTGAATTTTCACACAACCTTCGTTGGACCAGGTGGCGAAGTCGTTTCGGATCCCAAAGTTATACGAATGAACTATTTGAGAAGTTGGTTTATCATCGATCTATTAAGCTGTTTACCGTACGATGTATTCAATGCCTTCGATCACGACGAAGATGTATGAAGAAAATATCAATTTTTTCTTAGTTAATTTTAATTATTTTTAGGGTATCGGAAGTTTATTTAGTGCTTTAAAAGTGGTGCGATTGCTCAGATTGGGTCGAGTTGTAAGGAAACTCGATAGGTATTTAGAGTACGGAGCGGCGATGTTAATTCTCCTGCTTTGTTTCTATATGCTGGTTGCTCATTGGTTGGCTTGTATTTGGTATTCGATAGGAAGATGTGACGCAGATAACGGTGTCCAATACAGTTGGTTGTGGAAATTAGCTAATATCACTCAGAATCCGTATTCATACGTTTGGGATAATGGATCGAGTACGTCGGAACTTATTAATGGACCATCTAGGAAAACCATGTACGTTACGGCGCTTTATTTTACCATGACTTGTATGACATCCGTTGGATTCGGAAATGTTGCTGCAGAAACTGATAATGAACGAATATTTACTATTTGCATGATGATAATAGCCGGTAAGTGTTTTTAATTTTTCCTACACTCACAAATTTGATTATTCCCTTGTTTGCGGTCACCCCTTACAAACGGCTGTGGGAAAACTCAATTAATTGAACAGGCACAAACTTTTGTCATTTATTTCCAAGGGGAGCCCTTAACCAACAACGATACATATCAATACAAGTTACCCCCAAAAAAAATTGTACATGCTTTTATGTGAAAACGACACACAATAACCGCGAATTCCTTTATGTCGGAGGAATCTAAAGCATTCAAGCGAGTTTGGCATATTTCTAAAGGCGTTCGTTCTCTTATTAATCCTAGTGGAATACCGGGTTGCGCTGTAGTACAGATGGTCATTAACCCTTAAGCGTGTCAGCGGATTCCGCAAAAACTACCAGCGAATAACAATGGGGGCGAATGGTAATAGCGGGTGTTTCTACTGGAACACTTTAAAAGATTAATCGTTTTTAATGGATTTATTACAAAGAAATTATTCCTTTTCTTTAAGTAATCTTTAAATCACTCATTTCCAAACTTTGCATCTTATTAATGGAAATTAAAAAATTATTTTTGTTGTAGTAAATCTGGATTAAATTTGCTTGAAAATGGTTGTTATTTTATTACGATATCTCATTTAGTTCTTAATATATAAAATTTTTTGGATTTTAGAATTCTAGTTCTAAATCTAGTGTTAATTCTGAAACTAAAACTATCGACGCACGGCTATCAGGTTTAGCAGTGCGTCTCTTAACACGGCTAAACCCGAATGTTTCTAGTTGTATGCCTAGAAACTTTCTAGTTCTAGGTCTAGTGTTTACTTTGTGTTATATTTTAATCGACCTAAAACTAGAACTAACACTAGATCTAGAAAGATTCGGGTCTTAATAATATACAGTGAAAGCTCTCCTTGCGGACAGCTCTAATAAGCGGACATCTCTTATAAGCGGACAAAAATCTTGGAACCAACCCCAAACCTATATTTTCATGTACATATTTATTTCCCATAAACGGACGCTCTAATAAACGGACGCGGACACTATTTTTCTTTACATAAAGGGCAAAAATTTCTAATAAACGGACGCGTAGGTAACTAAACGCACACATCAAAGTAATCTGTAATAGATATTTACCGACATGTGTTCGGGGATTCCTCGTTTTACGAGTTCCGCTTGTTAACGAATCCCAAAACATTAGTACATAGTTATTATTAGTTGCTCTATCTAATTTATACGGCTGCTTTACCAAAAGTACTAGACTATTGCACTGCTCACATGTATGCTGACGATACTCAGGTCTATTACTCATTCAATGAGAATAACATTGACAAGGCTGAAAGAGCTATCAATTCTGATTTAGACAAATTGGCCCACGAAGCTTCAAATCATTGTTTGATTATTAATCCGTCTAAATCAGCAGTTATGGTATTTGGGAGTGGTGGTGTGGTGAACAGGGTCAAGGGGTCTCTGAGTGTCGGAGTGGGTGGTGTTAAATTGAATTTTACGGACGAGTGCAGTAATTTGGGTATACGTCTTGATACCGCACTCCGATTCCGTGGACATGTTTCTTCACTAATTCGTAGAGCCTACGTGACGCTTAAATTATTGTACAGTAACAGGAGCTTACTTAACCAACGTTTGAAAATCCAATTATGTGAAGCTCTTGTTCTGTCCATATTCAATTACGGAGATGCTTTATATCATCCATGCTTAGACTCTGTAACCAAAGTGCGTATCCAAAGAGTGCAGAACTCATGTCTGAGGTTTATATATGGTATTAAAAGACGGGAAAACATATCACACACTCTGAATTGGGCAAATTGGTTGAATATGACGCGTCGTAGAATCCTTCACAGTGCTTGCCTCTTTCACAGAATTATTATGTATAAATGTCCACCATATTTAGCCAATAGAATCAGGTATCGCAGTGACGTGCACAATATTAATATACGACATCGGCACATGTTATGCATACCACGCCATGAACTTCAAATCTTTAAAAGATCTTACTCTTATAATGTAACTACTATTATGAATAGCCTTCCTGATTCAGTCAAGCAGCTGAGTGAGCGAAGTTTCAAGTCATATTATAAAAAAATTCTTTTGATTGAGCAGAACAGCATTTAAATTTAAATCTTAAATTTAAGTTCTTATTAAGAGGTAATATTCACTTTTTACATTTCTGAATTGTATGACCTAACAGGGCAGGGGGAGATTGTTCGCGGCAGCTTGTTCAACCTTTTCTTCATTTTGCTATGTTTTTGTTCTTTAATTTTGTTGTATTTTTTTTTATTATTCCTTATTATTGTTATCTTTCATTGCTAACTAATTTAGGTGCTTACTTCTGTTAATATAGTTTTTTTATATATATATATAGTTAGTGCTATCTTGTTTGAAACCAATTTATTTATTATTTCTATTATAAAAGGGCCGATGAAAAACAATAGCAGACAAGCTATGTCTGCATTGACTCGGCTCTTTTTGATGATGCGCTGTTATTAAGTCCGGTTTTGTTGATAATTTCAGAGTGTTTATTATTTTATTTACTTTTATGTATTATTTTTTGTGGGCTTGTAAATTCTTTGTTGCATCATCAATAAACATATATATTGTTCGTTTCGGTGTAACGTGCGTTGAAATGGCTTCCAAGGTGGTAAAGAAAAAGATGCTTATGTTAAAGGAGAAAATGGAAATAGTGTGTTTATTAGATAAAGAAAAGTTGTCAGTTCGTGATATTGCTAAAAAATTTAAAATCGGGAAAACACAAGCGGCAAAATTAGTCAAAGATAAAGAAAAGATTCGAAAGAAATGGCAGTCTGGAGTCAGTGTAAAAACGAAGAAAAACTTTTTGAGTAGTGAGGGTTCAAAGATCGACAAAGCCTGTTTCGAATGGTGTGTGAAAGCTAAAAATCAAAATATTGCCGTATCAGGATCATTCGTAGCAAAAGAAATTGCAGAAAAATTAGGAGTGAGTACCTTTAAAGCGTCTGATGGGTGGTTACAAAAGTGGCGTTTGAGAAATAATGTTGCATTTGAGTTGTTTGGTTTCAATATCCCCTAAATCCATTTTTGGGCAAAAATGAGATATATACGCCATCTGTTAGAAAAAGTTGTTTTCTATAAAATACTCAATGATTTGTATTAAAAAACGCAAATATTAAAGAGAGCTACTTTCGATTTATTTTTAATACTTCCTTCAACATCGGCTTTGGATCTCCTAGCACCGATGTTTGCTCTAAGTGTCTTGAACTCCGGGAAAAAATTAAAAATGAAAAGGTTGCATCTATTAAAACAGTGCTAACTACAGAATACCGAATACATAAGCTCAGGGCCAAAGCATTTTTTTAACAGTTAAAAGAGAAACGGGACGGCCTTCTGACAATTTCTTTTGATTGTCAGAAAAACTTGGTATTGCCCAAAATACCAGATCAAAGTACCTATTATAGTAGACAACTGTACATTTACAACTTCACTACTGTAGTGGCGCACTCACATGCTCCGTTAACAAAAGATAATGTTAAAATTTTCACGTGGACTGAAGATGAACATGCCAAGGGCGCCAACGAAATCGCAAGCTGCGTCTTTTACACTTTAAACAATAGTAACTTAGAGGGAATAGATACACTTCGATTGGTCGCCGATGGATGCGGCGGCCAAAATAAAAATACCATTATGATATGTATGTTGTTCAAATGGCTAAGCAGTATAAGCAGTTCTATTAGAACAATCGAGCTGGTATTCCCAGTGGTTGGGCACTCCTATATTCCACCTGACAGGGTTTTTGCTACTATCGAAAAAAAAATAAGAAAGAAAGAAGAAATTGTAATGCCAGAAGAATACATAAATATTTTTCAAGAACATGCTACTGTTTTTAAACTTGGAAAAGATGTTCCCGATAGTGATTGGAAAGGTGCTGGTCAAAAAATCCTTAAGCCAGTGTCTCAGTGGCATTTTAAATTTAACCAATGTAAGAGATATATTATACGACGTGGCAACAAAAACGCCATCACCATTCGAGGTGAGTTATCTTACCGTTCAGACACCGGAACATTCAAAGGAGTTTTTAGGAAAAACCAAACCGCGATGAATATCCAGCCAAAAGAAATTCCTACCGGAGTGAAACCAAAAGATCTGAAAATGAGAGATGTAAATAACTTGTTAAGCAAACATTATGGAAAGAACTGGTGAGCGGTAGAAAATTTGGCTTATTATAGAGATGTGTTGGGAAAATTTCAGAACAATAATATAGTGGGGACGAAGAGCCTAGTTTATGTGAATCAACCGAAAATATACCTGATGTTAGAGTTTAAGAGTTTTTTAAGTACAGTTTTTAAATAACATATCTTTCAAAAAATAAAGTTTCCTGTTATTAGCTACAAAGAGATTTGATTCACTTTCAATTCATGCCTAATCCATTTTGTTCAGATTCAAATGAGCCTTAATCCACAGTTTGGTAGCAAACGCAACCAAACACCATTTTTAAATCCACTTTGTGATTTTTATATCTATTTCAAAAGACGTGGTTATAGAATTTTTGAAACTTCAGTAAGTCTTCTAATAACAAATAAATTACGTTTGAATTAATAACGCCAAAATCATCCCAAAATACTTTTTTGCCGTTTTTCTCAAAATCGAAAAATTTGGACTTAAGGGTATTTGAAACCAAACAACTCATTTAAGTGTATCTCCGGAGAAGCAGCAGATGTAAATGAAGAGGGCATTAATGAATTTATGAAAAAATTACCGACCTTCTTACTAGGCTATCGACCAGAGGACATTTTCAACGCAGATGAAAGTCGGCTCTTTTTTCGTGCATTACCAAATAAAACTTTAGCTTTAAAGTCGGAAAAATGCACAGGAGGAAAACTGCCCAAAGAACGATTAACCGTTTTGTTCTGTGTAAATAGTATAGGTGAAAAAGAGGAGTTGCTAGTTATTGGAAAGTCGGCACGTCCCCGAGCATTAAAAAATGTTGCTCCCAAGGATTTACCGGCTATCTGGAAATCAAACAAAAAAGCATGGATGACACGAGACATTATGACGGAGTGGTTAAGTAATTTCGATAAAAACATTGGTATAAAAAAAAGAAAAATCATTTTATTTCTTGATAATGCCAACATGACTTAAAATTAAAAAATATAAAAATTATTTTTTTACCTCCTAATACAACATCTGTCTGCCAGCCGTTAGATCAGGGTATCATACGCAATTTTAAATTTTATTATCGCGATTTAATAGTGAGTCACCTATTGTCAAAAATAGATTTCGCAGAATCGGCTTCTAAATTATCAAAATCTATTGACATATTAGAGAGCTTGTACTTTATAAAATCTGCGTGGCAGAAGGTCACTCCAAAGATAATTAGAAATTGTTTTAAAAAAGCTGGATTTCTGATGGATCAAGGAAGTTCAACTGACAGTAACTACGATGTTGAAGATAATTTGCCACTTGCGAGACTAGCTGATTTATTTAAATGTAGTAAAAGACTGGGAATAGATAATGTAAAAACAGCAGAAGAATATTTAACTGTTGATCAAAACGTCGATATAGAAGATAATGACTTGGAATTTTCGGTAGTCACAAAAAATGTTGAAAATGAGACAGAAGAGGTAGAAGTGGAGGAGGACAAGGAACGTAATCCAATCACATCTTATAAAGAAGCATTGAATGTAATTTCCAAACTAAAATCATTCGTGAAAAATGATTTTACTGCATTTCAACATGTGAAAAATTTAGAAACACATATTGAACGTTCTTTCTTATTACAAAGAGAAACTTCATTGCGGCAAAGCAGTATGCTAGATTTTATTCAAACGAAAAATAAATAGTTTTAGTTTTAAGTTTACCTTTTTTATGTATGAACGTTCGTTTTTAATAAAAAAAAATATAAAAAAAAGTTTGTTTTATTAAAGCGAAATTTTCGAAAACTGATCAAAATAATACATGTATGTGTATGTACTTTAATTTGAGTAGTCTTTTCTCATAAGCGGACAAAAGTAACGGAACCGTCACTGTCCGCTTATTAGAGCTTTCACTGTAATATATAAGTTAATATTCTTTTCTTCCAATTCGACCTGAATTCATTTTAATTATTCTTTTAGCGCTCCTATACGCTACAATTTTCGGTCACGTAACAACAATAATTCAGCAAATGACAAGCGCCACAGCAAAATATCACGATATGTTAAACAACGTAAGAGAATTTATGAAGCTGCACGAAGTTCCTAAAGCTTTATCGGAAAGAGTTATGGATTACGTGGTATCCACGTGGGCAATGACGAAGGGTTTGGATCAGGATAAGGTAAACGCACAGGTGCCGCATCCGATGTTTTTTTAAAAGAATAGTAAAAACAAACGTTTTTATGTCTTTGTTTGTTTGTTGAACCAGGTCCTGAACTTTTGCCCTAAAGACATGAAGGCCGACATATGCGTTCATCTTAACAGGAAGGTATTCAACGAACACCCCGCCTTCCGGTTAGCTTCCGACGGATGTTTAAGAGCTTTGGCCATGCATTTTACGATGTCCCATTCGGCACCCGGAGATCTCCTCTATCACACGGGAGAGTCGATCGATTCTTTGTGTTTTATAGTAACCGGTTCGTTAGAAGTTATTCAAGACGACGAGGTGGTAGCGATCTTGGGTGAGTAATAATCGGCAAAACTCTTTTCAAGGATATTTTTGCGATAATATCGACATCGCGTGATTTCTCCAACAACTTGACCTAGTAAATTAAAATCTTTTTCCAGGAAAAGGTGACGTATTCGGAGATTCATTTTGGAAGGGAAAAGCTGTGGGTCAATCTGCGGCGAACGTCCGCGCTTTAACTTATTGCGATCTCCATACAATAAAAAGAGATAAACTTCTTGAAGTGTTAGATTTTTACGAGGCCTTTGCGAACAGTTTCGCAAGAAATTTAGTTTTAACTTACAATTTACGAATGAGACAGATTTTTCGAAAAGTTGCCGACGTTAGACGCGAAAAAGAATTGGCCGAGCGACAAAAAAACGAACCTCAATTAGATCAAAATCAAGACCATCTCGTAAGAAAGATTTTCTCAAAATTTAAAAGAGATAGATCTCAACACGCCCCGGCTCCTCCACCATCAGATGTCGAAAAAGGAGATGAAACCGATAAAAACATGGTTAGGGTGATGTCTACCACTAAATTATCTGCCGTCGCTGAAAAAGATGACGCAAGCGGAAACGGATCCGTAACCACAAAAGTAGCAAGAACAACACCGGCAAGAACCAGTAAATGGGGAAGATTATTAGGTTCATCTAGCTTAGATTCCAGCTCGGAGGCTCCTCAAATCTCATCAGCTTTCACAAGAAGTTTAAGTGCAAAAGATGCATCAAAAGAACGTCCGAGTTCATCGTCATCGGGAAGTAGTGGGAGCCAAAGTGGAAGCGGCAACAAAGTTTTCCCAAAACTTCAAAAAGTCTCCACAACATCCAACCCGGGAATAACAAGACAAGACACCATCGAAGAAATCGTCGAAATCGAAGCACCTCATCGCGGGGTTCAACTAAGAAAAATGCAAAGTTACGATTGCGGATTAAGAGATCCATCCACAGCATCGTTATACCAATCATCTCATCATCAACAAGCATCGATCGCACCGCCCGAATACAAAGAATTAATGACCAACTTAATGGACTTTAAGGTTGACGTCAAACTGGAGATTCAAAGACTCAATCAGAAAATGAGTCGAATGGAGGAGATGCTCGTCGAGCTTCTGGCGAAAGTAAGCGCTCAAAGCAGTTCCTCAACGTCTCCGCAAGGCGATGACACAAAAAAAACGTCTTCCATCAATACTCCTCCAGAGCGACCGACCGATCTTTTACCGTACGCCGAAGGAACCGGTTTGGGGCCTTTAATTTTAAGGAAAAGGAGATCGAAAAGTCGAAATAAAGGAACCGCACCGCAAGCGCCAACACCATCGAAAGGAACGCCGGACAGTGCCACCGCAAGTCCAACGGAAACGACTAAAATGTTAGATGACCCGTCCTCGAGGAAATCTGCGGATTTTCTCTAGCACCATTTTGTAGGATAGAGTAGATATTAGTTGATGCCTGCCACCGGTAAAATTCTTTAAATAGATGGATATCGTAATGTAATAAGTAAAATTTATAACCCTTTAACACACAAAATTTAAACCAAACAAATTTATTTAGCACTTTTTAATGTTAGCAATTTATTAGATTTATTTTTAAAGGGTCGTAAAAAATTTATTTCGTTAGGTATCGTTATGAAATTTTCATGAATTATAAAAAAATTATTAGCTTTTTAATGAAAGAGGGCTATTTCGATAATATCTGGCGATTAATCTTTGAATATAAGTTTTAGAGTGAATAGAGATTTAGATTCACAAAAGTATTTTAAGTACAATATAATGACAAAAATTTTTATTGTCGAGATCATCCGTAACTTATAAATAAATGGTGATATAGGAAAATTTTTAATTGATTCGCACAGAAAAATGAATTTTAAGTCGAAAAAGAAGAATACATTTTTTTCTTATATCGTTTCATGCTTGAGATATTCGCCTATAACGAATTGATTGTTAAAAACGTCGTTCTGTCACATTTGAATTTAATTGGAAATATCTCAAGAATTAAAGAGAATTTGAAAAAAATTTATTCTTTATTTTCGAGTTTAAATTTATTGTTTTCTAAGAAAATGATCTTAAACATACAGAAAATAAATGATTCTAGTTTTAAAATTGAGTTTAACCAAATACAACATACGTTTTTACTCACAAAATCATCCATATCTTATAAATAAGCATTGATAAAGGAAAATTTTTAACTAATTCGAAAAATAAGAATAAGCTTTTTTCGTACATCGTTTCGATCTTGAGATATTCTACTTACAATTAGAGTCATAATATTTTTCAAACACTTAAAATACTTTGAAGCATTTTCGGTAAGATTCTAACTTTAACAATTACCTTCGTTTTCAAAAATCAATTTCTTACGATATCTTAATATACAGGGTGTCCCGTTAAGCGTACGGAGCGGTTGTATCTCAACAACGGTAAGGCCTAGAGGTTTGGGAAAAAAATCCTTATAAGCAAAGTGGGCAAGAGAAATAGCTGGAAATTATTTTGAAGTTCGTAATTCGACCGCTAGGGGGCGTAACTGCCATAGAGAAACATAAAATTCCCGCTATCTCAGAAAGTTAGACGATAAGCTATAACGTTGACAACATCATTTAGTAGCTTGGATAATACCGCATCGCTTTTGTTTTGCGATATTTCTCATATCTGTCATAATAAGGGAGGGGGAGGCCAATGCATTTTCAAATGTTTACATTTTAATATCTCCTGGACCATTCAACCGATTTGAATATTTTTGGTCTTGTTTGAAAGAGCATTTCATGCTCTTTTAAAAGATATTTTCAGTAAGACCGCTTGGTTTAAAACAAAAAAGCTAGAGGGCGTTATCTGCAGCGGTTACATATTTTTGTGATTTTTGAAAAAAAGTTAAATGGAACGGTACTATTTACTTCACAGACCGTTAATTATCATAAAATTTGCTAAATATTAGTGAAAACCGCATCTCCATATCTCCATCCATTCTCGAATTATAAAAGAAAATGTTAAAAATTCGTATATCTTAGTCAGATCAAGTTACCTTAGGAAACAAATAAGAGAGAACAAAAATGTTATTATCTAGAACCTTCCTTCACACTTTATCCAAGCATAGAACTGCTTCAAAACTACTTTTGAGGCGTGTTGAAAAGCCAACGAATCAATGAAACATCAACAATGATAATAAAACAAAATAAACCAAAACACTTAGAATAACTTAAATTTTTGGCAAAAATAACTCACTAATGAGCGAAATGCCTTCCATAAACCTCGATGCATTTATTTAATCTAGTTTCGACGAAAAAAAAGCGCTGTTTAAGTCTCGGCCCTGGACACGTTTTTACTGGTATTTAGTGTTTTGTCATATTTTTCCTGGTTATTGGTTTTTCTTGAAAAGTCAGGTCGTTTAGTCTACCCAATAGATAAAGAGGTGAAAGCAATGTGGGTTTTGCTCGAACCAAGAATGCATATTATGCAAGTTTACATCAGCTTGTGGACAGATGCTTCATGCATCCATAGCATTTGTGATAAAAGGATTGGATTTGCCCAAATCATATTTAAAAGTCAATGGTAATAGTTCAATCTGTTATCATAATCGATATCTGTTAAGGCCTGATGTAACAACGTGGTGGAGATATTATTCTCTTGAGAACTCTTGTGGACAATTGTTTTCGGAGTTCCCAGATTATGTGGGATCACATTGCGCACCAATATGATTTACGAATTCATAGAGATGTCTGAATGGGCTACACGTTGCCAGTTTTCCGTAATCGCTAAGTCAATCTTAAAAACACTTCTGGAGAAAAATTTCTTTCTTTGTCGTAATTGCATTGCACATTTTTGCCATGCAGTTGAAAATAAATCATCATACGCTCTATCATACGCTTCTGCGTTAGTAAATGACATGTTTACAGTTACCATGGTTATGTGATTTGTTTTTCTCGATGAGGTAACTGGATCGGATTGATGGCATTCGAGTTTTTAACATTTTCTTCTATAACTCGAGAACGGGTGGCGATATCGAGATGCGGTTTTCACTAAAATTTAGCAAATTTTAAGGTGACTAAGAGTCTGTGAAGTAAATAGTATCGTTCCATTTAACTTTTCTTCAAAAATCACAAAAATATGTAATCGCTGCAGATAACATCCTCTAGCTCATTTGTTTTAAAGCAAACGGTCTTACTGAAAATATCTTTAAAAAGAGTATAAAATGCTCTTTCAAACAACACCGAAAACATTCAAATCGTTTGAATGGTCTAGGAGATATTAAAATGTAAACATATGAAAACGCATTGGCCTCCCCCTCCCTTATTATGACAGATATGAGAAATATCGCAAAACAAAAGCGATGCGGTATTATCCAAGCTATTAAATGATGTTGTCAAAGTTATAGCTCATCGTCTAAGTTTCTGAGATAGCGGGAACTTTATGTTTCTCAATGGCAGTTACGCCTCCTAGCGGTCGAATTACGAACTTCAAAATAATTTCCAGCTATTTCTCTTGGTCACTTTACTTATAAGGATTTTTTTCCCAAACCTCTAGGCCTTACCGTTCTAGAGATACAGCCGCTCCGTACGCTTAACGGGACACCCTGTATATATAAATTTGTGTGTTAAAGTAAAAATGAAAAAAATAAAACCACATGAATCTGTAAATAAGCATCGGTTAAAACTGAAAAGAAATCGCAATATTCCTTAAAAAAAATAATCAGGGTTTATAGAGATTATTATAAAACGAGATGATTTATTCCTATTCTTGCATCAAGTCAACGAATATTCAAAACAATAAGCATTCAAAGAAGGCACCAATTAGAGTAAAAGTCTGACGATTCTTGTCTTATTAAAACGCGTTTTTTAATAATCTCTATAAATAAATCTTATTATTGTGCTGAAATAACGTCAATTATCGTTTTTGGTTTAAATTAATTGAAAGTTAGCAAGCTTCCAAAAAGAAATCTAACAATGGAAGCCTTCTCCGTCGTCACTTTAACGATTCATCAAAACTATTCCCTTTGTAAGTATGTCACAGTACACTCTCCTCTAGATTCACTTTTTTTATATTTAAACTTTATTCCTAAAACGAAAAAAATTTAAAAAAAATTACCTAAAAGCTTTAAGCGTTGTTTAAGGCGGCTGTTAATCTTGTAAATAAGCAATACTATTTAAGGACTTAGGGTAAACCTATTTTTTCGAAACGGTCTATATTACAGCTTTTCGAAGTGATCTTATGACGAAAAATGTATCAAAGGGACGGAGAGCCGATTATAATAAAAAACTAATGAAAAAACTACTTCACATAGCTTGCATATCTCATTAAGTTTTTCTATTTTAACTTGTTGGCGAGTACAGATAACAAGATTGACGGTTGAACTCTATTTACTTGTTGTTGAAAACGAGAGTTTATTATTCTAAAAATTAAAAAAAAAGATGAGGGCTTTTTGTACCTTCGGGAAATGTACACGAACAAATGCGGAGCAACAAAACTATTTATAAAAAAAACGATATTATACAATAGGGCGTAATTTTTGAACGAAAATGAATTATTAAACAGAATTATAAAAAAAGGAAAACTACACTGTGTCTTAAACTTGAATTGTATAATTGGAAAGTTGAAAAATAAATAGATTTGTCAAATATATTATATATATATATAGAAAAATGCTCTGAGATTAACGAAAAATAAAGCTTACTATTTAATAACAAATCTTTTATTTTATCTTCTCATTAAAATTAAAAAAATTAATTTAAAAAAATTAAATAAAAATTTTTTAAAAATTAATGCGGCTTTTACTTTATAGGTGGCACCAGTTGGCTCGTTTCTTTAACTAAAACCTCAACGATTATTTTAATTTTTCCGCTTATTAAAAGATGGCGCTAATATTCTTGATTTATACATGAATACTTGAATAGTTAACACAGAATCTATTAAGTGTATATGAGGTTCCCTTTCTAGTGAATGTCCCACAACATTCCTTATATACATTGCAAGTGTTAAAAAAAGGATTTAAATTTAATCGCTTCATTTAAAAGAAAATTAAATTAAAGAAAAAGCGTATTAATTTATGAAATGATTATTTTACGGTTTACATAAACAAGTTGAAATGTTTATGTAAAACAGTAAAATATTAAGTAAGTAGTAACAAGAAGGAATTGAGTACTGTTAGAAATTGATTTGTCTGGAGGTCGCGAAGGCGGCGCTGCGGGACTAATTAAACGAGGATCGCGGCAGCAGTTTAGTCGCCTCTATTAGTTAATCATTGTCGAAAACAGATTGTAAAGTGTTGCCCGAGGGCCAAACGCGGCGTATCGATCCGGAACAGCGATATGGAAGCCGGTGCCTGGCGTTTCGACGCTACGATCCCACCTAACAATAATTTACTGGGTCCGTTATCGAACCTATTATCCTGTATCGGAACCGTTCTATCGACGACCTAATCGCCTACGATGATAGGTGTTGGTTTTCCTGCATGTATACTCTTTAACTTTATGATCTAAAAAACATGTTATTTCATTTTCTTAATAAAGTGGTAAAAATTACTAAAAAGATACAAAAAAGATGATTAATAATTCTTCTTCATCTCTGAAGATGGCAAAAAAACCGAAACTTCTTAATACTATGTGTTATGTATAATAGACAGTATGAGTCCACTATGGCAAAAATCTTTACTTATAGACTACGCAAAATATCTTGCGGTGATGATCCACCTGCTTCTCATCAGGTGATGGATGTTTTTAGAAATTAACTTCTCAATGGGTATGATCATTAAGGAAGCCATTAAATATGTGGACATCACGTTAGATAATTAAATTTCTTATTGTGAACACCTCAGCTTGGCTAATAATAATAAAATAAATATATATATATATCAAGTAAATAACTTAATACATGAATTTAGTTACTATCAGTACGCATGTATAATTTCACATTAGCACCATCTTTTGATGGCTAGTTGTTCCAAATGACAATATTTAAATGAATACAAACATTCAAAGATTCGGGTTTAGCTGTACGTCTTCAGACGCACGTGTTAATTGTAAAACCAACACTAGAAGTAACTCTAAAACTAGAAACATTCAGCTTCAGCAGTCTTGAGAGACGTATGGCTAAACCCGAATGTTTCTAGTTCTAGATCTGGTGTTAGTTCTAAAGCTAAAACTAGAACTAACACTAGACCTAGAACCAGAAACATTCGGGTTTAGCCGTCTTTAGAGACGTGCGGCTAAACCCAAATGATTCTAGTTCTAGGTCTAGTGTTAGTTCTAGTTTTACACTAGCACTGTTACTATGTAGAACTAACACTATACCTAGAACTAGAATCATTTGGGTTTAGCCGCACGTCTAGGTGTAATGTTTCCAGTTCTAGGTCTAGTGCTACTTCTAGTTTTGGTTTTAGAACTAACACTACATCTAGAACTAGAAACATTCTAGTTTAAGTTTTAGAACTAATATTAGACCTAGAACTAGAAACATTCAGGTTAAGCCGTCTTGAGTGAAACTCTGTGTCTAAAACTAAAACTAGAACTAAGACTAGACTTAGAACTATAAAGTTTCAGGTTTAGTCTTGCGTCTCTCAAGACGACTAAACTTGAATGTATCTAGTTCTAGGTGTAGCCTTAGTTGTAGTGCTAGTGTTAACTCTAGTTTTAGTTGATATTCAGCGTTAGGCTCATTCTCATTAGAAATGATAAACTTACGATTCTTCACTTTATCATGCACGGCTAAACCAGAAACTTTCTAGTTCTAGGTCTAGTGTTAGTTCTAGTTTCAACTGTTATTCAGAGCTAGATTGTTGTATATATTTATTGCACTGAAAGTAGATCTAACACTAAACCTAGAATTAGAAGCATTCGGGCTTAGCCGTCTTAAGAGACGATCAGCTAAACCCGAATGTTTGTAGTTCTAGGTCTACTTTTAGTTCTAGTGGTAGTGTTATTACTAGTTTTAGTTATTATTCGCCGTCAGGTTGTTGTATTATATAGGTTGCTGTTTTGGTGATGATGAAGAACACGATGCAGTTTAAACTAAGTTGATCAGAAGTTCTGCACAACTCAAAAATTGCAAGAATTCAAGAAAAATCGGAAATTGATAGTAATATTTTTCTTTACGTATTTGTTGCTATAAATGATGAGAAATGCGATACAATTCAAATTAAATTAATCAGAAATTCTGCACAACCCGAATTTTGCAAATATTTAAAAAAATTCAATATTCTCGAATACAAGAAAATGACAATAATAATTTTCTTTCTGTATTGGCCGGTATAGCTACTAAGAAATAAGAAACCATTCAAATTAAATTGATCAGAAATTCTGCAAAACCCAAAATTTTCGAAAATTTAAGATAAACAGATTATTTTATTAGTTTTATTAAAATTTTTTGGCGCCAAATTTATCATTTTCGCTTATTATTATACGTGTTTACTACAGAGGCAATCACGGAGCCTCCGAGAGTCTTCTCGTAGCTCGTCCTTTGTATGAGAAAGGATCTCGGGAACACAGGGAGAGCGAGGAAGAGGCTTCGAACAGATGTAGAAGAGAGAAAACGATCCCCCTCCCACCAAGTAGGACCGGGTCCCCGCAGTCCGCCGGGAGTTTTCCGGAGCTAATGTCGTTCGACTCGGAATATAAAGTTTGCTCGAGAGAAACGATTGATACTGAAAGAGAGAGGAGAAGGAGAAGGTGCCGGACGCGACAATTCCCATCGAAGAAGAAGAGATGACCAGACTGTTTCGGTCGGCGGAAATCTACCGGGGAATTAGGATTGTGTTCTTGGAATTATACGAACCCTTCAAATAATTGATCAATTTAACCTCAAACAAATCACTCTATAATGTTTTTTAGTATATACTTTTTTTTAATAAATTCTCTAGTTGTATAATCATTAAAAATTACGCGAGTAGTAAAGTTAAACAGCTGTTGAATGATTTATTCTCGTCTATGTATTGATCTGGCCACGACCTGCCTATAAACCTGAAATGCTAATTGGCCTAACGCAGTCAACCCGACGTTGATTCATTGCCGTCTCGGTTTATAAGAGAGCGTCGAAGTCGTTGATCGTCGAAATGAATCCGGTTGGTGTGTAATCGGAAAATAGCGACGCGCCATTTTTTGGAAAAGTCGCCAATTACTGAAACGAGGAATCGGTTCGTAAAGCGTCCTCTAGCGAGCGTCGGTATCGTATTAAACATGTACGCGAATACCCATTAGTAATTCCATCTCCGCTAACTTGGTGCTAACATAGTGAACCTCTGTTTGTGTAGCAATATCTACGGCGGTCGACCAAATGAAACGTCGACCTCTCGCCTTTGTGTCGAAGTCGAGAGCTTGAACTAAACCGTTGGTCGATTACATCGGCAGCATTTGCCTGCTAACAGGTTATGTTGGAATGGACCTGCCTGTGCGCGCCATCTAGCGATGGCACAAAACCAGGTCCGGGCTATGAAATTTTCAAATAATTTATCTCTTTTTATTTCCTTTTTTAATAATAAAAAAAATATATTTAAATTAGTTAATTTTCTATTAAATTATGATAAAAAGACGAATTTTCATAATAATAAAATTGTAACAAGTGTTTTGGTGTTTTGTCGCTTATGTACAAAGAGATTAAAGGCTGTCAGTGTAATTTCATAGATAAGCAGCGATTGTCGTATTTACGAGAGTACCGAGCCCTGGGTTGAAAAAGTTGCAGCGTAAATTTCGAACGTCGAACGAGCTTTTTTACTGCGCCGAGCGAACGGAGCGACATCTTTCTCTTTCTCCCTTTCGCGCAACTCCCGTCTCGCTCGGTCGTCGTGCTCCCGCCGCCGCCGCTTTAATTTATATTCATGTTTCAGCACCGAGGGCAAATAATAGCGAAAACAAATCAACCGTCCAAATAACGGCTCTCTCTCTGCACAATCCGAATGAAACGTCACAACGCCCGAAAACTGCAACAGTTTTCATACGCCACCGTTAAACCATCATTACCACCCCCCAAAACCCTAACAATCACAACGGAAAAAATTATCCCTTCCCTCACCAAAAAGCGGTATCAATATCGCGATTGGGTTGTATGAGTTTTATCAGCGAGCATCATTAGCACGGTTATTTCGTTATAACCCAGTAATTGGATAATTGTTTTTATAGGTGTTTTTTCTCTCCGTCAACAAAAAACTAATTGGAATAAAATAGAGATATTTTTTTTTGTTTTTAATATCGTTGTTGCGTCGCGTTATTGAGGCGTGCTTTGTCAAATACAGACCGTAAAACCGTTATTTATTTCAAAAAGTAAATTAAATCCAATGAAGTTATTACGAATTCAGTGATTCTCAAACTGTGCGTCTTAGTAATATCTAAAACGCTTTTTTATATGACATTGAAACTTATACACTAATTTCACATACAAAAATTAAGCAATTTTGAACGATATCAAAAGTAATTAAGCCGAGGTCACTTGCGGATGAGGCAAAAGATGGATACTAAATCGGTTTACTAAATCCTAAATAGCTTTCGGGGTTGCGTGGCTTAAATAAGCCAAGGTCGTTTGCGGCCGAGGCGCTACATTGATACCATATCATACACAAAGTAGCCAATTTTGAATGATATCAAAAGTAGTTAAGCCTAGGTCGCTTGTGGTTAAGGCAGAATATCGATACTAAATCGATATAGAGTCTGAATAGTTTTCAAGGAAGTGTGGTTCAAATAAGGTGAGGTCGTTTGCGACCGAGGACCTACATTGCTACAATATCACTTAAAAAACTAGCCAATTTGATCGATATCACAGACAGAACATGGATACAAAATTGGTAGAATGTCTGAATAGCTTTCAAAGATGCGTGATTTAATTAAGCTGAGGTCGCTTACGGCCGAGGAGCTACATTAATACCATATCACATACTATTCTTACTCTATTTTTGACTAACCTTGATAGACTTGAAGCTTCCATATGTTCAACATGATTTCTCTATTATGTCTTCGTTTATAGGCCCATCTCACAATGTGCAGTATATCGCGTATCTCTTTGATATCTCACTTCTTTTATGGCGTCTTCACCTTCGGTAATCTGTTATTCGGAAGAGAGTTCTTTTTGTGGTACCATTTTTATTATTTACCTCTTGTCTCCATCGCGTATATCGCAACAACCTTGTTTTGTAGGGATATACACTGATCTATGCTGACATCAAAGCACCTTTCGTTGTATGGGCGTTTTTTTAATTTTAATATTACCTACATTCATGGAAAGACTTAACCTTTCGCTACCTCTATTGGAAATAAAACAGAAATCAAGAATAAAAATAAATCAAACCATCGTATGTATACCTCATTGATGAAGCTGGTGTCTTAACAATTTTTTCTTAACAGTTTCTTTCAATATCTTGTGTTTGATGCTATAATTCGGGATAAAATAACATAACAAATAATATGACGTTTAAAAGATTGACACTTACTTCTTAAATGTCATCATAGTTACCAACATAAATTTTGGGTTTAAGTCAAATTTAGATCACAAGAATTCGATTCGATTGTCAATATTTTCGATTACATAATATATAATTTAATCGTTTTATTAATTTATTAATTTTTAGGTTTTTATTTTCTTTTTATATAGTCCAAATAGAATTAAATCATCACTCACCCCATCTAGTAACAAATCGTATTAACCAAGAAATGTTTTGACAGAAAATATAACCTCACTTTTTATTGTGTCGATTAGAAAATCAATACCAGCTCTTGATTATGTTATACCAGTAAGTAAACGTAGTTTTTAACGGTTCGTTGTGAATAAAATTTCTTTTTGTAGTGACCACGAAATGTTTGAGAAGTAGTGTTAGCTATAGTAAGTATTGTGTAGATTAAATAATTAATTCCAACAAGCTAATACTAATAATTTAAATAAATTCTATTGATTTTTAAAGTTTCGCATGTTCTCAGAACGCCAACTCTATCCACCCACAACATATTGCTTTATTTGTATACAATGGTGGCGCCAATCTTGTTGCACATTTTATCTACTTCATCTATTGTCAGTTTACTTACACAACACCGCAATTTGTTACATCTATTAATTTATTTATTTAAATTTTGTGTGTGAATAGAAATCGCGTACCTAAACGAGAATGTATTTTACCGATGCACCGGTACTAATAACCAAGGCCAAAGCAGGAATTACTCGTGCGCGACCCCAGAGGTCACTAATTGAGGCAATTTCGTTCCGTTACCCGGGGCGCTCTGTACGCACGACACCACCACCTCCTAATGGAGAAGCGGTTCTCCTTCAACGATATTCCCGATACTTTGAAAGAAAAAAGAAGGCAAAGACTTCTTTCGTAGGAGATAAACCTCGAAAGCTGGTCTCTTATATTTATATTAATAAAAGCTTGCTGCTTCTCTGCGTTCCATCAGACAGATTTACACTTGGCAATTCGGCACCCATCCCGCTCCAACTACAATCTCCCATCCTCGTCGGGCCACAGCGCCGGAACTAATCGATGCTCACGGAAAACAGTACTGTAAAAGCTGAGTGGATTACGGGCACGAGGTCCGACGGAATGCCCTCTCGCTGCCGCCACCACACCGCCGCCGTCCGTGTTGTAGAAAGAAATTCTACCAGGATTAACCCCCGAAAAAGGTAATTGCCTGCTTTACACCGGACGCTGATCGTAAGTGATCGTTATTTGTACGCTTGCGAATAACAACTTATTAAGATAAAAACTTTTAAAATCGTATGAATGGGTAAATGAGATATCTTGGAAACGAAAGTTGTTTTAAAACGATGACAGAAGCCGATGCGGTGGTAAGAGACCGCAGCAAACAAACTCGCGGTCGCGTTATTACCATCGCAATAATCATAACTTTAAATTTTAATGCAATACGTGGCTTGTATTTAAAGCGAGAGTCGGTGGTATCTCCGACCGTTTTATATTTACGGTGAAAACGGTACCACCGCGAAAGAACGACGACGGCGAAGACGACGCCTTCAGTATTCAACGGCCGTAGAGCGCCATGTGCGCAACCCACGCGTTTATTTGAAAAGTTCCTCCTTTATCTTCCGTATCGTCCCAAACTATGTACAAAATTACGCAATCCATACCGAGTTGAATCGAGTTGAGTTGAGTTGAGTTGCGCAATTTCTATTAAATATTTGCCTGATTAATCAACGGCCCCGAGGTTCTCGCTGTTATAACAATCAGGTCCATTATTCAGCACCCAATTACCATTAATGTCTTTACGGTATAGAGTACCGAGCAACAACCTACACGTTGGTGAAATAAATTCATATTTCAATTGAAACCGATGCTTATCGGGTAACGGAGCGATCAACAAGCCGGAAACGGACGAAAAATAAATCCAAAACGGCGAATTGTCAGATATCGGGGGTTTGTTTTCCGCGGCGACGGCGGCGGGCGAAATGAAAAAAAGAATGAAAGAACCTAAAGTTCGGGCGATGTGCCGTGAGGTCGGAGAGAGATGTCCGAAACGCGTTGGCGGAACGAAGACGGCCTGAAATCGATATGGAGTGCGTTGAACGCAAAGGATGGAGATATCGCGTGGGCTCAAAAGGAACGAGGACGCAAAACGTCCAAACGGGTTTAGTCCCTTTCCAAATGACTGTTATTGAACAGTAATGTATACACATTTATAAGATGAAATATCCGGATGATACGGGGATGGAGGAGATTTATATTGGGGAGACTTTTTACGTCGTGAACGGTCTGGTAAAGTGCATGAAATATTTATTGGATATCCTGCGTTTCTTCAAATAACGGATAATAACTTTTTCTACCTCCAACATCATTTCCCCACTGATACGTGAAAATACCGACCGGGGTAAGGCAATTAAAGTTACTGTCAAGTACACGAACTTTATACCTCTAGCGCCACAGCCGCCAACCCGCTACGAGTTCAGTCTTCCACGTAATTTTAACGAAATATTCACGAAACCGTACAGCTTTTCTCAGAATCCTTTACTTTTCTTTCCTACACAATTTTATGATGCCAATATAACTATTTAAGTACTACATTTTTGACCTATAAGATAAAACATTATCTAATTAGACCCAATGTCAAAAAGGGTTTATCTCTTTGTAACTTTCAGCAAAAGCTTTTATAATATTTTTAGTATTGTGCAAACAATTCTGGAATATTCCAACTACAAATTTGAATTTGTATCAAAATCTCAATTATGATGAAATTTGACATGGATTTTGTTTGCATAAGAACTCATGGGATCTGATTGCTTCTATATAAGGATGATGATCACGATATTGATGGAAAAGTAAAAGACAGAGTTTTCCTTAAAAAAATTAAGTTTGCAAATAGATCTTAGAGCTAAAGAGTTGTTACAAATGCGGGGTTAATTACATAGGTTGCAGAAATCGCATTCTAAGATATACTTACACTAAGCAAATTGTCAAAAAGATAGAAACAAAGATAACCAAAAGCTAAACTACTAATAAGCAATGGGAAAGATATTTATTATTCATCAAATTATGCTGTCAAGTTTCAAGTGGTAATGGGCTTTATATTTATACTAAGGATTGTAGAACGTCCTTTATTATCGAGGTTTTACTGTATTTGCAAAAAAGAAAGAAAAGTTGAGATAATTTTTATAGAATCAATAAAATTCTTATACATCGAAATCTAAAAAAGTAAATGGTGTTAAATGGGTAATGATATGCATGTGGGAGAAGTTTGGTTTTGTGCCAAAAACCGTCGAGGATCGCTTAATTTCCATTTATTCCGTTGTCGCCGGCCGAGTAAATTGAAAAAGTTCGCCGAAATAACACGCCTAACGAAGTGGCCATTATAACTCCTCATGCAGGCCTATCTAGAAGCACTAAATATCCGGATAATAAGCGCGCAAACTGCCGCCTAGTGGTTAGAAAGAGATCGTCGAGTCGACGTTCCGTCTTTCTCTTACAATTTGTCGCGCGCTCTCCCCCGTTTCAAAGTCTTTTTCATCGGATTTATTATCTCTCGTGACGAAAGGGAACCCGTTCTTTTCTTTTTTTATGTAAACCTAACGTAAAATCGGCAATAAAACGATTCTTTCTTACGACTCTTCATACCAAGAAAGAAATTATAAATTTATTAACTTTCACGTAACGTTTCAAAATAAGACCTGAATTATGACGAAAATGTTAATTATCTAGAAGAGATGCATAGGATCGTCAACTCTAAAGTGCATTCAATTTGTTGTTATTAGACGAATATAATTGAGGTGGAGTGTTTATGAGGTAGTGTGAGACCGCGTCGGCGTAACTTCAAAGCTGGGAAACTTTGCAGACGCCATTGCCGTGTGCTTAATAAACGTTCCGGTTCTAAATCCGAACTCCATTTCGCCCCTTAAGTACTTACCTATAGAGGACTTGAGTTTGGCGAATTGCCCGCCAACGTTTCATTGTTTTAAAGTTGATGAAGCAAAGACTTTTTCTTTGCGTGTATCTATTTCATAATTATTAATAAAAATCAATAAATAGATTCGTTGAATTATGAAAGTAATTATTTTGTGATAGAAACTAAAGTATAAAAAGAGAGAAAGGTTGATGTAGAGATGGAGAAACAGAGAGGAATCCTTGAGTATTGCTGGGACGATGGGAATGTTGGAGAGTACGGTTCATTGGTCAGGTGATTTACTGGGATAGAGTTCTAGGTGGAATTGGAGTGGGTTGTCGGATTTTTAAATTGTCGTAGTAAATCTGCGTGTTTACTAAGCCGTAAGAGCCTTTTGGTTTAAAACTGGAGACGTGGCGAGCAAGAAGCCGCGAAAGCGACGAAACGTCGTCGCCGTCGTCGAAATTAAATTGCAAATTGTTTTCTGCTACTATATCGATAAGGGGTAAACGTGCTTGGGCCACTGAATACAAAGGCCCTAAAACCGACGTAGACCTGACAGAAAGGATTCGTGAGAGCGACAAAGAGAGGCCGCGAGGGCGGTAACGAGGAGGGTCGGGCGTATGATAAAGAGGGGAGAGAGAGCAGGGTCGGGCTGTGACAACGCGGCTTTCCCGGCTTTCCCGCCCCGACCAGAAAATGTATGTATAGGGACCTAGCGCTGGCAGAGAAACAAATAGCCAAAGCGGCTTGAAAAATTGAGCCTCACAAAATAGGGTATAAAATATTTTTCGCCAACACTTAAATTATGTACAAATATCGTTGGAGTAACCTTGTAAATTAGGAGAGGATCCGCTTTTTCGACCCTCGTTATGCATATGTATTTTGTACCGGAAGTTTAGAAGCGCTTTATGGCGATGGAACCGCGCCAAAATCACTCCGAAATGGCCCCCTGCCGGCTGCTATCGTCGTCGTTTCGAATTTAAGGGCACCGACTCTTACCGCGGCTCGTATAATGTTCCCGATTCAAAGATGGGCAAAAAAACAAACGAAACCGACAAAGATTCGTTGAAAGGTGGAATAATAATATTTCGAGCGTCGACGTACCATAAGGACAAAGAAAACTGCCGTCGGCTGCGAATTCCACTGTTTTGTGGCTCTTGGAAATGGGGCGGTTAATCCACGGACGTCAAAAAGCCTTGCTTTCACTCCCCCGCGAAAGCTCTCCTCACTTCAAAGAGTTGCGATGAACTACGAAACGCGATGCTGCTGTGGTTGACGGAAAATACTCTCGCTCCTTGTTTAATTATAAACCTTCTTGAAACTTGCTTCAGAGAAGATTTGCTTTCAAAGAAAACGGTTTTAAATCTACACTTTTGAAATTAAATTGATTGGAAAATATCTATCTAAAATTTGGGTTAATTTGTAAAAATTTAAATCATCGAAAATGTTTACAACTATATCTAGCAAAATACTAGCTGTTGCAGGCAAAAGGTATTACAGACAGAATACTAGATATTATTTGTAGAAGACTAAAGTTGTACTACTAATCACTACACCTTTGAAATTAAATTGATTGGAAAATATCTATCTAAAATACGATCTAAAATTTGGGTTAATTTGTAAAAATTTAAATCATCTAAAATGTTTACAACTAGATCTAGCAAAATACTAGCTGTTGCAGGCAAAAGGTATTACAGACAGAATACTAGATATTATTTGTAGAAGACTAAAGTTGTATTACTAATCACTACACTTTTGAAATTAAATTGATTGGAAAATATCTATCTAAAATACGATCTAAAATTTGGGTTAATTTGTAAAAATTTAAATCATCTAAAATGTTTACAACTAGATCTAGCAAAATACTAGCTGTTGCAGGCAAAAGGTATTACAGACAGAATACTAGATATTATTTGTAGAAGACTAAAGTTGTACTACTAATCACTACACTTTTGAAATTAAATTGATTGGAAAATATCTATCTAAAATACGATCTAAAATTTGGGTTAATTTGTAAAAATTTAAATCATCTAAAATGTTTACAACTAGATCTAGCAAAATACTAGATGTTGCAGGCAAAAGGTATTACAGACAGAATACTAGATATTATTTGTAGAAGACTAAAGTTGTACTACTAATCACTACACTTTTGAAATTAAATTGATTGGAAAATATCTATCTAAAATACGATCTAAAATTTGGGTTAATTTGTAAAAATTTAAATCATCTAGAATGTTTACAACTAGATCTAGCAAAATACTAGCTGTTGCAGGCAAAAGGTATTACAGACAGAATACTAGATATTATTTGTAGAAGACTAAAGTTGTACTACTAATCACTACACTTTTGAAATTAAATTGATTGGAAAATATCTATCTAAAATACGATCTAAAATTTGGGTTAATTTGTAAAAATTTAAATCATCGAAAATGTTTACAACTAGATCTAGCAAAATACTAGCTGTTGCAGGCAAAAGGTATTACAGACAGAATACTAGATATTATTTGTAGAAGACTAAAGTTGTACTACTAAGACTAGAATACTGCTATTGGAAGACCACTTACTATTTGCAAAAGACTAGATACAGCTTTCAAATGATTACTTGCTGGTTGTGGAACACTACTTACTGCTTTCAAAACACTAGATACTTCTGACAGAAGACTACATACTGCTACAGAAGATTAAAAACTGATGGCAAAAGACTAGATACTGCTTACTGTGTACAGAATACTAGATATTGCTGAAAAAAATCCACTAGATAAAGTAATTGGTAACTTTATCTTACAGATAGCTCAAAAATCTTTTTCCCCCCATATTTATATCGTTGATAGTGCTTTCTGGTAGATATTTTATATCGATCCTTACTTAACGGTTTGAAATTCGATATAAAAATTAACCATCGAATAAAATTAGTTTAACTAATTTTCTAAATAAAATGTTCTGTTTCAGAAACTATTTGCTAGCTCCTCTGCATGCACCGAGACCTGAGACAAAACAACTTTACAATGAAGCACAAATCAGAAATAGAAACGTGGTAGAACGTTAATACTGGGTTTGGAAACGTCTGTTTTCAATTTTGAGATAGGACATGCATGTGGCAACAGACAGGTAAGATCTATTTTCTAGATACTTTATATATAATATAGTACATCATGTTTTATTTCCCTACAAGTTACTAAAAGAAAATTTCTGACAATTTTTTTTACGTCCGTTCATTCCCATAAATAAATGCGTATCAGTATATATAAACTATTATCGAAATAATCTTGATTATTTTCTTTTTGTTTACTTTAATATTTGTACAAACCACCTAAATGTGTCAAACGGTGTCCCAAAGTTAATTTAGCCCCATTTCGTGCGAGCCCTAACCCCATTACGACCTCCGATAACTCCCCTTGGACATAACCGGGGGTTCAGAGACTCGTATTTGTCTATTACCGTTCGACTCGGTAGATCAATAACGTAGATATGAGATACACCGACGTCTATGTAGGCGAGTTAGGGGAGGTGGAACGCAGGGTAAAGGCGTCTCGACGACTATTTAATTCAGTTTTAACATTCTTAAATAAAAAAAATTATATGTTAGTAACAAATCTAAATAGAAGAAAGAAAGAGGGAGAGAGAGAGAGTGGTAAAGATTCTTAGTCCGACTTCGCCAGCTGTTTTGTACGTTACTTCTCGGGTTCTTTGTGTGTGCGTATCCTGCTGGGCACCGCGTGATTGTTGCCTAAATTAAGAAACATTCATGTTTTACCTCCCCTAGAAATGTAATATGCCCATATTGTGTCGCCGGGATGCCGAAGCCATGAACAACCGGTGAGCAATGCCCCCACGGCGCGACCAAACAAAGCATGCACAGAGGAATATTTATACTTCTTCTTCTGGATCTTCAACGCTCGGCTCTTCTTCCTTTAGCAATCCCGCTAACTTGATTGCCACGACTCGTAACTGTACTCCAAGACTTGTAAAGGCTTCCTCGGGAGGAAAAAATGTACACTTTGAGAAAATCTCTAGCGGAAATACTAGATAATATATCATTCTAACTAATTACATAGAGTATTAAAAACCTCGTTCGAGGTGATATTTAAAAGAATAGAAACGGTTTGAAGTAAAACGACCAAAAAAGATAGGCTAGGCTACTCAATGCTATCATCGTCGGAAGGGCCGAGTCGATGTTAAATAAACCGAACGACAGTAATGTTCGGATTCCTTTTTGTAGTCATGTCCGTGCTACGTCCCCGGTTTATACCTGTGTGTTCCTATATACCTGTAAAAAAGAGAAAAGGTTTCGATTTTCTTTCTTTCTCAAGCGCCCGCACCCACTCTCTTTCGCCTTCAACAATATAACACAAAAAGTCTCGTTCCAAAACTCTACTAATGATTACTAAACTGAAACTAAACGGTGTGTTAATAAAGTATCGGTAAGTTACACGGAAGACGGTTTGTTGTACTCGGGCCAACCATCGCAAGTAAATTTGGCTCAGAGTGGAGTAATTATTCACGCGGCGAAGCTTCGAAGCTTTGTAAGACTTAAAACTTACACCCGAAACGAAACTATATCATTGTCTCTTTTAAAAACAAATAAATAACTCATCCTAAAGTTATTTTTTGTTAATAATTATTCGTTAAAATTAAAACGAAACAACAGGTGAAGATACAAAAATAACGACCACTCTTAATTGGCTCATTATTATTTTATTACCCGCTTTAATGAATCCTGGTTATAAAGATTAAAGTTTTTTTTTTTTTGATTTAAGAATAATATAAAATATTTTGTTTCAATGTGTAAATTCCAAAGATAATCAATGCCATCGACCGTTCAACATCGACGTTGGAAATGTTCAGTACCGATACCACTGTTGACATTCAAGCGGGATTGTTAAGGGCCGCCATAGATTACGACAATGTCGAGAATTCGTGCTGAAACCGAGTATATTTCAATTAGGGCAACAAGGGGCTGTGAATCCATGAATCTAAACACTGATGACTGTTTGCGAATTCCCGTTCGATGTGAATTAATAAGAATTGATCATTTTGATTTATTTGATGTAACTTATATATTTTACATGTTTGTAAATAAATCCTCGTCGATTCTCTGACGGCTTCTTTATGGCCGTACGCGCCTCGGGCATTTTTATTTATTCCGATGCATATCTAAAGTGGCGAGCAACAAGCGTGTTATAACGCGCAACACGAGAAAATAATCCTGAGCGGGACCGGTACGTGCCTACGAACGATTTATAAAATCGGATCTCGCCGCCGGTTTTTAATTAGCGGACGCAGAAAAGATTTGTTATCTCGATTCGATGTCTGAGTATGACGTCGGTCGTTGACGACGAGAACTACGCAATGTACAATTTTACGGGGAACGATACGCACGCACGTCTCGTAATATAAACGCAAGTGGGGCTCCCCGACAAAGGACAATAACCGTGGGGTGCATGAACAGCCCCCTATTTTCACCTGTGGCTACACTATACGCAACAGCTGTCGTCTGTGTTCAAGTCATGCACGCAGTTTTTTTTTTCTATTTAACTTTCCGTCTACACCCCACTCTAAATTATGTACCTACAAATTTATGCATTAAGATATACTTAAAATTTCATCAAACAAAAAGTGAAAATGTAAAGAATTGAAAACCGTATATAAATGACAATATAAATAATACATATATAGGACGCGGATTTTCATAAGCGGAATCAATCGGAATAAAATGCGAACGAGCGCAGCGCGCCTCTAAAACGAAAATATTTTAATTGAAAACCTGTCGACAGGCATTCTACGCCATATTTTTCCATAATAAATATTGTGTTGCAGTTTTGGCGGTAATAGAAAAACAATTCACCGTTGAAACGTTAAAAAGGTTACTCGAAAATTGATTTTCCAACCATTTTTAAATATCCTGACAATAATTATTTACGTAACACAAAAAATAAGTCATAATAAATATTAACAATCACAACATTAAGAAAGTTGCAGGACGTTGTTTAATCTGAATCTATTGTTGTTGAATTCATTGGTAATCTATATGTCGCAAGCAAATGGTTGTTCCAGGTAAATAGCTTTTTCCTAGTCAGATACTCTCTGATTAGGCAAATAGTTTTATTCCATTTATTTCAGTCTAAATTCTACTTTCCTAGGCAAATAGCATATGGCTAAAATATTTTTAGACAAATAGCTCTTTAAACCAACCCAACCCCAGAAATGCTTTATTTCTTTAAGAGAGGCCTGCACTTCACAGTGCCAGCCTTCGAAATTCAGTGCAGTACAAAAAGATGTACTTGTTTCAAAAATAAACTTTATAAAAGTATATGAAACTGTTATGCACTTTTTTAAAATGTTACGCAAATAATTTGAGTCGTTTGACACTCATTATGACTTTAATTTAAGAAAAGTAGGGCATTTCGAAAAAATTTTATTAGAAAGATCGCTTCAGAATAATGTATCCTACAACCGTATAATGCTCTGATGCGGAAGTTACGGGACACTCTGTATAGTATACAGGTGTTCCGCAAAACTGTTCTGACATGTCCTACCAATGGGCTGCGGAAGACATTATAAGCACTGATACTGTGCTATCAATGCCGTCAGATTTGGCGGTATCACTATCAGTGATTAATGTTCGATACCAGATTGTACTGCCTGAGCGGCAGTCCTGGATCGAAAATGAAAATTCTCTGGTTCGGGCAGACATTTGCTTGTACACAGATGGATCAAAAACGCCTGAAGGGGTAGGAGCAGGAGTATACTGCCAGACACCTCGAATTAAGCAAGCCTACAGCCTGGGTACGTACTGTACTGTATTCCAGGCGGAAGTATTTGCTATTGACATGGGTACTAAAATCCTTCTTGAAAGAGGGGTGAAGAACATGACAGTACGAATTTTCTCAGACAGTCAAGCCGCTCTCCAGGCGCTGCAAGCCGTGAAAACGTTAATGATTGTAAGAGAACATTAAACACACTGAGTTGTGATAACAGAGTCTCTCTGAACTGGGTCCCGGGTCACTCTGGGGTTGCTGGCAATGAAGCGGCAGATAAGCTAGCACGAGATGGCAGCGCTGAAGCGTTTGTGGGACCGGAACCAGCAGTTGGTGTATCATTTGCGATGGCCAAATATAGGATTGGACTGTGGGCTGAAGAGAGACTTCGCCTACTGTGGACCAGTTCTCCTGGAATGAGACCCGGGAATATTTTAGGACTTGCCCGTAGTAGCATAAAAGTTCTAATGGGTGTTTTTACTGGGCACTGCCGATTAAAAGCACACCTCAACTTGTTGGGTTTAGCCGACGATGTTGAATGCCGACTATGTGCGGAGGAAGCAGAGACGGTTGAGCATGTTTTATGCCACTGCCCTGCCGTTAACCGTATCAGATTCTCGATTTTTGGGTCGCAGTTTATCTCCTCAAAAGATCTTAATGACCTTTCGCCGAGCAAGGTATTAATGTTCGTTAAGAGCATTGGACGCATTGGATATCTATCGGGGTACAATAGATCCTTAGGGTCGCGGTGCAAGGTTGGTTGGTCCGCCTACCCGATATGTATTCTATGTAATGTAATGTAATATGTCGCAGGCAAATGGTTGTTTCAGGTAATTAGCTTTTTCCTAGCCAGATACTCTCTGCCTAGGCAAATAGTTTTATTCCATTTATTTCAGTCTAAATTCTACTTTCCTAGGCAAATAGCATATGGCTAAAATATTTTTAGACAAATAGCTCTTTAAACCAACCCAACCCCAGAAATGCTTTATTTGTTTAAGAGAGGCCTGCACTTCACAGTCACTGTTTTCTGGGCAAGGGATGTCAAAATACCAGTGCCAGCCTTCGAAATTCAGTGCAGTACAAAAAGGTGTACTTGTGTCAAAAATAAACTTTATAAAAGTATATGAAACTGTTATGCACTTTTTTAAAATGATACGCAAATAATTTGACTCGTTTGACACTCATTAGTGACTTTAATTTAAGAAAAGTAGGTTGATAACGATAGGAACTACTTTATTTTATTGTGAACAGGCAGGTATCTATTCTATATTGCATTGTTGTATCGAAAAAATGGTATTTGCCTAAAACAAGCTTAGACAGATACTATTTGTCTTGTTCAATAGTATTTGCCTAGACATTTAATGATAAAACTATAACCAACTACTGTTTGCCTAGATAGCCAGTATCTGATTAGGAAAAAGCTATATACTTGAAATAACCATTTGCCTGCGACATATACATGGTTCATGTTGAATGATTGATTATGAAATACTTGATATTGTACTACAGAGTTGAATACAGAGTGGATTGCAGCGCAGAGTGGTAGAAATACATTTTTTTTCGTGCTGAAAATAAAATTTCGATCGAAATAACGGTAAATAATTTTGTGAATGATGAAAAGATGTTTATAAATGTTTAACTTTTATTTTACTGACATTATGAATAATTAGGGGCAGAAGAATATACATATATAGTATACAGGTGTTTTTGTAAGTCTTAGCATAATTTTAATCGCAAATATTAGAGTCAAAATGATGACGATTCGTGTAAAAATTTTTGGTCTAACCCATAAATGGCTAAGATATAGGCCATCATGCTGAATGAAGATTGGATACCGCTTAAAGCAGACTAGTTGCTGGTTTCAGAAGACTACTTATTGATTTCAGATGATTAAATACTCTTAACAGAAACTTACTTACAGAAAATTTCATACTAATGGCTAGATACTACTTAATGAAGACAACTTGATGGTTCCAGAAGATTAGATACTGCGTAATGACGATTACTTACTGCTGCAAAAGACTAGCTACTATAGGCAGACGACTATATACTGCTTGTAGAAGACTACTAGCTGATTGCAAAATACTACATATTATAGGCAAAAGACTAAATAACTAGACACTAATGGCAAAGTCTAGATACTGCTTTTAGAATGCAATACCTCTTCTTCCTGTCAAGTAAAGTTCGTGGTATGGAGAGATTTCCAAGTAGAGATAAAAAGTTAGCTTTGGATTGAGTGTGGAATCGTTGAATTTTGTTTAGTTGTAGATCACATGGTTTTAGTTTAATTTGCGACTTGCCTAGGTGAACTGGTCTTGACTTACGTGATGTGGGTCAAATCTGCACAATGGCTACAGACACAGCCGATGCTTGTGCAGACAAAAATACATGAGCCTGGGCAAGTCTACTTATATGCTTAGTAAAAAAGTAATGCCAACAATATTCATGCCTCAACGCCATAAGAAAGAGATGATTTGGGTTGTGTCTGATTTAAGTTTGGATAGATTGGATTTAGTTAATTCTCGATTAAATTGATAATTGTCTATAAAACGTTAATACATATAGAATACTAAAAGGTATGAACGTTAAATTGTTATTTGATACATTTTTCAAGTAACTTCTCATTGTAATTGAATACTTAATTACATAATTGAATACTTGATGGTTCCAGAAGATTAGATACTGAGTAATGACGATTACCTACTGCTGCAAAAGACTATCCACTATAGGCAGACGACTATATACTGCTTGTAGAAGACTACTAGCTGATTGCAAAAGACTACATATTATAGGCAAAAGACTAAATAACTAGACACTAATGGCAAAGTCTAGATACTGCTTTTAGAATGCAATACCTCTTCTTCCTGTCAAGTAAAGTTCGTGGTATGGAGAGATTTCCAAGTAGAGATAAAAAGTTAGCTTTGGATTGAGTCTGGAAGCGTTGGATTTTGTTTAGTTGTAGATGATATGGTTTTAGTTTGATTTGCGACTTGCCTAGGTGAACTGGTCTTGACTTACGTGATGTGGGTCAAATCTGCACAATGGCTACAGACACAGCCGATGCTTGTGCAGACAAAAATACATGAGGCTACTTATATGCTTAGTAACAAAGTAATGCCAACATTATTCATGCCTCAACGCCATAAAAAAGAGATGATTTGGGTTGTGTCTGATTTAAGTTTGGATAGATTGGATTTAGTTAATTCCCGATTAAATTGATAATTGTATATAAACCGTTAATACATATAGAATACTAAAAAGTATGAACGTTAAATTGTTATTTGATACATTTTTCAAGTAACTTCTCATTGTAATTGAATCGTTGGTTAAATACCTTTTAAAAATCTTATTCTAATTCATAAAAATCGTGCTGATTTTCCGTCACATTAAAACTAAATACATATTTAATAAAATAGAAACTAGACAAAAAAAGAACCGTCTGTAATCAATGTAATGGTGCTCCGACATTACCCGGTAATCAGTTACTAATCAATTCCGGAGTATGCTGGAAATTTACTCCTCGCCTTGAGTTACTGTTCGCCCGGACTATGATATAACGGCTGCCCGAGCTCGTGTTCCCTCCCATCCTTTTCCCTCTTATTACTATCATCCTGGTTCCTTTCGATCTCTCCGTCTTTCCTTCTCATTCCCATCGGACCCTCTCTCGTAATACCTCGTTTCGCTTCCACCGAACCTTCACAGAGCGTTCCGTCCCGTTCTAGCGCAAACCCCACGCCATCGGAATGAACAAGCAGGTTCTCTCTCTATATTCCGCACGGCCGCGAGCTTCGCGATTGCTTTTTTCGCGTTATCGGATCCATGTCGTAATTCGTAATGTCGGACCCGTTTTTAGTTTATAAACAAATTCCCTTCATTATCTGACACGAAGAACCAAAAAAAAAAAAAGAGAAATAGAGAGGAAAGACATTTTTTTGGATCGATAATTGTATTTAGACGTTATTAAAACATGTAATCAACAAGAGAGGAGGTCACAATACGATGTCATAACGTTTATTTATCGGCGAAACGACGGGTTTTGATGCCTCCAGTTCACGTATAGCTCCCTCAGTTTATTGATGTCAATGTACACGCCCGGCTATTCTCATAAACTAGGCTAGTTTATAGCACTTATATAAGTTCATTTAATCAAAAAGAATCTATTAATTTTTTTTCGAAACTTTTTTAAACATTGTTGGTTTTATTAAACATATAATTTATAATCGGGTGTGTGCTAATTGTAAATTGGTGTGCAGGTGAACTCATTCGGTCGGTGTAAGTGGGACATAACTCAAGCGCAAGCACACGACTGCAGGCAAAGCGGGGCTAAAGCGGATCGACACGCAAACGGAATTTATGATTGAAATTTAGCCCTGGTCGTTACTGGAAAATATCGCCCGACGAGGCATTAACATTTCCTATTAATCCGCTCCTTTTTCTATTCCAAGTACAATTTTTTCAAATCAAAAAAAATCCCCAAACTATTCGAAGCTTGTACGGAAAGCTTCGTAATAGAACCGAAAATGTGCTGCATTGCAGGAGGTAATATTTTGGACGTCAGCCAACCATATCAAAGAACAGCCGGTTTACATCCTAAAAACGAATATGAAGAAAAGAAATTAGAATTGTAACATAATTTTTTTTTTTTCGTTCTAAAACAATCTTTGATTTCTTATTCACCCTGAAAGCGCATCCGGTCGAAATAAATGCACCCCACCCGATGATGCCAGCTTTTCCCGTTCGAAATTCACCCCCAAGCGTCGTAAATAACACACAAAGTTCGTTTCTTTGCCGAGAGGATTTGGAGATCAAAATTTTCGAGAGGAATATCGGCATAAAATTCCAAATAAACGTCAGTTTAAACGGACAATTGGGAAAGAAGTTGATTTCGTTTGCGCAACAAGGATAAGAATGGGATTTATCGACTGTTTTACATAATCCAGAAAGGTCGGCGGGGTTCGCGGGCTATTATCCTGTCGAATTACTCAACTAACCGTCTTATGTAAATAGTAAAGCGTCGAACCGTGGAATGTACAAGTCTATTAATAGAGAGCGTTAAGACCTCTATAAATAGATAAATTAATAATCCATATTAATATGGTTAAAGTTTTAGATTTTAGGTCATCTAATAAGTAACAGATAAAACTGTTTGAGAAATTTCTAATTTCGTGGGTTCCAACTTTCCGAATACTTAAGATTCCCTAATTTGTTCGAAGTTGTGAGGTTCCAACATTATTTGCTCCTCTGGAATGGTTCCAAGTTAGTGGGAATTAAAACAATGGCTCACACGTCGGGATTCATCGGGTGACGGTTTTTCGGAAACGCTTATCCACACCCGGATCATTTCCGAGTACCTCTCGGATTTCACGGGAAAAACTGTAACGACCTCTCGGAAAGTGCCCCGACTACGTAGTTCTCATTTTTCTCGGAAAATATCGCGCTCTTTTTAAATTTCATAATCGCGAAAATTTATTTCAATTAAGACGAATTTAATGATTTTTTCTCTTTTTGTTTCGTTCTCGTTGTTCGCGGATAACGGGAACACATTACCCGTCATCATTTAAATACAATTAGCCTAAAACTGCTTCACGTGTCGGACTCGTTAACGTTATACCATCAGGAATAAATATTCAAATCGCGACAAACTCGTCGTCACATTCTTTAGTATACAGAGGCGTTGTACGCACGATATGAGCGCGGACATCACGATGAGTTTAACGTAATTAATGTGAAACAATGGGGCACTCGCTGTTGGGTAAAACAACGAAGCTCCATATTGATTTGGATTCAGCGATTCCCAAACAATTTTTTTATTAAATTTAGTTGCAAATAATCATAATTAATGATTAATCAAATTTGAATAACAGTATAACGGTCTAAAATACATTTAGACTGATGTTTGTTAAAAGTGAGATTCAGGGAAAACTTTTTTTTTTCTCCAAAGTAGATGGGATTTAAGAAATGAAACTTTTTGGAGTCATTGAGGAACGTTTGAGGATTGTTTATACCAAATTTTAAGTTTCCACGATTAATAGTTTATTTTTAATATACTTATTTTTATAAATAGCCCATTTAGACTGACATTTAATGAAAGTGAGGAAATTATTTTCTCCATAACGGTTTTTAAGAAATGAAACTTTTTGAGGTTATTAAGAAACGTTTGAGGATTATTTATACCAAATTTTAGGTTTCTAAGATTAACACATCATTTTAAATCTGCTTTAGAAGATCGTCAATATATATTGACGTTTGTTGAAAATGAGGTTAAGAAAAAAAAAAGTTTACTCCAGAACCGTTAGGATTTAAGAAATGAAATTTTTTGAGGTTATTAAGAAACATTTGAGGATTATTTATACCAAATTTTATGTTTCCAGAATTAATAGTTTATTTTTAATATATTTCTATAAATAACCCATTTATATTGACATTTAAGGAATGTGAGGTTAAAGAATAAAAATTATTTTCTCCAAAGCGGTTAGGATTTCAGAAATGAAACTTTTTGAGGTTATTAAGAAATGTTTGAGGATTATTTATACCAAATTTTAGGTTTCTAAGATTAACACATCATTTTAAATCTATTTTACAAGATCATCAATATATATTGACGTTTGTTGAAAATGAGGTTAAGAAAAAAAAAAGTTTACTCCAAAACCGTTAGGATTTAAGAAATGAAATTTTTTGAGGTTATTAAGAAACATTTGAGAATTATTTATACCAAATTTTATGTTTCCAGAATTAATAGTTTATTTTTAATATATTTCTATAAATAACCCATTTATATTGACATTTAAGGAATGTGAGGTTAAAGAATAAAAATTATTTTCTCCAAAACGGTTAGGATTTCAAAAATGAAACTTTTTGAGGTTATTAAGAAACGTTTGAGGATTATTTATACCAAATTTTAGGTTTCTAAGATTAACACATCATTTTAAATCTGTTTTAGAAAATCGTCAATATATATTGACGTTTGTTGAAAATGAGGTTAAGGAAAAAAAAGTTTACTCCAAAATCGTTAGGATTTAAGAAATGAAATTTTTTGAGGTTATTAAGAAACATTTGAGGATTATTTATACCAAATTTTATGTTTCCAGGATGAATAGTTTATTGTTAATATATTTCTATAAATAACCCATTTATATTGACATTTAAGGAATGTGAGGTTAAAGAATAAAAATTATTTTCTCCAAACCGGTTAGGATTTAAGAAATGAAACTTTTTGAGGTTATTAAGAAACGTTTGAGAATTATTTATACCAAATTTTAGGTTTCTAAGATTAACACATCATTTTAAATCTGTTTTAGAAAATCGTCAATATATATTGACGTTTGTTGAAAATGAGGTTAAGAAAAAAAAAAGTTTACTCCAAAACCGTTAGGATTTAAGAAATGAAATGTTTTGAGGTTATTAAGGAACATTTGAGGATTATTTATACCAAATTTTATGTTTCCAGAATTAATAGTTTATTTTTAATATATTTCTATAAATAACCCATTTATATTGACATTTAAGGAATGTGAGGTTAAAGAATAAAAATTATTTTCTCCAAAACGGTTAGGATTTCAGAAATGAAACTTTTTGAGGTTATTAAGAAACGTTTGAGGATTATTTATACCAAAGTTTAGGTTTCTAAGATTAACACATCATTTTAAATCTGTTTTAGAAAATCGTCAATATATATTGACGTTTGTTGAAAATGAGGTTAAGGAAAAAAAAGTTTACTCCAAAACCGTTACGATTTAAGAAATGAAATTTTTTGAGGTTATTAAGAAACATTTGAGGATTATTAATACCAAATTTTATGTTTCCAGAATTAATAGTTTATTTTTAATATATTTCTATAAATAACCCATTTATATTCACATTTAAGGAATGTGAGGTTAAAGAATAAAAATTATTTTCTCCAAACCGGTTAGGATTTAAGAAATGAAACTTATTGAGGTTATTAAGAAACGTTTAAGGATTATTTATACCAAATTTTAGGTTTCTAAGATTAACACATCATTTTAAATCTATTTTACAAGATCGTCAATATATATTGACGTTTGTTGAAAATGAGGTTAAGAAAAAAAAAAGTTTACTCCAAAACCGTTAAGATTTATGAAATGAAATTTTTTGAGGTTATTAAGAAACATTTGAGGATTATTTATACCAAATTTTATGTTTCCACAATTAATAGTTTACTTTTAATATATTTCTATAAATAACCCATTTGTATTGACATTTAAGGAATGTGAGGTTAAAGAATAAAAATTATTTTCTCCAAACCGGTTAGGATTTAAGAAATGAAACTTTTTGAGGTTATTAAGAAACGTTTGAGGATTATTTATACCAAATTTTAGGTTTCTAAGATTAACACATCATTTTAAATCTGTTTTAGAAAATCGTCAATATATATTGACGTTTGTTGAAAATGAGGTTAAGGAAAAAAAAGTTTACTCCAAAACCGTTAGGATTTAAGAAATGAAATTTTTTGAGGTTATTAAGAAACATTTGAGGATTATTTATACCAAATTTTATGTTTCCACAATTAATAGTTTATTTTTAATATATTTCTATAAATTACCCCTTTTATATTGACATTTAAGGAATGTGAGGTTAAAGAATAAAAATTATTTTCTCCAAACCGGTTAGGATTTAAGAAATGAAACTTTTTGAGGTTATTAAGAAACTTTTGAGGATTATTTATACCAAATTTTAGGTTTCTAAGATTAACACATCATTTTAAATCTGTTTTAGAAAATCGTCAATATATATTGACGTTTGTTGAAAATGAGGTTAAGGAAAAAAAAGTTTACTCCAAAACCGTTAGGATTTAAGAAATGAAATTTTTTGAGGTTATTAAGAAACATTTGAGGATTATTTATACCAAATTTTATGTTTCCAGGATGAATAGTTTATTGTTAATATATTTCTATAAATAACCCATTTATATTGACATTTAAGGAATGTGAGGTTAAAGAATAAAAATTATTTTCTCCAAACCGGTTAGGATTTAAGAAATGAAACTTTTTGAGGTTATTAAGAAACGTTTGAGAATTATTTATACCAAATTTTAGGTTTCTAAGATTAACACATCATTTTAAATCTGTTTTAGAAAATCGTCAATATATATTGACGTTTGTTGAAAATGAGGTTAAGAAAAAAAAAAGTTTACTCCAAAACCGTTAGGATTTAAGAAATGAAATGTTTTGAGGTTATTAAGGAACATTTGAGGATTATTTATACCAAATTTTATGTTTCCAGAATTAATAGTTTATTTTTAAAATATTTCTATAAATAACCCATTTATATTGACATTTAAGGAATGTGAGGTTAAAGAATAAAAATTATTTTCTCCAAAACGGTTAGGATTTCAGAAATGAAACTTTTTGAGGTTATTAAGAAACGTTTGAGGATTATTTATACCAAATTTTAGGTTTCTAAGATTAACACATCATTTTAAATCTGTTTTAGAAAATCGTCAATATATATTGACGTTTGTTGAAAATGAGATTAAGGAAAAAAAAGTTTACTCCAAAACCGTTAGGATTTAAGAAATGAAATTTTTTGAGGTTATTAAGAAACATTGGAGGATTATTTATACCAAATTTTATGTTTCCAGAATTAATAGTTTATTTTTAATATATTTCTATAAATAACCCATTTATATTGACATTTAAGGAATGTGAGGTTAAAGAATAAAAATTATTTTCTCCAAAGCGGTTAGGATTTCAGAAATGAAACTTTTTGAGGTTATTAAGAAATATTTGAGGATTATTTATACCAAATTTTAGGTTTCTAAGATTAACACATCATTTTAAATCTATTTTACAAGATCATCAATATATATTGACGTTTGTTGAAAATGAGGTTAAGAAAAAAAAAAGTTTACTCCAAAACCGTTAGGATTTAAGAAATGAAATTTTTTGAGGTTATTAAGAAACATTTGAGAATTATTTATACCAAATTTTATGTTTCCAGAATTAATAGTTTATTTTTAATATATTTCTATAAATAACCCATTTATATTGACATTTAAAGAATGTGAGGTTAAAGAATAAAAATTATTTTCTCCAAAACGGTTAGGATTTCAAAAATGAAACTTTTTGAGGTTATTAAGAAACGTTTGAGGATTATTTATACCAAATTTTAGGTTTCTAAGATTAACACATCATTTTAAATCTGTTTTAGAAGATCGTCAATATATATTGACGTTTGTTGAAAATGAGGTTAAGAAAAAAAAGTTTACTCCAAAACCGTTAGGATTAAAGAAATGAAATGTTTTGAGATTATTAAGAAACATTTGAGGATTATTTATACCAAATTTTATGTTTCCAGAATTAATAGTTTATTTTTAATATATTTCTATAAATAACCCATTTATATTGACATTTAAAGAATGTGAGGTTAAAGAATAAAAATTATTTTCTCCAAAACGGTTAGGATTTCAGAAATAAAACTTTTTGAGGTTATTAAGAAACGTTTGAGGATTATTTATACCAAATTTTAGGTTTCTAAGATTAACACATCATTTTAAATCTGTTTTAGAAAATCGTCAATATATATTGACGTTTGTTGAAAATGAGGTTAAGGAAAAAAAAAGTTTACTCCAAAACCGTTAGGATTTAAGAAATGAAATTTTTTGAGGTTATTAAGAAACATTTGAGGATTATTTATACCAAATTTTATGTTTCCAGAATTAATAGTTTACTTTTAATATATTTCTATAAATAACCCATCTATATTGACATTTAAGGAATGTGAGGTTAAAGAATAAAAATTATTTTCTCCAAAACGGTTAGGATTTCAGAAATTAAACTTTTTGAGGTTATTAAGAAACGTTTGAGGATTATTTATACCAAACTTTAGGTTTCTAAAATTAACACATCATTTTAAATCTGTTTTAGAAAATCGTCAATATATATTGACGTTTATTGGAAATGAGGTTAAGGAAAAAAAAAGTTTGCTCCAAAACCGTTAGGATTTAAGAAATGAAATTTTTTGAGGTTATTAAGAAACATTTGAGGATTATTTATACCAAATTTTATGTTTCCAGAATTAATAGTTTGTTTTTAAAATATTTCTATAAATAACCCATTTATATTGACATTTAAGGAATGTGAGGTTAAAGAATAAAAATTATTTTCTCCAAAACGGTTAGGATTTAAGAAATGAAACTTTTTGAAGTTTTTAAGAAACGTTTGAGGATTATTTATACCAAATTTTAAGTTTCCAGGACGTACAGATCATTTTAAATTTATTTTTAAAAATATCTAATTTTTTCTGACATTTGTTGAAAGTGGGGTTAAAAAAAAGTTTCTCCAAAACGGCTTGGATTTAAGCAATGAAACTTTTTGAGGTTATATAGGAAGGTTTTAGGTTATGTTATACGAATTTGTAATTTACCAAGGTGAACAAATCATTTCGTTGATTGATATTGATGTTTATCAAGGTCAGGTTAAAGGAACATGTTTTCTCTAAAACGATTAAGATTTAAGAAGTGAAACTTTTTGAGGTTATTAAGAAATGTTTGAGGATTGTTTACACCAAATTTAAAAGAAATTGTTTTCTTCAAAACGGTTAAAATTTAAAAAATGAACCTTTTTAAGGAACCATACAATAACAAATATTACGAAATTATTATAGTCATTTGTTTATAATTTCTTCAGAAATGAATTTTATTGTTAACAAAATTAAAAGAGAAAACAAATGTTATTGTTGATGACGTCATAATTTAAAAACACATGACTATCGGAAGTGAATATCGGCTCAAAATTTGTTTTGAACAACCAAAATACACAGTTTTTATAATATAATGCATAATAGTGTATATAAATAAAAATAATTAATACTTTTATCTGTAAAAAATCATATAAAATAATAAATATATATAATCACGAAAGATTTATAAAGGTATTAATGAAGTAATAAAAATAGGTGTCAAGATTGTTTGATATTTAAATTTGTTTGAGTACTGCAGGAGGTTGGATCGGTTTTTGTCAGTTGGGAAACGAGACCTGGCGGCGGGGGCACAGTGATGGTACTGGGTTGAAGGCACATGGCCGGCGCACGTGCACCAACTGCCAATATTTATCCGGAGGCCGCCGCCGCCGACGAGCAACGCTATTGCCCCCTTTATGTGATTAATAATATGATCATTATCGGTCCGACCGGAATTTTGTAAATACATTGATTAACATGTTCGCGTCGGTGCGACCTCTGGCGCCATCCGTTCCAACCGAATTGATTCCGCGATTTTAACGGATTTCGGTTCTGTGGCATTGTGTAATCAATCCTTTTTACCTACCCATCTCAATTGAATTGATTTTTTTTGTTATTTTTCATAATTGTCTCGATTTTTATTTATTTTTTATCGTTTAAATTGGGGTTGATAAATAGGCCTATTTATTCCTAACAAAACACAGAGTAAATCACATTAGAACCGATACGGCTTATTGATTACACATGAATAACAGGCGTTTACTTTTATGGTACGTCGAATGCGATCTGTAATTTCATCGAGTAACCAATATACGGGGTAATTCTCAATCATTACTTGAAGTTATTTTATCGATTTCTTTTTTGAAATTATTTAATTATTATTTCTGCGAAGATTTACCGCAAATTCTTTACAAAATAAGTTTAACAAAGCGAACCGGTGGGAAAGCGACCGTCAAGAAAGCAAAACGGCATAATTTATGACAAGTATTTTCAGTTCTTGCGCGCGGCAACCGACTACGTCCCCGTTGGTTTATTATCAAAGGACCTAATTTGAAATTTACCGGCTCGACTACAGAGCAGTTTATCTTTGTTACCGTTGAAATTAAAATCGGAACCCTGCTTCTCTTTTCAATTCTTCGTAAACTAAATAAAAACAAAAAAAATATTATTATTTACCTGTTATCGCAAATTATCGATTGATAGGTGGTGGCACGTGAATATTATGAGTTTTGTTTATTCCGAATTGAAACGTTATCGTTATGAATCAAATAAACAGTAAACGCGAGAAGAATAATTTTGTTTATGATGGTTATTTTATAATGTTTGTGTTATATTTATCGGGTGAATTTGCACCTATATAAAAGTGTAGACAAAAAAGAAATAAAGGAATAAGTAATTTCTATTAAATCATCCGAAAAGGATATAACGCGATACGTATTGCGACCGATAATTGGCGATTGCATGCGGCAATATTTGAGCAACAGTACGGTGCAATCAATAAAACACCCCCGCTGTGTGCGAAATTTATCACCGAGAGGGTCGTCCATCCAACAATTTTCAAAAATCGATCGATATCGCTTCAGTTTCGTGACTATTTGTTGTCTAAAACTAGTGCCAATTTGCTTCGCAACTTTATTAATTGCACGCCACCCCCTAAACATCGCGATATTATAATCCCCCCTTTATCCGACAAACCTGTTACATGACGAGAGAGAGAGAGACCATCATCGGTTGTATTGATTCACCGGGTTCACCGCCGCCGACACCGCGTTTAATGCGAACAATAAAATAAAGCTTAGCTTATTTCATGCGAACATCACGGACGGTAAAATAAAGGAACAAAAATAAATTATTTAAATCAATTCATATTAAACTAATAAGTAATAGACAGTGAAATTCCCCTAATTCAAACTTCTATAATGATAATATTTTATCAGGTTTCAAATGTGTTTTTATCTTTCTATGTCAAATTTCACTAATTCCAACTAGACTACTATGAAATTACTTCACCTTTAACTTCTATATGTCGAATTTCTTAAAGAATAAACTATTTAAATCTGTTCTGTAAGGCAACTTTTTTAATTCAGTGATTTTATGATTCGAACTAACACTGAAAAACAATTACAACTAAAGAATGAAAGAATAGAAACATTAGACCTAAAACTAGAAACATTTGGGTTTAGCCGAACGTCTCTCAAGACGGCTAAACCCAAATGATTCTAGTTTTAGGTATAGTGTTAGTTTTAGATTTACACTTGCAATGTCACTAGAATTGTAACATTCAGTGATGGGCGCTGGGTAAATACCTGGCGGGTAGGTATTTCTAAAATGGGTATTTATCCGGGTATTTACTCCGGCCCAGGGTAAATACCCAAACAGTGGGTATAAAAGTGATACCAGTAAAAATATATCGATTCCAATAAAAATGAAGAGGAAGACGAGGAATTGTCAACAATCAAAGACGTATTATCATTAGACGAATCTGTCGTAATTTAGATTAGATCAAGTTATTATGATTATTATCACCAAGCAGCCCTCTGCGTCCATTGTTGGACATAGATCTTCCTATTCTGTGTTGTTTGAATCCAATTGTTGGTCATTCTTTTGACGTCTATTTCGTCTGTTCGCTTGCGGTCTTCACTCAAGCAAACGTTTTGTCCACTGCTCATTCTTCATTCGCGCGACATGTCCCGTCCAGTTCCACTTAAGCTTTGCCACAATGTTGACCACATCATTTACGCCAGTTCTTCTTCATAGGTCTTCATTTCGTATGTAGTCCCTCAGAGTTAGACCCAAGATCGACCTCTCCATCTATCTTTGCGCTACTTGGACCCTCCTGGCAGTGGTTACCGTTAATGTTAAAGTTTCGGAGCCTTATGTCATAACCGGAAACACGCATTGATTGAAAGCCTTTTCTCTTGAAGATGTCTCTAAGATTCTTCTGTTTAGTTCGCTTGTTTGATTATCTCTCGATACACGAACCTCATAGCCAAGATATACATAGCTGTGAACCCTCTCAATCTCATTATCCCCAATGTTGATGTTAGAGCTGGGAACAAGATTTATCATAAATTTTGATTTCTCCTTGTTGATATTTAGCACGACTCTTGCACACACCTCCTTTAAGTCGTTCATCATTAGTTTAATCTCTCCAAGGCTATCCGATATAAGAACTATATCGTCCGCGTAGCCCAAATTATATTTATGTTTATGCCTTTTTGAGTCCAGTTGTTTAAATGCACTCTGAGGACTGTGATAAACAATTTGAGTTCAACAGTGTCCCGCCTTGTTTTACTCACAATCAGTACTTTACTACTTTTACTCTCTTCAGTACTTTCATGCAATTTTACCGTCATTGTAGCATTCTTGTAGATGTTATAAATAATAATAATAAATGCCTTTATTAGAAAATAAGCTTAATTGTACAAAGAAAACATACAAAAGAAAATAGGCGAGTTCCAGCTTGTACTAGTTAGTACAGCTGCTCTAACTAACCTAAGAAACAAAAAAGAAAAACATGACTCGGCCAAAAATTACAAAGCAAAAGCTAGATACAACAACAAGATTGCAAAACATGTCAGATCAGCGTTTGCCCCCATGTAGACATTCAAGAAAACAAGAATATTTCTGTGTAAATTTAAACCTTCGTAGTGAGAACCCCTTGCAATTATCGTCCACCTCATTATATTTCGAAGTTATTTGAAAAATGTATGGTCTCTGAAACAAAGACAAACGATAGAAGGGTGGCGACAGTCTTCCGCGAAATCGTGTATTTATTCGGTGGACTTCATTTCGGAAAGTTATCAGTTGGTAGAGATACTGTGGTTCCTTGCAGTTTATAATTTTATGGTATAGGCACAAACACTGCACTTTGCTACGATGATACATATTTAGCCATCCCGCATCCTTCAGTTTATAAGATATTCTGTTATATTTTCTAATTCCATACATATACCGAAGACACGAATTTTGCACTCGTTGAATACGTGTTAAATAAGTTTGGTATGTCGATAAGCGCCTCTGCATTTTTGAAGTGCTTGCAAAACTGCCATCAACTCAATTTAAATTAAATTTATAAATACCTCAAAATACCCATCTTGGGTAAATACCCCCGGGTATATATCCAGGATATTTACCCTTGAAAATAAATATCCGAATATTTAACAACACTGGTAACATTAGACCTAGAACTAGAAACATTTGGGTTTAGCCGAAAGTCTCTCAATACGGCTAAACCCAAATGATTCTAGTTCTAGGTCTAGTGTTAGTTCTAGTTTTACACTAGCACTGTTGCTAGAACGAACACTATACCTAGAATCACTAGGTTAAGCCGTCTTGAGAGACGTGTGGCTAAACATAAATGTTTCTAGTTCTAGCTCTAATGTTAGTTTTAGTGACATTGCAAGTGCAAAACTGAAATTAACACTATACCTAGAACTAAAAACATTCGGGTTTAGCCGCACGTCTCTCAAGATGACTAAACCCAAATGATTTTAGTTCTATGTATCGTGTTAGTTCTAGGAACAATGCTAGTGTAAAACTAGAACTAACACTATAGCTAGAACTAGAAACATTCGGGTTTAGCCGTACGTCTCTTAAGACGGCTAAACCCAATTGATTCTAGTTTTAGGCATAGTGTTAGTTCTAGTTTTACACTTGCAAGGTCACTGGAACTAACATTAGACCTAGAACTCGAAACATTTGGGTTTAGCCGAACGTCTCTCAAGACGGCTAAACCCAAATGATTCTAGTTCTATGTGTAGTGTTAGTTCTAGGAACAATGCTAGTGTAAAACTAGAACTAACACTATACCTAGAACTAGAAACATTCGGGTTTAGCCGCTCGTTTCTCATGATGGCTAAACCCAAATGATTCTAGTTCTATGTGTAGTGTTAGTTCTAGGAACAATGCTAGTGTAAAACTAGAACTAACACTAGACCGAGAACTAGAAACATTCGGGTTTAGCCGCTCCTCTCTCACGACGGCTAAACCCAAATGATTCTAGTTCTAAGTGTAGTGTTAGTTCTAGGAACAATTCTAGCGTAAAACTAGAACTAACACTATACCTAGAACTAAAAACATACGGGTTTAGCCGCACGTCTCTCAAGACGGCTAAACCCAAATGATTCTAGTTTTAGGCATAGTGTTAGTTCTAGTTTTACACTTGCAAGGTCACTAGAACTAACATTAGACCTAGAACTCGAAACATTTGGGTTTAGCCGAACGTCTCTCAAGACGGCTAAACCCAAATGATTCTAGTTCTATGTGTAGTGTTAGTTCTAAGAACAATGCTAGTGTAAAACTAGAACTAACACTATACCTAGAACTAGAAACATTGGGGTTTAGCCGCTCGTCTCTTAAGACGGCTAAACCCAAATGATTCTAGTTTTAGGCATAGTGTTAGTTCTAATTTTACACTTGCAAGGTCACTAGAAACTAACATTAGACCTAGAACTCGAAACATTTGGGTTCAGCCGAACGTCTCTCAAGACGGCTAAACCCAAATGATTCTAGTTCTAAGTGTAGTGTTAGATCTAGGAACAATTCTAGTGTAAAACTAGAACTAACACTATACCTAGAACTAGAAACATTCGGGTTTAGCCGCACATCTCTCAAGACGGCTAAACCCAAATGATTCTAGTTCTATGTGTAGTGTTAGTTCTAGAAACAATGCTAGTGTAAAATTAGAACTAACACTATACCTAGAACTAGAAACATTGGGGTTTAGCCGCACGTCTCTTAAGACGGCTAAACCCAAATGATTCTAGTTTTAGGCATAGTGTTAGTTCTAGTTTTACACTTGCAAGGTCACTAGAACTAACATTAGACCTAGAACTCGAAACATTTGGGTTTAGCCGAACGTCTCTCAAGATGACTAAACCCAAATGATTTTAGTTCTATGTGTAGTGTTAGTTCTAGGAACAATTCTAGTGTAAAACTAGAACTAACACTATACCTAGAACTAGAAACATACGGGTTTAGCCGCACGTCTCTCAAGACGGCTAAACCCAAATGATTCTAGTTTTAGGCATAGTGTTAGTTCTAGTTTTACACTTGCAAGGTCACTAGAACTAACATTAGACCTAGAACTCGAAACATTTGGGTTTAGCCGAACGTCTCTCAAGATGACTAAACCCAAATGATTTTAGTTCTATGTGTAGTGTTAGTTCTAGGAACAATTCTAGCGTAAAACTAGAACTAACACTATACCTAGAACTAGAAACATACGGGTTTAGCCGCACGTCTCTCAAGACGGCTAAACCCAAATGATTCTATTTCTAAGTGTAGTGTTAGTTCTAGAAACAATTCTAGTGTAAAACTAGAACTAACACTATATCCTAGAACTAGAAACATTCGGGTTTAGCCGCACATCTCTCAAGACGGCTAAACCCAAATGATTCTAGTTCTAGGTCTAGTGTTAGTTCTAGTTTTAATTGTTATTCATCGCTTGATTTTTGTATATTTTTATTGAACTAGCTGAAAGGTTAAATATACGTATTAGAAAAGTACATTTCTAATTTTTTTCTTTAGAGCTGAAATTCAACAAAGTTTTCTCTAACTCGAAGTTTTCTTCCGCTCCCTTAGCGATTCGAGTTATGGGAATTTCACTGTACTTCTTTAAATATTTAGATGATTTCTATACAACACTAAATCAATATATATTATATGTTAGCCTAAAACTGTCAATATTAAAACGCTATAATTTAAAAAGTTTTTGGAAAGAAAGTCTTATAAATTAAGAGATGAAATTTGTTGAGGTTATACAACAAGAATTAATCTTTATGTTGTTAAAGATTACAAGTTTTTACGATATTTTGTTTTGTTGCTAAAAATTCGTTATAATTTTAATGAATTTATTGAGACGAAAGTATTAAAAGTGAATGAATTTTTTTAAGGTTACACACAAAAAATTAATCTACTCAAAGGGATTTGGTCCAATTTGGTCCCTCACCTTTGCATGCTTAAACAAGATTTATGAAGTTAATACTTTATATATCGCATAATCTATCTTTTGAAAAATGGCCTGACGTTGACGCTTTAGATAAAATTGCAAAGGCGGCAAAGAAAACAGAAGCACAAAGACGATTTAGCGACAACACCAATAATGGAGACATTCTAAATGAATTTGGATTTAGGATTTTTTGAGAGGGTTAAGAGAAAGTCCTAATATAAACAAGATGGGAAATCGCGGCGACCGTTGTGTGGGGGTCGTACGAACCAGTTGGCATTCCGCAAACGCCGATAATGGCGTACGAGAGAGGCCGGTTACTGTAAAATTACAACGTACGCTCCGATCCCGAATTGCGTAATTAGTGCCCGTAAAATTACCGGTTCATTTTCTATTATGAGAGATAATTACACGTCTCTGTTTTCGGAGGGAAAAAGAATATTTTACAAAAAGCAAAATTTCCTAATAGCAAATAATATGTAATCGGCAACATATGCCACCTTTTCGTTATCAAAATAAATACGAGATAACAATCCCTAAAAAGTAAAAACTAGACTGTATGGTTACATTATCGCCAAATATGTTATCGGAAATCGAATTTATATCCTTTGTTTCACTTAGTCCAAGTTGGACTCATTACATGATGCGATTTAAAGCAATTTCGAACAAAAGCGACCTTGCGTCTCTTGCAAAAGACCTTACGCGTAAAGCGGAAAAGCAGCACACCGTTCTGGTAACGGTGCAACAAAGTCCTTGAAGTAAAAAAAAGGTTAAGATAGAAAACATCGCGCGATTCCCCTTTTTCCTTTGAAGATTTGAAAGTCTCGCGACTTTAAAAGCAGGAACTGGATCCGTCGAAAGTAAAAGTAGATCGATTATGGTCGTTGCGTAACTTATTAATAGCGCAGACGAAGACAAAACGTCGACGAAAATGTCAAAGGGATAGAGACTGAGGTATGCAAAACAAATTCAAATTCGTATCAGCGAAGTCAGGTACGGCTGAGGCAGCTCGAATAAATTTGCATGCGTTTAAAAGCGTAGAGTTTCGCTTCAAAACGATTTAAACTCCGTCTCCACCTTCAGCGGTAATTATTACTCGAATTGGTCCTTAAAATAATTTTCTTACGTGGGAACGTTGAATCAAACGATGAACTTACCTCGAGGTCAATTTTACGACAGAAACAACGTTCACGATTTCGTTTCGAAAACCGATGGCGAAAGCTTCATTTCAATTAATTAAGCTCCAAAGTCGCCGAGCGGCATCAAATATTAATTGTGTTGATCAAATGAGCTTAACGTCCCCATTAACCTAATGTAAGTGACCTGTTAGTGGGGAGTTGGGTCGATAACACCAAGCCTCTGTCTCTAATGTTCATATTAAATTATATATAAAACCTTTATGTATATTATAAATATTATATACAGTGATTTTATGATTCGAATTAGCGCTGATTATAAATTACTAACCTTAGACCTAGTACTAGGAATGTTCGGGTTTAGCCATTTTAAGAGACGTATGGGTAAACCCGAACTTTCCTAGTTATGGTTGTATGTACAACCTAGCGCTGAATAACAAATAGAACTAATAGAACTACTCTAGTTTTACTTTTGCACTCTCACTAGAACTAACACTATACCTAGAACTAGAATCATTTGGGTTTAGCCGTCTTAAGAGACATGCGGCTAAATCTAATATATCTGTAATATAAGGATGCAGGCAACATGTTTGAAGAGAGAAGACGGAAGAAAGAAGAATATGAAGTTGCAGGTTCTGAAGAGGAATAAAAAGAACCAATCTAGAGCACTTAATGGAGAGAACGATAGGGTACAGTTTAGAAACCTAACAAACATCCAGTTTACGAAGGATGAGGAGAATTTATTGAATAAGGGGTATAAATTTTCTTTAATTTCTAAAAGCAATTTGCCTATAATAACAATTGATTTCGATAAAATTATTAAAGGTAACCCGGAATATAAAAATATAAAAAACGATTTGATTCCTATTATTAGTAAAGCTGAAAAACATTATAACAACAATGTTCTTCCACATGAACATCTTTGGAAAAATATTAAATCTATCAAAAATAAATTAAATATTAATAATGCTATATTTGTGAAAGCCGATAAAGGCGCAGGTACTGTCATATTAGATAAGGAACTTTACATAGAAAAAACCAATCATTTTATGAAGGAGAATCATTATATTAAAATGGATAAAAATCCCTTGGAAAATGTCATCAGAAAAACACGAGAAATTATTAATAAATGTAAAGGGACACTGGTTGATTATACACCACATCTCAGTTATTCCAGCAAAATTGTTTCTTCTCAATTCTTTAGTACTTTATTCATCCACATGAACCCTAGCATTCCCAAACTTTATGCCCTACCTAAGCTACATAAAAATAATATGCCCATCAGGCCCATCACATCGTTCAATAACTCCCCTACTTCTAAGATTGCCAATTTTATGCTTAATATTCTTAAAAGTTTAAACTTTGATTCAGTTTTTTCAAATTCCAACTCATTACAATTCATTAACTAAATTCAAAATATAAACCTCCACAATAAAATTCTAATATCCTTTGACATTGTCAATTTATATTCCAACGTGCCTATAGACTTTACTCTTGATCTTGTTTCAGAGCTTTTTAACCTACATTTCGATAATTTAAATCACATAGAAGATTTTAATAAAATTTTGAAGCATATTGTTACACAAAATTATTGTACCTTTAATTATAATACTTACAAAATCACAGAAGGTCTTCCCATGGGAATGCCTCTTTCTGGTGTACTCTCAGATATTTTTTTGAAACTAAATACATTATCAATGAAGTTAATCCTTTTGATAAGTATATCGTTAAGTGGCTCAGGTACGTTGACGATATTTTTTGTATATGGGAGGGCGATATGGAGGATTTAAATAAATTTCATCAATACCTTAATAAATTGCATAAAAATCTTAAATTTACCCTAGAAATTGAAAAGGATAAATCTTTGAATTTCTTAGACCTTACAGTTAACAATTCAGATAATAAATTTGAATTTGACATCTATAGAAAAACAACTTCTATTGATACCATTATTCCGTTTAACTCCAATCATCCTCTATCACAAAAATTGGCAAGTTTTAGATTTTATGTTAATAGAGCTTTTAAATACCCTTTATCTGATTATAACCGAACAAAAGAATTTAACCATATTTTTGAGTTAGCTAAATACAATAAATTCCCAATTCATATCATTAGAAATTTAATAAGAAAAATTAATATAACATTAGATCCACTTTATTCGAAAACACCCAACTCCAAAATATTTAAATCCATACCTTACACTCCTATAACTTTTTCTGCTAAAAAAATCTTTCTTTTTCCAATAATAGTTCAATTAATAAATCTTTATCTAATTACCATTTTAATAATTACAACATTGAGAATGAGAGTGGAATTTATTTGATCAGTTGCTCTAATTGTAACGCTATATATATAGGTCAAACGGGACGAAAGTTGGGTAACAGAATAAGTGAGCATGGATATAAAACCACATCCAATGTTTATAAACATTCAATCAGTACAGGGCATAAAATTGATTATAAAAATATTAAATTATTACATAGGGTTGATAAAGGTTTCAAAATGGACCTTCTGGAAGCATATGAAATAACTAAATTTTCGAAAAATGATAAATATACGTTGTTAAATGATCAACTAGATTTAAAGTTTACACCCCTTTTTAACGTTCTCCAAAATTCATAATTTATTTCGATTTTCTACATTTTTATACATTCAACTCTACACACATTTTTATATATTCCCGCTTTATGATTTGCATGTCAATTTTAGTATTTCGCGCATACTCCGTCCTCCGTCTTCCGTAATTTCTTCACCAACTCCATATGTCATCGTCTTTTCGTTTTGATATCATGTCGTGTCCGTGTTTTTTAAATTTTTCATTTTAATCTGTTAACATCCGTTTATTAAAGTGTTTTTATCCTTTTACTTTATCATGTAAGTGGTCATTTCTTGCTGTTTTGTCAAGTTTTACATTTATTTTTTCTATTCTAGTTTTACTTCTCGCAAAAAAAAAAAACGCACTAAAAAATGTTTTATGCAAGATTTATTTCAATATGATGTGCTCAATTTTTCATAAATAGATTTTATTTGACCGTAAGTGTAATAATTATAGAATTAAGTTTATATGTAATTATTTTTAACCTATATGTAGATTCGGCTGAGGATGACTGTTTAGTCGAAACCGGTACCGAGGAAATTTAATATAAAAAAAGCAAGAAAGAAGTTATTGTCTTTTATTTCTTAATTATATAAAAATCTTGCAACATGGATTCTATCACATATAAATTACTAACCTTAGACCTAGTACTAGGAATGTTCGGGTTTAGCCATTTTAAGAGACGTATGGCTAAACCCGAACGTTCCTAGTTATGGTTGTATGTATAACCTAGCGCTGAATAACAAATAGAACTAATAGAACTACTCTAGTTTTACTTTTGCACTCTCACTAGAACTAACACTATACCTAGAACTAGAATCATTTGGGTTTAGCCGTCTTAAGAGACATGCGGCTAAACCCTAATGTTTCTAGTGCTAGGTATAGTGTTAGTTTTAGTTTTACACTTGCAATGTCACTAGAACTAACATTAGACCTAGAACTACAAACATTTGGGTTTAGCCTAACGTCTCTGAAGACGGTTTAACATTTCCAATAATAATAATAATAATGCCTTTATTAATAAGTCGCAAAAAAAGGAAAGAAAATAATAATACACTCTTAGAAAATAGACTTATTTTCTGGACGAAGTTCAGTTTGGTTATTAACCAACTACTCTTCCACTTAATCCAGAATATATAGAAAATATATATATAAAGCAAAAATGAGAATGTTTTTAACAATACTAATAAACAAAATGAAAAAAAAAAAACAAAATAACAAAATACGACGACATGCCAGTATAAAGCGATACATTAGTAACTCATGTATCAAATCATGATGACTCAAGCAGGAGGGAGGATTTTAATTTACTCTTGAACGAAATACAGTTCCATAAACAACGTCGCAGTGATTTAATTTGCTTAGAACCAAGCTATCACACAGCATAATTTTTAATTTTTTACTTAAGACATCCCTATGGGCATACAAGAGACGCACGGCGCCATACCCACCCCTCAAGCACCTGGCCACATGCTCCTCAAACCTCAACTGATGATCCAATGTGACTCCTAAAATTTTTATATCATCAGAAACAGTAAGAGGTTCGCCATCCACCACCAATTGAACGGATATCAAAGGCTTAATCGCTCTCCTTGTGACACTACCGCAAAACAGAAGAACAGAAGACTTAAATGGATTTAGCACAAGTTCATGGCGTTTCGCAACATCAGAAAATAATGCTATATCTGAGTTAAATTTTATGCAGGCATCAACCCAATTATTTGGATTAAAATTCAGCAGAAGCTGTGTATCGTCTGCATACAAGTGAATCTGCGAATGCTCGAGAACCTGGTCAAAATCAGATGTATAAATAGAGAACAATAGTGGCCCCAAAATGGACCCCTGAGGGACTCCACGAGTAACTCGACACTTGACTATTAATCTTCACAACCTCAGACCTGTCCGACAAAAATGACTTTATCAAAATTGCAGCTTGATTTCCAAGACCAAAATAATTAAGTTTAGATGCAAGTATATTATGATTTATTGTATCAAATGCTTTGGTGAAGTCCAACGATAACAAAAGTGCGGCTTGCCCGGCCTCTCTAGAAGCAAATACATCATCAGTAAGGTTCAATAAAGCTGTTGCGCAGCTGAAACCCGAACGAAACCCAGATTGTTGATCTGGCAGTATACTATACCTTTCGCAGTGTGCTCTAAGTTGCTTTTCCAAGACTCTCTCTAAAATTTTTGACATTACTGGGAGGATACTGATCGGTCTGAAATCCCTTAGGGCAGAAGGGGAAGATACTTTAGGCAATGCAATTACTTCAGCCATTTTCCAGGCATCCGGAAAAACTGATTGATGAACAGCAGCGTTTATTACGTGAGTAATATAAGGAATGAGAAAAGGGGTACACAAGTCAATCATCCAGATTGAGATACCATCAGAACCCACCGCTGCAGTTTTAATGTTATTAATTATTATAGATACTTCATGTTCATCAACAGGCATAAAAGCTTGCATTATCTGCACTCTAGGGTTTACATTATTTTGATAAAATATGGGTAATTCGGGATCAGTCTGGATATAAAGTGAAGAATCACCGTGAACAAAATAATTATTTAAATCGTTTGGAAGAAAAATGTTAGGCACTTTGTTATCGATTTTTTTATTTATATTTAGAAGTTTAATCTTTCTCCAAAGAGCCTTTCGATCTTTACTACGTAAGGCGTAATCATAGTATGCCTTCTTTTCAGCCCGCACCGTTGATGTTACCAGACTGCGATGCAACTTGTATGAAACCCAGTCTTGAGTTAGCTTAGACTTTTTGAATTTTTTAAGCACATCATCTCGAATAGACATTAGTAGTTTAGTATTATCTGTTAGCCAGGGACTGGGAGGCTTTGTAAACCGTCTAGTTTTTAAAGGTAAAATTGAAAAAAAGTTATTTTATCATTCACATTTTCTTGATCATATATGTTTCTCCACGGAATTGATTTCAGATCGTTCAAGAATTGTGGATAATTAATGTTTTTCACATCCCTGTATGTACGATAAATTGCAGCAGGCCTACCGATATCAAATGCCAGCTCACACTTTACTAGTTCATGATCAGATATATTAGGTACATTTACAACATCAATACGTGGAAATAATCTAATGTAAGTGACCTGTTAATGGGGAGTTGGGTCGATAACACCAAGCCTCTGTCTCTAATGTTCATATCAAATTATATATAATACATTATTAACATATTTTCGTTAAAATATTAATAGTCTTAGGTTCGAATTGATTTCTACCGTTTATTTCCGTCAAAAATCTTGAAACGGTCCTGAAAATAATGTCGTCGATAAACGAAACGGTTAGGTGAGTCTCGTAAATATGTTAACATTGTATTAGAGTGGAGGTGGGTTATGAAGGAGAAATAGGGGTTGAAACGGGGGGGCCGTAACGACGCGGCGACGAGTCGAGCGTGGGGTTGGAAAAAGTTTATGATTTACAATGTGCCAGCATCGAGCCCTTAACCGGAATTTACACTGATGAATTTTGTGCTATGGGGCGGGTTAAGAGGGGAAATAGAAGTGACAAGGGGGTTTGGCGTTGACATATTAGTAACTTGCGTTAATAATTAACATTAATATGCGATTTTTAAAAACTCACCTTAAAGTTATAATTTGTTGAACGGTGTAATTAGACCTTATTTCACGATCACGAAGCGTAAATAATCGTGTATTATTTATCCCGCCGATTTATCGATATCGCCTCGCCGTCGAGTATTTATACAGGTTCGGTAATTATTAATGAGTACGTTCCATTATTTATATCCAGGACCGCATTTACGGCCGCTTGTAATTGTTATTGTACACATCATGCGAATTAACAATGCAACAGTCAGTTGATTCTATAATACGCGTTTTTGTTGTGCTTTAGAGCCATTTCTAATTGAAAAAATCGTAAAAGGTGCAAAGCTTAAACTCGCAAGTTCTCAATTTAGAATTTAGCAGACCATTCAAAGCGGACGAGGAGGAGATAAAGGAGGAACGAGGAGAAGCGGCGATGTAACGATGTTATTCTCTTCGGAGGGGAAACTTTTAATTATGCCCCAACCCTCCCACGACGATCCTGATGCCAACACCGACGCCTCTTCGTCGACCATTGAATAATAAATATCAACAGTGTACGATTCAAGCAAAATTGGTGCCGAAAAAAGCCCTTTTTCACATATACACATAAATGTAATTAGACGATTATATTCATCCAATTACCCTCGATCGAAAGAGCCGGAAGGAAAGTGGGAATAAGCCACTTCTCATTCTGGCAGCGTACGACGGCCTCGCCACAACTTTTGAGGGTATCGATCGCAGCAAAAGGGGCCCCTTCTTGAGGGCTGTTTGTGAAGGAAAGTGTTTTTTATTTCGTTTCGAACCCCGTTGTAAAAGATTTTTCTTTAAAAAAAACTATCTATCTTAATGCATGTATTACGTGCAACTTATTAAATTAAAAAGAGTGTATAATTTAAGATTAATTAACCAATGAAACGCGTAATAACCACATGATTTATAAATAAACGGATGTTTTCGAACTTTGTTTTCATTGTTAAAGTGGTTTGCTCTACGTCCGAAAATAAACGGACCGCGTAGCGTTTAGGAATGCCAATCCTCCTCCCTACATCTCTCTTTTTCTTTCTTATTTGTCTTCTCAACGATATTATTCACCCTCATCTAAACCATAATTATATACTAAATTAAGGACGCATCAACGATGTTGTAGGTTGTTGGTATTTATCTTACAATACAATTATTGTTTCTATTAATTAAGGGGTTTAAATCGAAATGATTTTTATTTAAAAAAATACAAAATTAAACGAAGTGTTAGAAACCGACGATGTTGTCGACAAGTTGTGACGTCACATACTTTCACCAAGAGAGCCTTGCAAGGCAATCCAGTGCACCTTGACGACGACGTCCGAACAATTCCTTTTTGCGCAACCTCGCGACGTCTTTATCTAATCGAAAACGACCTCTCTCTTCCTTTTACCTTTATTAAATACGATTCCGACTAGTTAACGAAAAGAAAAAATATATCTGGATAAAACGGTCTATATATCTGGGTTATTAGTACGCAAGTGACTCCGTTATCTCATTTTCCCGCTTAGAAGTGAATAAATAGATAAATACCGTTAGCGGTCGAAGCGAGAGTTTTTCCAACGTTTATTCGGACTCAAATAACTTTCAAGAGTTATTTTAATGCTCCTTTAGAAGCGAACGATGACGTTCGAAATACGCCGCCGAAGGAAACGGGCCGCTATAAAGTGCATTTCCGCTGCATGTCGTCCGTCTGTCTTCCGGGTTAATTACCAGTGTTAATTGCGCTCGCAGAGCAAATATATTCAAGGTAGTGTATTAATTGGACTCGATTGTTTCGTATAACGGCGAATTATTTTTGCTACGATGAACACCTGTCGTTACAAATTGAAAATAATTAGAATCTAACTCAAATATAATATATATATAATAGAATTTGAAAAATTATTTAATTTATAACGACTTGGGGTAGTTATAAATAAAGACGGAAAGGACAATAAAGATGTAATGATTGATGCATTCGATTCTGTGGAATAATAACCGAACGATACAAACAAAGAAAAATATTTTTAGGACCATTATAGAACCATTAATGACGTATGGGTCAGAAGTATGGGTGAGAGACAAAGAAACAACTCAAAGACTACTAGCAGCAAAGATGATGTTTTGGAGAAGATGCTGCGGCATAACCATGCTGGACCGAGTTGAAAATGAGAAAATAAGAAGAAGAATGACGGCACAAAACTCAATGGTATGTACATCTACTTCGAATGAGTAAAGAGAAAATCCCACTTAAGGTTTGGAACTGGGCGCAAGTAGAAAGAAACAAAAGAGTTAAAAATGGATCCAGGATATCAACGTGGAGATGTTGGGATGCGAGAAGCGGCAATAAAAAAAGTTACTTAATGTGATGTTGAACCTTTAAGTTTAGAATAAATTTTTTGTGTGAAATTTATATAAAACGAAAACTGTTTATATATAAATACAGCAGAGTACAGCAGTATACGAAAGCAAGAAATTTACAAGAGCTAACGGTTATCCGGTTGTAAGTAGGCCGGCGAACCTGTACTCTACGAAGCCAATCCAAAGACGGCCAAGTTCCTGAGGAACCGCTTTAGTCTCTCTCGTCTCTTCCGGTACAATTAGAACCATCACATCTAACTAACAACGTTCTTTCGTTAATACCAATTAAATTAAATTCACGATTTCTCCTTAACCCAACAAGTAGCGCAATCGGCTTATTCGATCCCGTTTACCACTTTTCCAATGCGCTTGCGTTCGTAGTGAAAGTTCAAGAGTACACCTATTTGTCGCAAAGATTATATAAACGCGGGTTTACGCCGATAACGACTCCGTAATAATATCTAATAATAAAATCTAATAATAATGTAGCGGATAATACAAATCCGGTTAAGATATACTTTGCCTACTTGTTTTCTAGAGCATAAATAACCGAAACTGGGAGCTAGCTCGAAGAAAGTGAGATAAACGGGTTTGCAATCACCCGAAGCAATTAGTCGCTAAGCAGCGATAACAAAGTTTAATTAATAATTCACGTAGTGTATGCAAACATATCGGTTGGTTTGGTTAGTTTGTTGTCCTGTTATAATATTGCAGACCGAATACGACAGGTTGTGGTGAATAATACATTTTCAATCAACGCATTAAGAGAAATTTGTAATAACGCAATTATGCCATCATATATTTTAATTATTATTCAGTGTTAGATTGTTGTATATTCTTCATTGAACTAAAACTAGAACTCACACTAGACCTAGAACTAGAAACATTCGGGTTTAGCCGCACGTCTCTCAAGACGGCTAAACCCGAATGATTCTAGTTTTAGGTCTTGTGTTAGTTCTAGTTTTACACTTGCACCGTCACTAGAACTAACATTAGACCTAGAACTAAAAACATTTGGGTTTAGCCGCACATCTCTCAAGACGGCTAAACCCGAATGATTCTAGTTGTTGGTCTTGTGTTAGTTCTAGTGCTAGTGCTGGTGTAAAACTAGAACTAATACTAGACCGAGAACTAGAAACATTCGGATTTAGCTGCACATCTCTCAAGATGCCTAACCCGAATGAGTCTAGTTCTAGGTCTTGTGTTAGTTCTAGTGATAGTGCTAGTGTAAAACTAGAACTAATACTAGACCGAGAACTAGAAACATTCGGGTTTAGCCGCACGTCTCTCAAGACGGCTAAACCCGAATGATTCTAGTTTTAAGTCTTGTGTTAGTTCTAGTTTTACACTTGCACCGTCACTAGAACTAACATTAGACCTAGAACTAGAAATATTTGGGTTTAGCCGCACTTCTCTCAAGACGGCTTAACCTAGTGCTTCTAGTTCTAGGTCTTGTGTTAGTTCTGGTGATGCTGCTAGTGTAAAATTATAATTAACACTAGACCGAGAACTAGAAACATTCGAATTTAGCCGCACATCTCTCAAGACGGCTAAACCCGAATGATTTTAGTTCTAGGTCTTGTGTTAGTTCAGTGCTAGTGTAAAACTAGAACTAACACTAAATCGAGAACTAGAAACATTCGGATTTAGCTGCACGTCTCTCTAGACGGTTAACCCTTTGTATCCCAAGACGTCAAAAATTTTGAAACTTTGTGACAGTATTAATTGGAATCAATTTTAGAAAAATATGACAATCCCCCCAGTCCATAATGGTACTTGAGAGTACCGTCAGGCATTAAAATATATTTTGGTGATTTTGGTGAATATACAAAAAGTTTGATTGCTAATATAAAAATAACACATTTTTGATTACGTTAGAAAATAAGTAACACTTGCTTTAGCTAAATCACATCATTATATTCAGAAAAGCAGTTGTTTTTTTCATTACAACATCAATAAACTTTGCACGCAATACATTTTGAGTGGGGTCTGGACTAAATAGCTTCGGCAGAAGAATTTTCACAACTTCCTCTTTCTTTTCCAAAACTAATCCACGGTTGCCAAGTCTTAGCAAGTTGACGAAGTTGATTGGCATGATCTACCGAACCCATGTTTTTATTGTAATCATCAACGACTGAAGGACAGCGCACATCAATTTTCGTTCCATTCTTTTGCTTGCTTTTTACTGTGGTGTAAATTTGATATCCGGTAATCATAATCTCCTCTTTTCATTCGTTTATCATCTACAACATTTTTTTGTGCACCTTTTTTGTAGACTTTGTTGTTTCACAAGCTAAGGTTTTCTCAATTATCAGTTTCTCCAAAAGATCAGTAAGTTGAAGGACAAATTTTTCTTCAATTTCAGAAGATTTTCCCTGATACACATCAAATTTCTTTATGTACCCTTTCTTATCTGCTAAGCACCAGAGCTTATAACCCCTTTTTATGGCTTTCATGAGATTGAATTGTTTTATAAATTTTTACAAAATTTGGCTGTTCTTCTCCTGCAAACATATAAAATTATATTTTTACGTTCGTGTGATGTGAGATAAGATGGAAAGAAAAAAATTAAAGCTGAATATCTCTAGGAGATATTTTCGTAGATTCGTAAACGTATTTACATTTCAGAAATGTACCGTGATGAAACATAAAAAGGGCCGGACATTAGCAGTTTCAGACACGTTTCAACTATGTTTCAGAAATATGTCGAAGAAACATTTCATGTTTCAATAATATATATCAGAAATGTTTCTAAAATGCAAATTTGTTTACTGGGAAGTGGTACACCTAAGTCTTTAGCATTACTCCAGAAGAGTTTATAGCTTGGCAAACTGTGATAAATCATTAAGAAATTTATGCCAAGGAAACATAGTAACTCTTCTTCTTTCAACTTTAGCGTTTAAAAGGTAATATCTTTCACACAGTTACCCATCAGTGTTAGAAAATAATCTGTAGGATTATTGCAAGTTGCAAAAGTATCACCAATTATTCCCTCTGGATAATCGTATCCTTGAATTTCAGTCTGTTTTTTCCGCTTTCTCCATTTTCTATCAATCTCTGCCTTGTTCTTCTTCTTGGGCCCTTTGCCATGTATTTCTACTACTTCAGCGTCACTTTCCTCATTTTGATTAGTTAGTTGTTCTACTTCTTCATCTTCTAGCATAGGTACCTCACTAGCACTGGTAAGAACAATGTCAAGATTTTCTAATTCAACACAAACTTTTCAAGCTCTTCATCTGTCAAAGCTTTATTCAAGTACTAAAACGTATCTTTATTCGCTTGACTCATTTTTACATCAATCTCAATATTGTACCTGTTGTTATCCTGCCGGTACCTTTACGTACCAAATCACACCTAATAACCATTTATCAAAGTTATACCTTTTTGAACAACAAAATTCAGCAACACCACTTTTCACTAAACTTCTAACCTCACATCTGGATGAATAAGTTTAAATGTACCTAAAACCCTACAGTATGGATTGCGTCATTTTTTATACAGGTTCTTTCTTGTATAGTAGAAAGTACCGACAGCTCTATACGCGTCGAATAGATGACTACAGTTTAAAATGAATGTTTAAAACTACCGGTACTTTAAAGTACCGTCGGGACACAAATTAAACCCGAATGATTCTAGTTCTAGATATTGTGTTAGTTCTAGTGATAGTGCTAGTGTAAACTAGAACTAATACTAGACCGAGAACTAGAAACATTCCGATTTAGCTGCACACCTCTCAAGATGGCTAAACACCCTAATGATTCTAGTTCTAGGCCTTGTGTTAGTTCTGGTGATAGTGCTAGTATAAAACTAGAACTAACACTAGACCTAGAACTAGAAACATTCGGGTTTAGCCGTCTTGAGAGATGTGCGGCTAAATCCGAATGTTTCTATTTCTAGGTCTAGTGTTAGTTCTAGTTTTAATTATTATTCAGCAAAGGGTGAAAATTGATAATTTTTTTTTGTTGTCTTTAACTCATCGAGTTTGATGAAACGGCTATTACTCTAACCGCAAAAGAAAATAACCTGTTCATCGAGAAAGGTATTGCGATCATATAACGAATTTCGAAACGGCATGGTGTAATTATACGGAGGAATTGTCATTCTTCGTAATTACCACGGAGGCTAGTTGCGTCACACGAACCTAAACAGTAATACGAAGAAGAATAGAAAAATTATTTTCCCACTTGATTATTAAAAGTAACAAATTAGAATAGCGCAAAATATTTGCTTATCTTACAGAAATGTATACGTACACACGTTGACGCCGGTTTCTAAGAGATCAGGTTACGAGGAATCCGGCCTCGTTTTATTTACAAGAACCCGTCATAATTATTTATAAAACAGGCGTTGATAATTTTAACAATTCAATCCGTTCTTTAAAAACTTTTTTTAAGTCAAATAAATAATTACTTTATCGTAAGTGGTTTTAAAACAATTTGTAGATAATAAAAATAAAGAAGAAAAAAGTGAAACTCAAAGTGATTATTAAACGATTAAATGGGTCGTTTTCTTTTAAACAAAGAGACTATATTTTCATCATCAAAAAAAAATCATTAATAACGCAAAATATAATCGAAAAACTTCAAGGTTATTGTGCAGGTCGTAATTACGTTATTTATTTATCCTCGAACTGTAAACAAAGCGTCGGAGTTGTGGTTCACGATTAAAATGCATCGACGTCATAAATTATAATCTCAAGGGTATGATGTAACATTTACTTATTACATCTGCACGGAGATGATAACCAAATTATTAAACGAGACAACTTTTTTGGGATCCGAATATTATTTAGATAATATCACTAGATAGTATTGTGTTAAGATAAAAACTTGGGGGAAATAATAAAACGAATAAAACGTTACTTTTTGATAAATAAATAAGTCCTTATCAAGTTACTTCATATTATTCATTCGTATCAAATTGCGGCTTCACAACGAAATCATTGTTAGCGTGCAAAAACTGTGTTCAAGTGGTGATAAAGATTTATCTATTTAAACATTTTCACTATGTAACTATGCGGCGCATTTCTAGGAGATTTTTACAATTTTATTCAACATTCTTTTAAAATATTAATTTTAAATTTTGTATTGATGTGATGTCATATGTAGCGCATGCAACCTTGGCGACAATCATAAAATTTGTCGAGGTCGATTGACGTCGAAATGGTAGAATTAATGCCATATTTAATTTTAACCTCGGCAGTTCAATTAATACCATATTCACCAACAACAAGTTATCACATGATGTGTCAACAAGTTTCAGGTATAGCACCTCAACCACAACGCGCCTTTATTTAATCAGTTGACCGAGATACTGTAACTTTAGCCGAGGTCGCTTGCGGCCGAGGCAGTGCACTTAATATTCAGCGACAACAAGTTATCACATGATGTGGTAAGGTGATGAGATGCTGTATTTTCAGGTATAGCACCTCAACTACAACGGGCCTTTATTTAATCAGTTGACCGAGATACTTTAACTTTAGCCGAGGTCGCTTGCGGCCGAGGCAGTGCACTTAATATTCGCCGACAACAAGTTATCACATGATGTGGTAAGGTGATGAGATGCTGTATTTTCAGGTATAGCACGTCAACTACAACGGGACTTTATTTAATCAGTTGACAGAGATACTTAAACTTTAGCCGAGGTCGCTTGCGGCCGAGGCAGTGCACTTAATATTCACCGACAACAAGTTATCACATGATGTGGTAAGGTGATGAGATGCTGTATTTTCAGGTATAGCACCTCAACCACAACGGGCCTTTATTTAATCAGTTGACCGAGATACTGTAACTTTAGCCGAGGTCGCTTGCGGCCGAGGCAGTGCACATAATATTCACCGACAATAAGTTATCACATGATGTGGTAAGGTGATGAGATGCTGTATTTTCAGGTATAGCACGTCAACTACAACGGGACTTTATTTAATCAGTTGACAGAGATACTTAAACTTTAGCCGAGGTCGCTTGCGGCCGAGGCAGCGCACTTAATATTCACCGACAACAAGTTATCACATGATGTGGTAAGGTGATGAGATGCTGTATTTTCAGATATAGCACCTCAACTACAACGGGCCTTTATTTAATCAGTTGACCGAGATACTGTAACTTTAGCCGAGGTCGTTTGCGGCCGAGGCAGTGCACTTAATATTCACCGACAACAAGTTATCACATGATGTGGTAAGGTGATGAGATGCTGTATTTTCAGGTATAGCACCTCAACCACAACGGGCCTTTATTTAATCAGTTGACCGAGATACTCTAACTTTAGCCGAGGTCGCTTGCGGCCGAGGCAGTGCACTAAATATTCACCGACAACAAGTTATCACATGATGTGGTAAGGTGATGAGATGCTGTATTTTCAGATATAGCACCTCAACTACAACGGGCCTTTATTTAATCAGTTGACCGAGACACTGTAACTTTAGCCGAGGTCGCTTGCGGCCGAGGCAGTGCACTTAATATTCACCGACAACAAGTTATCACATGATGTGGTAAGGTGATGAGATGCTGTATTTTCAGGTATAGCACCTAAACCACAACGGGCCTTTATTTAATCAGTTGACCGAGATACTGTAACTTTAGCCGAGGTCGCTTGCGGCCGAGGCAGTGCACTTAATATTCACCGACAACAAGTTATCACATGATGTGGTAAGGTGATGAGATGCTGTATTTTCAGATATAGCACCTCAACTACAACGGCCCTTTATTTAATCAGTTGACCGAGACACTGTAACTTTAGCCGAGGTCGCTTGCGGCCGAGGCAGTGCACTTAATATTCACCGACAACAAGTTATCACATGATGTGGTAAGGTGATGAGATGCTGTATTTTCAGATATAGCACGTCAACTACAACGGGCCTTTATTTAATCAGTTGACCGAGATACTGTAACTTTAGCCGAGGTCGCTTGCGGCCGAGGCAGTGCACTTAATAAAGAAAAACATTTCACATTTTTATTTGTAATTTTGCATTTTTCGATAGAATTCCCTAAGTATATAAAATCCATTTTCTATCAATCTTCTTTTCACTTTCCTTTGAAATATTTTTCCCATCAGTTTCCTTAACCTCAATGGTAAAGCATTATATAACTTGAATCAAGTGTATATAAACGTACTTTGCGATTTCTGCACTCTGTGTGTTCTCACCAATGTTTCTTTTTGTTCGTGTACATACTGGAGGTAAGCGAGAATACAAGAGGATGGTATTGTTAAAATGTTTATACTCTTAAAGTGTCCTCTACAGCTTTCCCTGTATCCTAGCTGCTTCAAAATCTTTATTGCCTTTTTTGCATTTAAAAAATCTCTTCGGACTTTGTTGAAAATTACGCAAAATACACATTTCTTAGTTCTTCTCCAAGCAATATTTTTGATATGGTAAGGTCATGAATTGCTGTAGTTATCTATTAAAGCAACCCCGTTGAAACTACATCATCTTATAAGCTTATTACATCATGTCATAACTTGTAGTAGGTGAGTAAGGAATTACTTACAGTGCCTCGGTCGCAAGCAATCTCAGTTAGGACAGATTCGTTAACTGATTAAACCAAGGTTGCTTGAGGTTGAGATTTATCACCAAGTTATATTGAAACTACAGCATCTATATTTTAGCTATCTCTCTATTGCGCGGATATACGTTGTGGAGTATCAACCACAAACGATCTTGGGTTCGCAGTCGATATCATATATCCTCCGTACAACCTTAGCTAAGAGGGTGAGGCTTAGTAATATGTGTTGCCCTATTTTATATCACTTTAGCCTAACCAAAGCCACCCTTAGTAGGTGAAATCGCTTGCGGCCGAGGCGTTACAATTAATACCATATATTAACCTCAGAAAAGTTCAGAGAATGCAGTCTCTTTCCACAATCATCTTAAAAAAGCACACTTTCGACATTATTTCATCAATAACTTTTTTATGTGATAATCTTTGATAGAGATGTGAATCTTTGAACTTGAGTATCAAACTTTGCAGCTTTGCCTCAGAATCTCGTAGCAGCTTCTTGATTTATTTGGTTTCATTATTATTATTTTCTAGATAACATTAATTTTATAATTTCATTCCGACACAAATAATATTAAAGAAATCAATAAAATTTTATACTTTATATCTAATTAATCGACATTAAATGATTTCAAGAAAAAGTTATGAATTTATTTTGAAAAGTAGCAATAGAAACTAAAGAATATGGTTTTACGGGTAGTAGTAGATATTCTTTGTTGGGGAATCGAGTTGGATAACAAAATACCTGTACGGTAACGACTTGGAGAGGACTTTGGCTTTACGATTTAAAAGTGCTATACGTGCAAGAACCAGTTTCGAGACGCTCCGTTCTCGCGGTAACCTTTACGGCACGTCGTCGTCGTCGTCGTAGTCTTCCCGCGAGTGAAAATGTTTTACTTTTATATAACATATTAAAAAAAAGTAACAACAATAGTCAACAAAAATATCAATAAACTCCTCGTTAAAACCGTTTGTTTACCAAGGCGCTTTCCCTACAACTTGTAACTTAAAATATACGGGCTGACATCTCGTTGCATCATCATCCTTGAATTTTTTTTATTCCACTCTATTGTTGTGGTGAAACAATATAAAATTACTTATTATTGTGCGATTTCATTTTATTGAAGTAGATATTAAGTAAAATTAATCTGATTGATTAGCACAACGTTAGCAAAACAGTGCAACATTATTGTTGTTGTGAAACGAATCTGATGACTGCAAAGTTTTGATGATTGATTATCTTTGTTTAATACAACACACGAGTAGATATAAAATTTGGCACGCGTTTGAGATTTCAAATAACACATTGGCATACGTACGTCGTGCCCGTCTTTTCGATGGTGGTTTTTAGATATTTTTAGTACGAATGGAACGTATCGCACGCGTAGCTGTTGGGTGTAACATATCAACAGTTACTCGGTGGCCGTTAGTACGGCTAAATTAGCTGGGGACAATAATCAATTTTAGATTTATACTGCCGAGACGTACACGCCTCTAAGTGACTGTTATTGATGTAGAGCCTCGACTAATGCCGCTCGCATATGGTTATGCAAGTGCGCCCCGGACAACTTGATTCATATATCATGCATAATTGATTACGATGCGGGTGACGAGAAAGTTGAAATGAAATAGAAAAAGAAAGTACTTTTAAGAATTTGGGTAAAGATTATCTTTAAATCCCATTGTACATATTTTAAAAGAACCCATCGAAGCAACAATCGCGGAAACACATCCGGGTAAAATAGCGAAAATCCTTCTAACAACCGAAAGAGGAATCCTCCCTCTTTCACAAGGATAAAGTTAATATCCAGCGTCCTCCAACCTGAACCTTATTCACCCAATATCATCCGGCTCCCCGACCCCGCTGCAGGCTGCCAACCTCGAAGCTCTCCGCATCGCTTCGCTTTCTCTCTCTTTCTCTTCGAACGTTGGATTTCGTCCTTGTCATTTTCCTTTGAACACGTCGTCCGCCCCGTTCCACCCCTAGGATAACTGACAGGCGCTTCTGCGCCGGATTACGGAGTCGACGGTAAATGAAAACTTGTCGGATTCGCGAATCGTAAAGCGGATACTTTACATTTGCGGCGCGGCGCGGCGGTCGTCGTCGCGGCGCGAATAATTTAATCTAGCGGTTTACGAACGGACCAGAGGATTTCAGAAGGATTATCAACTATTTAAAACGTAACAACGGCCCAAATGCGACCTGTAAATTAAACGACATATACCCGTTTACCGTTTTCTGTGTCGTCATTCAACGGAACGACTTTCCGTTTCTTTTAAAACTAGCACGTGTACACCGTTTCATTTCGTTTCGTTTCGTTTCGTTCCGTTTCGTTCTTTCTTTGTCTATTATCACAAACGAAGAGATATTTTCTTTCAAATTAACTTGCACTTTATTGAAACAAAATTTCGATCGCGTTGTATTCGTTATTGTTGATTTGTTGTTGAAGTCCGCGTTTGCACACACCTCGTTTAGAAAGTTGTTCTGATCTCCGACACTCGACGTTTTGCAATTTGACCGAAAAACAATTCGATTTTAGCCTTTGCTTTTTCGGTACTCGGACGGGTACCAGCCTGGTGGTTTCCTTTTTCTTTGAAAGAACGTCCCTTTATTGTTTGCTGACTAACCCCCTTTGTTTGTTGAGGATAACGGAAAGATTTATTACAAAACGGAATGTCGACACTACGACAATGTCCCTGTTTACACACCATATAGAGCGTAGAACGCAACAAACCCGATAACTCTAATTGTTTGGACATACTGTGTACTTAAACGACTAATCATTATCTATATATTTTTGCATTATTTCGGATTTTTTTAATTTTCGAAAATATCATAATTAATACCTCGGGTATTACACTTAATTATCCATAAGGAATAATAAAACTAATCCAAAACGGACTCATCAACCATCTCAGATTGAAAACTGACTTAGGTTGGGTTTAGATTAGGTTGGGTTGAGTTCGGGTTAGATTGTGTTAGGGTAGGTTGGTCTTGAAAAGTGTTATGAAATTTTAATGGGTTTAGGAAACAATTAATAAAGAATTGTGGGAATTAATTGTTTGGACATACTGTGTACAGGTAAACGTCGTTTTGCGCCAGGGTTCTGTTCCGAGAGACACCGGCGTAAACAAAATCGGCGTAAAATGAACACAAATATAATGGACGATATAAGGTTAGGTTCCATGTCAAAATTCTAAGAACAATCTAACATGTTTATTTATACATATCCTATATACAGGGTGGCCCTTAATCAGTGCTTTTAATGTTATCCGCAAATAATACGTTTTAAAGGTAGAAATTACCCCCTGATCCATGGGTTGTAAAACGGAGGTTGTGTTACAGAGCACGTAAATTATTTATCTATTTCTGCCAATAGACGCCTGTTTCATCAAAATTGAAGATGAGATCTGCAGGGTAACTCCTTTGTTCCAAAATTTCTTTAAACTTTTGACTGTAAGTTCAAATCAGAAAAATTAACAGTTCTTTTTCGCATATGATTACTCGTGTTACAGGAATATTTTTTTGATTGGCATCATCAACCCACAATGCTAAAATTTTTTTCATTTTCTCTATATTTTTGTTGTGGCTGTAAGTTAGGTTCTTTACACTTATAGCCGTTGTCTGTCGAGCGGAATGTTTTATTTTCTCAGCGTTTTTCATAATTGTTGTCACAGTGGACGGAGGTAAATTTAGAGCTCTGCAGACAAAAGGTCGGGTTTGGCCATCTTCAATGCGTGTAATTACGTCTATTTTGTAATTGTCTCCAGGCTTATTGGTTTTCGTGCTTTTTTCGCACAATGTTTAGGTTCTGAATCACTATTGTCGTCCATAATGAAACTAGAAATTGAATATTCTTTGCCTACTGTCGTCTGATGTCGGGCGAACCGGGGAATCCCAGGCGGGCACCAACCGGCGTAATTGTGAATCGGTGTAAATCGAACCGGCGCAAAACGACGTTTACCTGTACTTAAACACTATTTATATATTTTTGCATTATTTCGGATTTTTTTAAATTTTGGAAAGTATCGTAATTAATTTATTTAAGAACCCCTTCCATATATATTATGGCAAAGCTTTACTCGGGTTTTTCTTAATCCTATGTAGTACATCCCGTACTAACCTAACAGTCTGCAGATTCCTGACACTTTTAACTACTTACCCTATCCGTTATTCTTTGCTTTCTCAGTCTTTCTCATTTGTCATAAATTTCGTGTTCATGATTACGGTAAAAACTTTGTTTTGATGCAAATTAATCTGCACAACCTCGGGTACGTCACCTAATTATCCATAAGGAATCCAAAATGGACTCATCAACATTCTCAGATTGAAAACTGACTTGGGTTGGGTTTAGATTAGGTTGGGTTGAGTTCGGGTTAGATTATGTTAGGGTAGGTTGGTCTTGAAAAGTGTTATGAAATTTTAGTGGGTTTAGGAAACAATTAATAAAGAATTGTGAGAACCCTAATTGTTTGGACATACTGTATACTTAAACGACTAATCATTATCTATATATTTTTGCATTATTTCGGATTTTTTTAATTTTGGAAAATATAATTAATTTAAAAGAACGCCTTCCATATATGGCAAAGCTTTACTCGGGTTTTTCTTAATCCTATATAGTACATCCTACACTTACCTAACAGTCTGCAGATTCCTGACTCTTTTTAACTACTTACCCTATCCGTTATCCATTACTTTCTCTCTTTCTCATTTCTCATAAATTTCGTGTTCACGATTACAGTGAAAACTTTGTTTTGATGCAAATTAATCTGCACAACCTCGAGTACATCACCTAATTATCCATAAGGAATCCAAAATGGACTCATCAACATTCTCAGATTGAAAACTGACTTGGGTTGGGTTTAGATTAGGTTGGGTTGAGTTCGGGTTAGATTGTGTTAGGGTAGGTTGGTCTTGAAAAGTGTTATGAAATTTTAATGGGTTTAGGAAACAATTAATAAAGAATTGTGAGAATCCTAATTGTTTGGACATACTGTATACTTAAACGACTAATCATTATTTATATATTTTTGCATTATTTCGGATTTTTTTAATTTTGGAAAATATAATTAATTTAAAAGAACGCCTTCCATATATGACAAAGCTTTACTCCGGTTTTTCTTAATCCTATATAGTACATCCTACACTTACCTAACAGTCTGCAGATTTCTGACTCTTTTAACTACTTACCCTATCCGTTATCCATTGCTTTCTCTGTCTTTCTCATTTCTCATAAATTTCGTGTTCACGATTACGGTGAAAACTTTGTTTTGATGCAAATTAATCTCCACAACCTCGTGTACATCACCTAATTATCCATAAGGAATCCAAAATGGACTCATCAACATTCTCAGATTGAAAACTGACTTGGGTTGGGTTTAGATTAGGTTGGGTTGAGTTCGGGTTAGATTGTGTTAGTGTAGGTTGGTCTTGAAAAGTGTTATGAAATTTTAATGGGTTTAGGAAACAATTAATAAAGAATTGTGAGAACCCTAATTGTTTGGACATACTGTATACTTAAACGACTAATCATTATCTATATATTTTTGCATTATTTCGGATTTTTTTAATTTTGGAAAATATAATTAATTTAAAAGAACGCCTTCCATATATGGCAAAGCTTTACTCCGGTTTTTCTTAATCCTATGTAGTACATCCCGTACTAACCTAACAGTCTGCAGATTCCTGACACTTTTAACTACTTACCATATCCGTTATCCATTACTTTCTCTCTTTCTCATTTCTCATAAATTTCGTGTTCACATCTACGGTGAAAACTTTGTTTTGATGCAAATTAATCTCTACAACCTCGGGTACATCACCTAATTATCCATAAGGAATCCAAAACGGACTCATTAATCATCTCAGATTGAAAACTGACTTGGGTTGGGTTCCGATTAGGTTGGTTTGAGTTCGGGTTAGATTTTGTTAGGATAGGTTGGTCTTGAAAAGTGTTATGAAATTTTAATGGGCTTAGGAAGCAATTAATAAAGAACTGTGGAATCACCGCGTTAGTAATACACACTTCTAGAAGAAGTTATTAAACCGCGACCTATACAATTTCTTGTAACTTAACCCCTCCAAAGGTTTAGGGAAAATCTACGTCCTCTACGTCCTTGGTATTGCACCAAGGTCTTGTTTCTTTATGTCAATAGGTGTCAGACGAACCTTATCGAAAATGTTGCGTCTTAGGCGGCCTTTTGACTCATCGTTGCAAAGTCGACAGTTTTGATCCCAAGCTTGTCCAGTGTGGGAGAGATCAGAGATCAGAGTGTGGAAGCGTCTAGGGGTTTGATCAGAAAATTATTAAGTGTACAATGAGTTGAAAATAATCAAATTGGGTTCAGTTATCAAGGTATCTAGTCAACCTTCTTTCTGCTAAGAGATAAATAATGTGGCAACCTCGTATATCTGCATTCTATATTCTACATTTGTTTTCTTTCTATGGCCAAAAATTTGAGTGACACGGTAACAAGGTATTAAACAAAGAGTACCTGCGGGGACCCAAATACATGGAATTCAACAATCGATGTGTCTATTATACACTTAACAGCAATGTTATTTCTTATGGCACTTATGGTACTTATAGCAATGAAGCTATCTTTTGTTATTCATATAGTTGTAGCTAGCTGTTTTTATAAATAATACTGAAGCAGTACATTTGGAATAAAAATAATTTAATATCTAATAATCTATCTTAATTTTGAGCATTTTGACAAATCAATTCGTTTCTTTCGTTTTAAAGAAGGTCATTTTCACAAACAAACTTTCGTTTGGCGCATTAAACGTGTTCCGACTTGAATAAGTGTTGCACCACATTGTAATTCAATTGAATACGATTTCACCTTTAAAATTGAATGGCTCCAAATACACGCGGTGTTTTTACTTACCCCGAATGTCTTTTTCTAACAAAAATTTCTTTATTAAACTTTCGCATACAATTCGAACGTAACATTGGTAAATATTCCCCGCTGATAAGAAAAGATAACTAATCTAAATTTAGGATATACTGCGGTTAACTAGCACCTTGTACGCAACGATAAACGATAAGTGGTGTTTTGATAAGAGTCCCGAGTTAAAATAATACACAAAAGTTTGTTTTTATTATTCCTATTTCCTATATTTTTCGAACGCTCACAACAATAATATTTATCCAAATTTATCGATTTCTTTGTTTCGAATTTCATACATTTTCAATAATATTCACAATAATTTTATCAATTTTTTTTAAATTTTGATTTTAAACAACAATATTAAAATAATTAAACAAAACTTGCTTATATACGAATAAGCGAAGAAATTTCTAAATAAGAGAAGCATGATTCGCGTCACGTAGGCACAGTTGGGGTGGTTCTGATGTGCGACAGATGTGAGTAACCCTCCTTGTATAAGAAGGGGAAGAAAATCCTTTATGCACTTAATATCTATAGATAATAAAAATAATTGCGTGGAAAATGAATAATCGAAACGTGCTAAACGATTTCGTAAAAATTAAGTAAATTGGAATTTGAGTTTGATAAGAACAATTAAATATTTCGAGAAATGTAAAATTTAGTTTTCACATGATTTCACTCGAATAATAATGTAACTAATAATATTGGTCAACGACTCTGTCCCACTGACCTAGATGTGGCTTCAAGTCGTTGGATCGAAGTTTTAACACGCTTCCTGTCGGCTCATAGCAAACTCGGCGATGAGCTAAATTAATTTTGGAATTACTTGGTTTTATTTTTAAATGTTCCCGAAAAGATAAAAAATTAAAAAATTTCTTTTGTAATAACTGTTAAGTCGAATACCATTCTAATTCAACGGCAAGTAGTGAAAGTGACTTTTGTATGAGTTTCAGGTCATACAAGGTCATAGAATACAGCCCGTCTATAAATAACTTAAGAAAGCAACGTTTTTATTTTTGTTTTCTTAAATTAATTTAATATTAAATTAAACCTCGTATAAGGTTATTAGTCCTTACACAACAATGCGAAAATTTCAATGAACCCACCGTCACTAGTATTAATACTTCCTGCGGGAGCGGAAGTGATGTAACTGTGCGGTTTCTTTAACACGTACGAAACGGAAAATAAACATTCAAACAATATTTCATCTTTTTATTCATTCCACCTTTCTTTCTTATTCAAATACGTAATTCTTATTAATTAAAAAAATACACCAAGATGATTTGTTCTCGATTGGAACATCCTGTTTCTCGAAACCTGGTTAGGTAGTGCACTCTCCCCTTGAGCTTTCGCAGATCAATAAAACAACAATAGGGGTTTGGGGCTTCCATAATCGTACGAAGAGGGTTCGGTAACCATTTTCGACCGTCTCGACTCGTAACTTCAAAGAAAGTTAAGTGTGAAAAGTTTTTTTATTGAGATGGAATATTGAAATAGTGAAATTATAATAATATTACAAAAAAAAACTTAACAAAGGACTTTTTTAAAGAAGATATTTTAAGCTTTATATAGATCGTTTCTTATTTCATATTTTTAAACTTTTTTTCTAGTGCGTTTTCCTCAAAATCTTAATTATTAACAAATAGGTTATCATATAACATTTTAAAGAAGACACTTTAAGCTTTAATTTAAGATATAATTCGTTTCTTAAATCCTAGAAATATGGAGCAAGTGATATTTTAAATATCGCTTAATGAAAATTTTTTTATCTTGCCATGATTTTTCAACTTTTTTTCTAATGCGTTTTACTCAAAATCTTAATTATTAACATATAGGTTATCATATATCATTTTAAAGAAGACATTTCAAACTTTCATTTAATATATACATCACTTCTTAAATCCTGGAATTATAGATTCTAGGTGTAGTGTTAGTTCTACTTTTCGTTCAATAAAAATATATAACAATCTAACGCTGAATAACAATTAAAACTAGAACTAACACTAGACTTAGAACTAGAAACATTCGGGTTTAGCCGCACGTCTCAAGACGGCTAAACCTGAATGATTCTAGTTCTAGGTTTTGTGTTAGTTCTAGTGATAATGCTAGTGCAAAACTAGAACTAACACTAGACCTAGAACTAGTAACATTCGGATTTAGCCGCACGTCTCTCAAGACGGCTAAAGCCAAATGATTATAGTTCTAGGTCTTGCGTTAGTTCTAGTGATAGTGCTAGTGTATAACTAGAACTAACACTAGACCTAGAACTAGAAACATTTGGATTTAGCCGCACATCTCTCAAGACGGCTAAAGCCAAATGATTCTAGTTCTAGGTCTTGCGTTAGTTCTAGTGATAGTGCTAGTGTAACACTAGAAGTAACACTAGACCTAGAACTAGAAACATTCGGATTTAGCCGCACGTCTCTCAAGACGGCTAAAGCCAAATGATTCTAGTTCTAGGTCTTGCGTTAGTTCTAGTGATAGTGCTAGTGTAACACTAGAAGTAACACTAGACCTAGAACTAGAAACATTTGGATTTAGCCGCACGTCTCTCAAGATGGCTAAAGCCAAATGATTCTAGTTCTAGGTCTTGCGTTAGTTCTAGTGATAGTGCTAGTGTAACACTAGAAGTAACACTAGACCTAGAACTAGAAACATTCGGATTTAGCCGCACGTCTTTCAAGACGGCTAAACCCGAATGATTCTAGTTCTAGGTCTTATGTTAGTTCTAGTGATAGTGCTAGTGTAAAACTAGAACTAACACTAGACCTAGAACTTGAAACATTCGGATTTAGCCGCACGTCTCTCAAGATGGCTAAAGCCAAATGATTCTAGTTCTAGGTCTTGAGTTCGTTTTAGTGATAGTACTAGTGTAGAACTAGAACTAACACTAGACCTAGAACTAGAAACATTTGGATTTAGCCGCACGTCTCTGAAGACGGCTAAAGCCAAATGATTCTAGTTCTAGGTCTTGTGTTAGTTCTAGTGATAGTGCTAGTGTAAAACTAGAACTAACACTAGACCTAGAACTTGAAACATTCGGATTTAGCCGCACGTCTCTCAAGATGGCTAAAGCCAAATGATTCTAGTTCTAGGTCTTGAGTTCGTTTTAGTGATAGTGCTAGTGTAAAACTAGAACTAACACTAGACCTAGAACTAGAAACATTTGGATTTAGCCGCACGTCTCTCAAGACGGCTAAAGCCAAATGATTCTAGTTCTAGGTCTTGCGTTAGTTCTAGTGATAGTGCTAGTGTAACACTAGAAGTAACACTAGACCTGAAACTAGAAACATTCGGATTTAGCCGCACGTCTTTCAAGACGGCTAAAGCCAAATGATTCTAGTTCTAGGTCTTGCGTTAGTTTTAGTGATGGTGCTAGTGTAAAACTAGAACTAACACTAGACCTAGAACTAGAAACATTCAGAGATGTTGCATTTTATGGACAAAGTAAGCTTTCTATGGAAATAATTTTTGTATATTTTATTTTAAGTGAAATTCACTCTAGATTATCATACATCATTCTAAAGAAGGCATTTTAAGCTTTCATTTAGTATATAAATCATTTCTTAAATCCGCTAATTATAGAGCAAACGGTTTATTAAAAATCACTTACTGAAAAATCTTTTAACCAATTTTTCTTCAAAGTTCTTTCCCCAATATCTTAGTTATTAACAAATATCGTATCGTTTTGTATATAAATTATTTCTTAATTGATATAAATGATTTTTTTTGTATGATTATTAATCAATTAATGTTTTGAAAAAAATGTCCATAAATTTTTTAATATAGCTGTAGCTGATAATTAGGATAGAAAGGAGTACTTGTTGGGCGCGAAAATATTTAAAAATTCTCCCACTGCGGCGTTACTAAATCAACGGTCCGCAGTTGTTTAACTAAAAGCTCGTAAAGTATATCGTTCGGTCCAAATGGAAAACTTGCTGCTTCTCTCTCCCCAATGCATTTTCCTTCCTTCGCAAGCGCCTCGTGTCCTCTTTGTCAGTGGTGGCAACGCACGCTCGAAACCGTTGCCGTTTAGGTCGATTTTCGCTTTACACAAGCAACGCCACTGCCTCTGTACTCTGGCTTCCAATTTAAATTGGTTATTGCGTTGTTCAAATCTGTTGATTGTTATAGACATTTTATCCGATAAATTCGGTTAATATTGTATTATAAATATTAAAACACAGTTGAACCAACAGTAAAAGACTAAAACATTGATGATCGAAGGTAATTTGTAAAATACACGTAAAAAAAGTTAATTCTAGAATTTAAACATTTTGTGTATTCCAGCAAACATCAACGTGTTTCGTAACAAAACGGATTAAACCCTTTAAATACGATGAAACTATATGAATCTACTTAAATATACTATGGAAATCGAGTTAATTTTAAACCAACATTTTTTTCTTTTATTAATAGAACACGTGTCGTAATCGAACCGTAACTGAGGTGTACCTCTTAGAAAGCAATCTACGTCGACCAATTTATCCCGTAGTTAATCATTTCGCTTATTATTTTTAATGGTCGTTAATAAATTTTACAATTATCGACCGATTAAAAAGCCTTTTAGATTATTAGTGTTTAGATTGAGGCAATAGCCCGGTAGAGTGTCGAGATCTAAAGAGAGAAGAAAATTTCGTAATGCCAACAACTAGTAGGTACCCTTTTTGACGATTTAGTCCTCGTCGTAATCATCTTCTTTATAACGTTTCACCTTTTTGGGTTCGTGTTCCTCGACGACGTCGAACGTTAACGTCAGAAAAGGACTCAGAAGTTCAGGTAAAAATTATATTCTCACAGATCCTAAACTACATTTTTAGTGAGCACGTGGCATCGTCAGATTTTTCGAACCAGCTGGATCTGTGTTATACAAAACGTCATTACAAAAGAATTTTCTCTAACGATTATTTATGGGAACAATTTTATTTCATGTGTTTCGAAATTTATTATAACATTACAAAATTTGTAAGTTTATATCAGGTTGTTGTATATCATTTGAAAGAAAACATTTTAAGCTTTCATTTGATATATAAATCATTTCTTAAATCCTAGAAATATGGAGCAAATGATTTTTTTGAATATCACTTATTCGAAAAATATTGTCATTTTGCCCTGATTTTTGAACTTTTTTCTAATACATATTCCTCAAAATCTTAATTGTCAACATATAGGTTATCATATATCATTTTAAAGAAGACACTTTAAGCTTTAATTTAAGATACAAGTCGTTTCTTAAATCCTAGAAATAAGGAGCAAGTGATTTTTTTAAACATCGCATAACTAAAAATATTGTCATTTTGCCCTGATTTTTCAACTCTTTTCTAATACGTATTTCTCAAAATCTTAATTATCAACATATAGGTTATTATACATCATTTTAAAGAAGACATTTTAAGCTTTCATTTGATATATAAATCATTTCTTAAATCCTAGAAATATCTAGCAAGTGATTTTTTAAACATCGCTTAACTAAAAATCTTTTTTGTCTTGCCCTGATTTTTGAACCTTTTTTCTGATACATATTCCTCAAAATCTTAATTGTCAACATATAGGTTATCATATATCATTTTAAAGAAGACACTTTAAGCTTTAATTTAAGATACAAGTCGTTTCTTAAATCCTAGAAATAAGGAGCAAGTGATTTTTTTAAACATCGCATAACTAAAAATATTGTCATTTTGCCCCGATTTTTCAACTCTTTTCTAATACGTATTTCTCAAAATCTTAATTATCAACATATAGGTTATCATACATCATTTTAAAGAAGACATTTTAAGCTTTCATTTGATATATAAATCATTTCTTAAATCCTAGAAAAATGGAGCAAGTGATTTTTTAAACAGCGGTTAACTAAAAATCTTTTTTGTCTTGCCCTGATTTTTGAACTTTTTTTCTGATACATATTCCTCAAAATCTTAATTATCAACATATAGGTTATCATATATCATTTTAAAGAAGACACTTTAAGCTTTAATTTAAGGTACAAGTCGTTTCTTAAATCCTAGAAATAAGGAACAAGTGATTTTTTTAAACATCGCATAACTAAAAATATTGTCATTTTGCCCCGATTTTTCAACTCTTTTCTAATACGTATTTCTCAAAATCTTAATTATCAACATATAGGTTATTATACATCATTTTAAAGAAGACATTTTAAGCTTTCATTTGATATATAAATCATTTTTTAAATCCTAGAAATATCTAGCAAGTGATTTTTTAAACATCGCTTAACTAAAAATCTTTTTTGTCTTGCCCTGATTTTTGAACCTTTTTTCTGATACATATTCCTCAAAATCTGAATTATCAACATATAGGTTATCATATATCATTTTAAAGAAGACACTTTAAGCTTTAATTTAAGATACAAGTCGTTCCTTAAATCCTAGAAATAAGGAGCAAGTGATTTTTTTAAACATCGCATAACTAAAAATATTGATTTTTCAACTCTATATAGGTTATTATATATCATTTTAAAGAAGACACTTTAATCTTTAATTTAAGATACAAGTCGTTTCTTAAATCCTAGAAATAAGGAGCAAGTGATTTTTTTAAACATCACATAACTAAAAATATTGTCATTTTGCCCTGATTTTTCAACTCTTTTCTAATACGTATTTCTCAAAATCTTAATTATCAACATATAGGTTATCATACATCATTTTAAAGAAGACATTTTAAGCTTTCATTTGATATATAAATCATTTCTTAAATCCTAGAAAAATGGAGCAAGTGATTTTTTAAACATCGGTTAACTAAAAATCTTTTTTGTCTTGCCCTGATTTTTGAACCTTTTTTCTGATACATATTCCTCAAAATCTTAATTGTCAACATATAGGTTATCATATATCATTTTAAAGAAGACACTTTAAGCTTTAATTTAAAATACAAGTCGTTTCTTAAATCCTAGAAATAAGGAGCAAGTGATTTTTTTAAACATCGCATAACTAAAAATATTGTCGTTTTGTCCCGATTTTTCAACTCCTTTCTAATACGTATTTCTCAAAATCTTAATTATCAACATATAGGTTATCATACATCATTTTAAAGAAGACGTTTTAAGCTTATATTTAAGATATAAATCGTTTCTTAAATCCTAGAAATATGGAACAAGCGATTTTTTAAACATCGCTTACAAAAAAATTTTTTTTACGTTGGTCTGATTTTTCAACTTTTTTTCTAATGCGTTTTCCTCAATATCTCAATTATCAACATATAGGTTATTATATATCATTTTAAAGAAGACACTTTAAGCTTTAATTTAAGATATAAATCGTTTCTTAAATCCTAAAAATACGGAACAAGCGATTTTTTTAATATCCCCTGCCGAAAAATCTTTTTTATGTAGTCCTGATTTTTCAACAATTTTTCTAATGGGTTTTTCTCAAAATCTCAATTATCAACATATAGGTTATCATACATCATTTTAAAGAAGACACTTTAAGCTTGCATTTAAGATATAAATCGTTTCTTAAATCCTAGAAATATGGAACAAGCGATTTTTTAAACATCGCTTACAAAAAATTTTTTTTTACGTTGGTCTGATTTTTCAACTTTTTTTCTAATGCGTTTTCCTCAATATCTCAATTATCAACATATAGGTTATTATATATCATTTTAAAGAAGACACTTTAAGCTTTAATTTAAGATATAAATCGTTTCTGAAATCCTAAAAATACGGAACAAGCGATTTTTTTAATATCCCCTGCCGAAAAATCTTTTTTATGTAGTCCTGATTTTTCAACAATTTTTCTAATGGGTTTTTCTCAAAATCTCAATTATCAACATATAGGTTATCATACATCATTTTAAAGAAGACACTTTAAGCTTGCATTTAAGATATAAATCGTTTCTTAAATCCTAGAAATATGGAACCAGCGATTTTTTAAATATCGCTTACCGAAAAATCGTTTATCTTGCCCTCATTTTTTAATTTTTTTGTAATGCATTTTTCTCAAAAACTTAATTATTAACATACAGATTATCATATATCATTTTAAAGAAGACACTTTAAGCTTTCATTTAAGAGATAAATCATTTCTTAAATCCTAGAAGTATGGCACAAATGATGTTTTAACTATCGCTTACAAAAAAATCTTTTTTATGTTGCTCTGATTTTTCAACTTTCTTTTAATGCGTTTTTCTCAAAATCTCAATTATTAACATATAGGTTATTATATATCATTTTAAAGAAGACACTTTAAGCTTTAATTTAAGATATAAATCGTTTCTTAAATCCTAAAAATACGTAATAAGCGATTTTTTAAATATCCCTTACCGACAAATCTTTTTTATGTAATCCTGATTTTTCAACATTTTTTCTAATGGGTTTTACTCAAAAACTTAATTACCAACATATAGGTTATTATACATCATTTTAAAGAAGACATTTTAAGCTTTCATTTGATATGTAAATTATTTCTTAAATCCTAGAAATATAGAATAAGCGATTTTTTTAAATATCACTTACCGCAAAATCTTTAGATTTTTCAACTTTTTTTCTAATGCCTATTCCTCAAAATCTTAATTATCAACATATAGGTTATCATACATCATTTTAAAGAAGACATTTTAAGCTACAATTTAACACATAAATCGTTCCTTAAATCCTAGAAATATGTCCGAAGCGATATTTTAAATATTAATTGCTATAAAATTCATTATAATTTTAATAGTTTTGATTTATAATTTTTAAATGTAATAATAACAACGTTGTCCGGTGTTGTTATTTATTCGTGTCTTCTTATTACCAACTTCTTGGGTGGTCGACGGGTACAGTATGAGAGGACGGTTCACCGTTCTTGCACGTTAACTGGCGGATTCGATGTCGTTCCTCGAGACGAAAAAGAATAGTAAAAATATTTTAGTAAAGAAGTCTGCGGAGCTTCCTTTCTCTTGAAAATGTCTTTCGGAAGGGGTCAAGGTGCTTTCGTTTGCCTACCTACGGTAATATAAACTTGAAGGACCCTTCTTCTCTCCATCCAAGTAGGGTAGATGAATGACCCATGCGGTCGCAACAGCTGTTTTAAAACTCACAACCTGCACGTAGAGGGTTTACCAACCCAACCCACCGTATACCAGCAGTTGTTCTTTACCTGTTGTTGTTGAATCGAATAAATCTCTTTAATATTTCAACTTTAAAAAGCTGCTTTACTCAAATTGTTCGTTGTTTGTGATAGTAATTTTACTTATAACAAACAACTTATATTGTAAACTACCTGCGATATAAATTAGGGTTCTCAACTGTATTTTTTTTAATATTTTTAAAAGGAAGGTCATAACAAGGTTGGATAAGTCTATAATGTGAAATTATTACAATTCTGGGTGTTTTTAAATGATTCTTCTCGGAAATTTATGTATTTCGTCACGTTCACAACTACGACCTCGTCCCCAAAATGAATTACAATTGTTTTGTTTTAACCGTCAAGGTATCTACCAGAAACGTGGTTTTAAAACCTAATATAATTAAGCACCTATATGTAAGTACGGGATATTGGTGTTGATTATTTTTTGATGGATGTTTTGTTTTTTTAATAGATCTTTGTCCCCTGGCTCCCAATTTCGCACGCTTAACCTACAAGAGCTCTTAGGCTAATTATAGTAAATGACACGTGCTGCGTTGCATGCGAGAGCCAATTTCGCTGCCAATTATCGAATGACTTTTTTTCGTACAACTCGTGACAATTTAACCAACAAAATAGAAAAAAAAATGTTACAATACAAAACAAATAGAGCCTAATAGGAAATTGACAACTTAATAATCATCTTATAATTGAATATCCCCCGGATCGACGTTGACAAAAAGCCCTTTTAAAGCCGAAGGGAGTTGAGTAGGTAGCCGAGAATTTTTCTGGAAGGGGAAAGAACTCAAAATTTTTTTTCAGTATCGAATAACTCCGATTCATTGTTTAATTTAACTCGTAGACGTTCGACCTATATCCATTTAAGTTTCCGTTTGTAAATGAGAAAGTGGATTACGTGCACAGCTTATATCTAAACACGGCTGCGTAAGTACATTTATTTAAACAAATTTATTTATAGAAAAGTTTTATAAAAGAAAATAAACTTTTGAGTTAATTTTTGTGTTTAACGATAAGAAGAAAATGTTTCTTGATTCGCTCAGAAACCGAATCTAGGTCAAATTTCACGAAATTCTTAGTTGAAGTAAAAGTGAACGGCAAGGTTCGTGTGCTGTCACCGTCGAGGACGCCGCGCGAGGAACTTAGGAAGTGAAATTGTGACGCGAAAACATTACGTAAAACTGTTAAAACGAACGACGACTTTAAATCAAGAACTTTCCCCCAAAAATTATTAAAATCAAATTAATTAAAATAACCTTTAAGTTCTGTTCGATATCCATAAAGCGGTTATCAAGATTTTTTTAAACCTCTGCACATCCGAATTTTTCAAATACATTAATATCGCGAATTGATAACATTTTTTTCGTCGACCTTCAACGATAACGATATTTTAAATTATTAATGGTGATGTAAGGTTTCAATTAATACGATTTAATTCCAAGTAAAACAATTTTTTATTAAACGATATTTAAAAAATCACTTACTTAATATTTCTAGGATTTAAGAAACGATTTATATACTAAATGAAAGTTTGAGATGTCTTCTTTAAAATGGTTTATGATAACCAATATGTTAATGATTGAGATTTTGAGAAAAATGCATTAGAAAAAAGTTGAAAAAGTCAGGGCATGAATAAAAAGATTTTTTCTTAAGCGATACTTCTAGGATTTAAGAAATGATTTATATCTTAAATGAAAGCCTAAAGTGTCTTCTTTAAAATGATGTATAATAACCTGTATGTTGACAATTAAGTTTTTGAGAAAAACCCATTAGAAAAAATTTTGAAAAATCAGGACTACAGGGATATTTAAAAAATCGCTTGTTCCGTATTTTTAGGATTTAAGAAACGATTTATATCTTAAATTAAAGCTTAAAGTGTCTTCTTTAAAATGATATATAATAACCTATATGTTAATAATTGAGATTTTGAGAAAAACGCATTAAAAGAAAGTTGAAAAATCAGAGCAACATAAAAAAGATTTTTTTGTAAGCGATATTTAAAAAATCGCTTGTTCCATATTTTTAGGATTTAAGAAACGATTTATATCTTAAATTAAAGCTTAAAGTGTCTTCTTTAAAATGATATATAATAACCTATATGTTAATAATTGAGATTTTGAGAAAAACGCATTAAAAAAAAGTTGAAAAATTAGAGCCACATAAAAAAGATTTTTTTGTAAGCGATAGTTAAAACATCATTTGTGCCATACTTCTAGAATTTAAGAAATGATTTATCTCTTAAATGAAAGCTTAAAGTGTCTTCTTTAAAATGATATATGATAATCTGTATGTTAATAATTAAGTTTTTGAGAAAAATGCATTACAAAAAAGTTAAAAAATCAGGGCAAGATAAACGATTTTTCGGTAAGCGATATTTAAAAAATCGCTGGTTCCATATTTCTAGGATTTAAGAAACGATTTATATCTTAAATGCAAGCTTAAAATGTCTTCTTTAAAATGATATATAATAACCTATATGTTAATAATTGAGATTTTGAGAAAAACGCTGAAAAAAAAAAGTTGAAAAATCAGAGCAACATAAAAAAGATTTTTTTGTAAGCGATAGTTAAAACATCATTTGTGCCATACTTCTAGGATTTAAGAAATGATTTATCTCTTAAATGAAAGCTTAAAGTGTCTTCTTTAAAATGATATATGATAATCTGTATGTTAATAATTAAGTTTTTGAGAAAAATTTCATTACAAAAAAGTTAAAAAATCAGGGCAAGATAAACGATTTTTCGGTAAGCGATATTTAAAAAATCGCTTTTTCCATATTTCTAGGATTTAAGAAACGATTTATCTCTTAAATGCAAGCTTAAAATGTCTTCTTTAAAATGATGTATGATAACCTATATGTTGATAATTAAGATTTTGAAAAAAACCCATTAGAAAAAATTTTGAAAAATCAGGACTACAGGGATATTTAAAAAATCGCTTGTTCCGTATTTTTAGGATTTAAGAAACGATTTATATCTTAAATTAAAGCTTAAAGTGTCTTCTTTAAAATGATATATAATAACCTATATGTTAATAATTGAGATTTTGAGAAAAACGCTGAAAAAAAAAAGTTGAAAAATCAGAGCAACATAAAAAAGATTTTTTTGTAAGCGATAGTTAAAACATCATTTGTGCCATACTTCTAGGATTTAAGAAATGATTTATCTCTTAAATGAAAGCTTAAAGTGTCTTCTTTAAAATGATATATGATAATCTGTATGTTAATAATTAAGTTTTTGAGAAAAATGCATTACAAAAAAGTTAAAAAATCAGGGCAAGATAAACGATTTTTCGGTAAGCGATATTTAAAAAATCGCTGGTTCCATATTTCTAGGATTTAAAAAACGATTTATATCTTAAATATAAGCTTAAAGTGTCTTCTTTAAAATGATGTATGATAACCTATATGTTGATAACTGAGTTTTGAAAAAAATACGCGTTAGAAAAAAAGTTGAAAAATTAGGGCAAAATGACAATGTTTTTCGAATATGTGATATTTCTAGGATTTAAGAAACGATTTATATATTAAATGCAAGCTTAAAGTGTCTTCTTTAAAATGATGTATGATAACGTATATGTTGATAATTGAGATTTTAAGAAAGGCGCATTAGAAAAAAAGTTGAAAAATCAGAGCAATATAAAAAAGATTTTTCGGTAAGCGATATTTAAAAAATCGCCTGTTCCGTATTTTTAGGATTTAAGAAACGATTTATATATTAATCGAAAGCTTGAATTGTCTTCTTTAAAATGATGTATGATACCCTATATGTTAATAATTCAGATTTTGAGAAAAACGTATTAGAAAAAAAGTTGAAAAATGAGGGCAAGATAAAAAAGATTTTTTTAAGCAATATTTAAATAATCACTTGCGCTATACTTCTAAAATTTAAGAGACGATTTACATATTAAATAAAAGGTTAAAATGTCTTCTTTAAAATGATTTATGATGATCTATGTGTAAACAGTTGAGATTCTTAATGATATTAAACAGCTTTGTATTAATCGTAAATCATAAAATGAAGTTAAAAACCATAATGATATTAGGAACTCTTTAAATACGTTAGGTGGCACGTTTAATTCGAGTCGAGTTCAGAACATACCACGTGATAACTTCCTCCCCTAACAGGGAGGGTGAAAACGAGTATCCCTTAAGGACGGAAGCCATTACGAGCAGCGGGGTCCCTTGATTTATACATTTTTATATTTGTTAATTTCGGCAGTTCTCCTCTTCGTAAACGGGCACTTTGTATTCGAATCGAGTTTGAACTTAATTGCCGCATTCTTTTTTAAGGAGTAATCGTAAAAAAAGACGGCCTCAATAAAAATCGAAAACGAAAAAAATTGGAATATTTCCGATTTTGGTTTCAATTTTTGAAGGAATCTATGCAGTACTTTTAAGGTTCAGTTTCACCCTCATCTCCCTCGGGATGTTGCCCACATGGTCCCCATTCATCACGTTCAAAAGAAAGAGAGAACTTTATCTTTCTCTCTTGTAACGACGACGGCGGTGTTATGTTACACCCGAGTGTTTATCAATATTATCCGGGGTTTTCAACTCACCCACTCGAACGCGGTTACTCAAAACGTTAATTTCCAATGATTTTAGTTTTTTATTTGTCGACTAACAAGAAGGGAGGAGCAGGAAGGAGATTGCGGTTAAACATTTGAAAATAAATCAGTTTCGTCAACACAATTATTCTGTTTGAGAGTCGTCGTTCTTAGTCTTTTCTCTCCAGTTCTTTGCGTTACGGTAAATATTAACTGTAAATGGGCGGAATATACACTCGAGCATGAATAATTCAATTTACAAGCAGTAAAATAAATACGTCCGCGAAAGTGTGGTGATACAGAGCGCAACAGGAAGTGGTTAATATATCCTCCGCTTATTGGCATCGGCCACTTCGACGCCCGCTCAATTTTATGACACAACGAGATGAGAGATCAACCGAAGAAGAGAGTAGAAACGAACGAGACGACCTCCACCACCACTTCTTCTTTAGTCTTCTTCTTCTGTGCAAGTTGAACCGCCGAAACAATTTTTACCTGGCGATGTGAATGAACCTGTGCTATTGTCTTCAGGTCGGACGGTAGCGTTTACGAAATCGGCTTAAGTCGTCGTCGACAGATGTTTTTTGGTGCGCGCCGACTCCTCATCCCAGAAAACACCACATTTTCTTAAGACTTAAACATCGAAATATATAATGCACTTCTTCGGGGTATTAACATTAATCTCCAATAAACAAAACCTGTTCTTCAACTCTAATCCTTTTAAGATACGTCTTGTTTTGTGGTTTTGTAAAACAATAATTAAATAGAAACAAAAAAGACTTTATTGGGTTAACAAAACTATTTTTACAATTAAATTTGTATCTATAATAAATTGTTTCATCAAGTTTTATCCATTATGAAAATCTGGATTTTGCGGAAACTGATAAATCATGAATTAATATTGGCAATTGTCTAACATCTTATCCTCTGCTTATTCATTTGCTGTAAATTAAGCCGAGGTCGATAGCGGCCAAGACTTGTGACCTCAAATTAACTCTCTGCCATAGATTAAGCCGAATCTACCACAAGCGACCTCGGCCTAATTAAAGAGAGAGGGTCGCAAACCTCGGTCGTAAGCAACCTCGGCTAAACTTTAGATGGAAAATTTTGATTTATAATATTAACTAAAACTTGGTTATATTTCAATTTATGACATAGATAGAAATAAAGAAATTTTTAAATGGTTTTTATATGCAATGACAATTTATTTTGAAAAGTGACTTAATTTTGTTATGATTATATATAATATATAAGTGTTAAGTTGGATTAATAAGAAGATGATATTATATATATATATACAGGGTGGTTCAGTTTTTAATCGGGAAACTTTACTAGGACGTAGTACTTGCCAAAATAACACAAGTTTTTTATATAAACATAGGGTCGCAACTCTTTTGTTTTCGAGCTATGAGCGATCAAAGTTGAGCTAAAAATTTACATTTTATTATTTATTTCGGCTATAAGTAAACCGAAGAATTTGAAATTTGGTATGTATTTACTACTGGTTAACATCTTGTTTTCTAGCATACCTTAAGCTTCCCTAGCGCCCTCTAAGGGGATGAAATTCACCACCCCCTTGGTTCTTTTTAGAAGAACTTTTTAACGCAATGCAATATTAACATAGAAAAATATGGGTTGTGCAGCTCATTCTTTAGTGGTTCTTTTTTGTCTCTTTAGTTTTTCTCTTAAAATTGATAGTTTTTGCGTAAAAAAATAAAATATGTTACATTGCGCGGCAAAGCGCTACCTACAAATAAAAAACAAAATTTTAAGTTGGCTATGGAAGATGTAAACTTACCAGGATTTTGGGCTAACACAATAACACAAATTATTTACGATTTCGTCTCTTGACTTGTTTTCTCATTAAAGTAATAAAAAATTTAATTAAATTTAAGTTAAAATAATCATTCAAAAGATAAGTAACATTTAATAATAAATTAAATAGTATACTAAAAAAATGGAAATTACAAGAGAAAAATGTTAAAAAACAAACAGAAAACTAATTAAGAATCAAAATGAAACAAATTTATCAAAAAAACTCATTACAAAAATAAACACAATTAATTTAAAAATTGTTCAAAATGCATGCCATTGTTATCAATGCATTTTTGGCATCTTGTAACAACAGAATTAACTGCTGCTAATATTTGAAACGGATTGTTCCTTAAAGTGTTAGCAGCGTCTTTTATTTTTCCCAACAGTTCTTCCCGAGTGTTTATTGGAGCGGCGTAAACTAGATTTTTCATATAGCCCCACACAAAAAAATCTAAAACGTTAAGATCAGGAGACCTTGGTGGCCAGGCAACGGGACTTCGGTTTGCCTCTTGATAATTGACAGGACCTAGTCGTCCTATCCGTCTATGTCCATAACGTGCGTTACACCATGCACGTATCCATCTGAAGCCAATGTTGCTCCAGATCACCTAGAGGAACGTCCGATAAACATTCCGCCAAATCGTTTTGCAAAAAATTTAAAAACATCGTTGCGTTCAAACGAGGTGGCAAAAAATAAGGCCCACAGAGGTTATTATTAATGACACCCATCCACACATTAAAACTAAACTCTGTTTGGTAGGTTTTTGGACGTATTGCATGGGGATTTTCATGCTCCCAACTATGTAAGTTATGGTAATTTACGACACCCCTTCTTGTAAACCTGGCTTCATCTGTCCACAAAATCTTCTTACAAAAATTTTGGTCACGTTCAACAGACTGTACAAACCACCTACAGAAAGTTACTCTTTTAGGACCATCTTCAGGTCTTAAATTTTGTACAGGTTGAAAACGATAGGGTTTCCTGTGGTCCTTCTTCAGAGTTCGTAAAATTGTACTTCTTGAGACTCGTAAATTTTGAGCTTGAAGTAGTCTAGCAGCTATGCGACTGCTTAATGTGCTGTCATTATCAAAAAGGTTTAAAATTGCTCTTTGGTTTCTGTTATTTTGATTATTTCGTACTTGCTGGGTATTTAAACCATATTGTCGAAAACGTTGATGTGTATTGATAAATACCTGAGGATCAGGACATCTTCTATTAGGAAACCTTCTAGCGTATTCTCTAGATGCCGCTTCCGCATTTCCATCACAAAAACCATAAATAAAATGAATGTCTGCGTATTCTTCTGTCGAAAATAATCGTGGCATGATCAATTTTTCCTAGTTTTTTAAACAATGATCAACAATAAAAAAATAATGATACTTTTACTTAATAACAATCAAGAAATATTTTCAATAATTGTCAACAATTAAGAGGATTTAACGTAACTAACAGCTCGTCGCAATACAAACATAAATTGTTTTTTGAAAATCATTAAAGAATGAGCTTTATAACCAATATTTTTTTATGTTAATACTCCATGGCGTTAAAAAGTTCTTCTAAAAAGAACCAAGGGGGTGGTGAATTTCATCCCCTTAGAGGGCGCTAGGGAAGCTTAAGGTATGCTAGAAAACAAGATGTTAACCAGTAGTAAATACATACCAAATTTCAAATTCTTCGGTTTACGTATAGCCGAAATAAATAATAAAATGTAAATTTTTAGCTCAACTTTGATCGCTCATAGCTCGAAAACAAAAGAGTTGCGACCCTATGTTTATATAAAAAACTTGTGTTATTTTGGCAAGTACTACGTCCTAGTAAAGTTTCCCGATTAAAAACTGAACCACCCTGTATATAACAGATTTTGTCTAAAACAAGTAGTTGTTTACAATTTGTCGATTAATCTGCATCACAATCACGTCGATAACTTGGCCGGTCGTGTACGCGTACATAAACCACTCAAATGGGAGGCAAAGCCGAGTCGTGTATTATTTATATTACGGACGATCAATTTGTATTCGCGACGGCCTCCCAACTTTATCGCCGCTCCTCGCAAACCGCGAACAACTGCTCGTTTCCTGCGACTGAATGTAGATTATCTAGCCCTCAGAAATAGACGTTATCCGTTCCGCCCTCTCGTCGTCGTCATAAAACTACCCTCAACTACGGACGACGAGAAACGGAAAACTTTTAGGACATAATTTTCGATCACCCAATTCCACACTATTTTTTCGTTTTTTATTTCAATTTTAAATGCATGTCCCCAGCTGTCTTCGTAATCGTATATAGTTCTTCGGATGCCCGAACCGCGTTTAAAGAAGGGTCATCGAGGTTCAAACTCTATTTAAAGGACCCTCCTCCCCATTAAAGAGTCGTCATTCTCGGTTCGTACATAGAAGCGACGCCGTCGTCTTCGTCGAGTAACCAACCACCAAGCTAATCGGGCGAATTTAATAACTATACTAATAGCACGACAATAAGGAAGCGGACGGCGAAGAATTTTAATTGAAACCCACCGCTCTTCGTCGATCCGCCGCGTTTCGCGTACAGTTAACCGATCCTCTTCGAAGAAGAACACGAAGATTCCTGTTCTTCTTAGTTACCGCCTCGTCGTTATTATTTTTAACTAATTAATTCAGTAAATTAACGTATCAATAACGGTAACAAAAATTTGGACCAATGAGACTTGCCGAATTACTGTAGCATCTTAATTACAACAGAAAAAACTATATATATATATATATACAGGGTGCCCATTATGTATGGAATATAGTATATATCTTGGTAGGTATCAACTTTATAAAAAAAACATGTTATACAAAAGTTGTTTAATATTTTATTTGCCATAATAAGACTGCATTCAATTGTTTTTAATTCAGAAAACAAATGAGCAACGAATAACACTTGAAGTTTTTTAAATGGCAATGAACCCTTTTGTTAGGCTCATTTGATAGAGATTTTTTTTCTCTTTACGATAACGTAAAATTTTAGTACCCTTATATCAGAAAATTTTTGAAAAAAATGTAAAAATTGTTTATTAAGAAAATTTAACTAATAACATTAATCTAGATATCCGAGATCGCCAAGTACCTCGTACACTAATTTTTCGTTTATTTGTTTTATTTTGTATGTAAATTGCATTTACAGTAATAATTCGAGGTACTTGACGATCTCGGATATCTAGATTAATGTTATTATTAATTTTTCCATTTTTCTCAAAAATTTTCTGATGTAAGGATACAAAAATTTTACGCCATCGTAAAGAGAAAAGTAATCTCTATCAAATGAGCCTAAAGAAAGAATACATTGCCGTTTAAAAAAAGTATTATTAAGTATACTTTTTTAGTAGTATTTTTTTTAGTAGCAGTATTATTAAGTATTATTCGTTACTCATTTGTTTTCTGAATTAAAAACAATTGAATGCAATCTTATTATGGCTAATAAAATATTAAACAAGTTTTGTATAAAATGTTTTTTTATAAAGTTGATACCTACCAAGATATATACTATATTCCATACATAATGGGCACCCTGTATATATATACAGGGTGATTTATTAGCTCACCATCAAACTTTGACATATGATAGCTAATCCAATTACCAAAAAAAATATTAATAAACATTATAACACTTTAAAGTTTTAATTTTTATACCATAATTAACAGCAACATTTTTTTTAAAACACATAATGTTACAAAAATTGTTCAAAATAGCCTCCTTCTGCTAGAATACATGCTTCACAACGACGAATTATAGAGTTCTTCAACCGGTTAAAAATGTCTGGTTGATTTCTTATTTCAGTAGCAGCCATTTGTATTCTGTATAACTGTTCTCATGTGTTTGATACACAATTTGTTTCATTTGAACCCATAAGTAGAAATCCAATGGATTAAGGTCGGGGGATCTAGGTGGTTTGGAAAATATTGGTTTAACCACTCGGCAACTATTCTTCCGCGATGAGGTGGCCTCATATTTTGAATTACATTAAGGGCCGGTTGTACAATATGCCGATAAATCTACCTGATAACTATCCGGCCGATAAACTTAACGGGAAGATAAAGATATTCGCTGTTGTACAAGCTGTTTTTGTCGGTAGGATTTCTATCGGCGAAATAAGAGTCGGTTGGTAGTAGTTTTTGCCCATTTCTAATGATTTATGCCGTAGATTGGTCTTTCTTTGAAGTTTGAATTATGATTTTGGCAATAATAAATGCTTAAAAAAATTTTCACGACAGACAACTGACACATCGTACATATAGGGTTAACCAGGGTTAACGTTTAATGTTATAAGTTAACCTATAGTTCATTTTTTTGCTATAATACCTGTCAAATTGTTGTCAAGTTGGCAAAATTAACAGGGAGTTTTGTTTTATCATGTTTTGAAATAAATATGTCACATTGACGTTTGAGCTTTCGTTATTCAAAAAGAAAAGGTGCATAAAAAATCTTGTGGGGTATTTATTTGCCATTTATTTATCTAGAAAAGGTGTTTTGTTCTATTTAATTACTTTGTAGCACGTTTTTACAACAAATATGTACTTTATTAAAGTCGAATTTATCTAAAAATGTGTAACCTCAACTATTTAGTTACTGAAAATGTTACTAAAAATCAGGAAAACAACATAAATTTTGTAAGGGTTCTAGATAATACCAACAGAAACCCTAAAAAATGTACATTGACAAGTATTATAGAAAAAAAACGAACTATATGCAGTAACCATACAAAGCTTTTATATAAAAATCTTGGTAACCATAAATATCTGGCGGATAAGTGTGTTATCGGCACCGCTGAGTACCCGATAAATTATCCTGTCGATAATCTCTCCGACAAAAATATCCGTACATTGTAATACAGTACAAACTAACGTATCTGCCAGATAACGCTGTCGAGAAGTTTATCGGTATACAACCTTCCCTAAGAGGTATATCTTCAAGTAAATCAAAAAGTATATTGTTTAAAAGATCTGTAATTTACAGCGTTCAAACGTCCATCAAGTAGATGCAAACCTAGTAAATTGTTGTTAAATATTCCAGCCCAAATGTTGATGCTGAAACGTTGTTGAAATTTTCTTGGTCTAATCGCACGCGGATTTTGTAATGCCCAAATATGTTCATTATGGTAATTATTTATACCAACTCGTGTAAAATATAATTCATCTGTGCAGAGAATATTTGAAATGAAGTCATTATTTTGGGCATGTTGCTGCAATAACTATTCACAAAATGCTAACCGTTGCTGATTATCCCGTGGCTGTAGAACATTCTGTTTACGATACGGATGAAGGACGTCGCAGTTCAATACGCGCCATGCAAAATTTTGACTTACATGTATGTTGTGTGCTATTCTTCGAGTGCTGATGGTAGGATTATCAATGACAGCATTAATTACAGCTTCTTTATCCTCTATATTAACTACATGCGGTTGAATAGCTTTTGCTGGAGCAGGATTACCTGTTTTTCGAAGTCTTCTGAAAGAATCGCTAAAAACTGAACAATATGACGCTGTGGAAATCTTTCTTGATATTCTCGTATTGATTGTCGAGCATTTCCATTGCAAAAACCATACACGAAAATTATATCAGCATACTTTTCAGTGCTATAAGCGTTCATTATGTTCATTATGGTAATTATTTATACCATCTCGTGTAAAACATGATTCATCTCTCCAGAGAACGCTGAAATGTGCGAAATGCATTACCTTTAGACAATGGCGTGCGGTAATTCGGCAGAAGCAAGGCGGTTGTATCAAGAAAGACATCTTGATCGCCTAGTACAACACCATAACTTGTTTTTACGCATTTACCAAGGATTATGGGAAAATACTGATAATGGAAGTTGCAAATCCCCAAGTAGAAGAGGCTGTCCTCAATGAAATCCTACCACAAGTACCAGAAAAATTGCTTTCAACTTAAACCTATCTCACTCGAAGGTTTGGAGAATTTTGAAAAGGCAATCCCTACCATATCCAAAGAGTACAAGCCTTATTGCCAAGAGATTTTCCGCCAAGATTGGCTTTTTGTACATGGATGCAACACAAAATAGCTCAAAATTCTCAGTTTGGAGTCGAAGTTCTGTTTACCGATGAAGCATCTTTCTCAAAGGATGTTATTTTCAATTTTCACAATAACCACATATGGGCAGAAGAAAATCCACAAAAAATTGCAGAAGGCCATCATCAGCAACAATTTTCTGTAAATGTTTGGGATTTTTTACTGAACATATTAAACTGTGCAGATTATCGACAATTTCCAGAAGAAGTACTGCCGAAACTGCTGGAAGATGTACCGCTTCAAGTAAGACAAAACATGTACTTTATGCATGATGGAGCTCCGGTCCACTTTAGTTTGGTTGCTCGCCAATACTTGGACGACGAATACCCAAACCGTTGGATCGGTCGAGGAGGTCCGCACCCTTGGCCACCGCGAACTGAATTGTTTAGATTTTTTCTTTTGGAGCCATCTGAAAACCCTAGTCTACGCTACTCCAGTTGAAAATGTTGACCAATTAAGAGAGCGCATTGTTGTATCTTGCGACATAATTCGGAACACTCCGGGAATTTTCCTGCGTGTTAGACAGTCAATGCGTCGAAGAATTCTGCGTGCATTGAAGCTAACGATTTCCAACATTGTGTATGATTTGCAATTATGAAGTTAACGTTTGCTTTTGTTACTTGTTCTAACGTTTTAATAAAACAAAATTTTTATATCCAATAATTGGCCAAGTTATTCAACATAAAAGTTGATTTTTCTCGAAAACGGTCAACTTTAGAGCTCATGTCATTCAGTACCTTTTTTGACAAAACTTAGCTTATTATTGGTAGAAAATGTTTATAAACACTGTTTTCTGTACGATAAATGGTCCCGGAGATATTCGCAAAAAACGATTTTTTTAATTAAATTTCAACACCCTGTATGTCGAAAATGGTGCATTGAAGAGGGTAAGTTGATAGAAACTTTTTTTCAAATTTTCGGATAAGTAGCTTGTCCAAAATGCTGAAGTCCTCCGCATATATTATGAAACATCCTGTATATTCGACCTAGGCTTAGTTTTTTATCATAATCTAAGTCAAGGTCGCTTGCGGCCGAGATTCTGCAACTAACATCATATCAATCCAAACCTAGTCAACACAATGATGAACCTCGGCCTCAAACGATCTCATCTTATCTTCGTTGTATTAAGCCGAGGTTGTATTAACAGTCCATTGTCTTATTAATATCTTCTGTAATGTCATAAATAATCGGAAAAAGCTATATATTTATGTATATTAATTTATGTATATATATTAAGTTTGATAACTCAACCGATTAGCGAGTTCTCAGTTTTTAGTTACGCAACGTCGTGGTAAATGACTCGGCGGGCGTCGCGACGTCGATGGTTGCGATGCGGAGCGGAGCGACGCGGCGCGTCGAGAGCGTCCGCGAGAGGGCACCGTGACGCGCGCGGCGCGTTACAAACGTGACGTCACGGCGGTCGGGCGCAGTAAGACACACACAAGTTCAGGCCAAACAATTCAGTGTTAGCCGAACGCTCGACGAGCTGAGACGCGCCCGCGTTTAATCATTAAACCGCAGAGCGTCGCCACTACTGTGTATAAGTGTTGTAGTAGTATTAGTAGTACACTCAACGACAAAAGAAACTTCTTATTATAATCGAACCTAAAAAAAAAATTAAAGGAGTTATAAATAAATTTTAATAAAATTTGCTAAACAAAGTTTTGTTTGTTGAAGTGAAAAAATAAATTTTGAAACAATTCTTTTTTTATTTGTGTCTAATTTTTGGATTATTAAGTGATGTTGTAGCGTTAAGTAAGTGTTAAATTTAATCTTAATTAAATTAAGTTACGTTTTAAACGGAAAATCCAATATGAAAAATACGAGTCGCGTGATTTCCCTATTTGTTAATAGGGAAATTCCTTAAGTTAAAATTAAAATTTTATTGTTACCCATCAATTTAGTGAGAGTTATCGGATTGCAATTTCGTTGTGACACGTTAGTTAGCGCAGCGTCACTAATTTTTATCAGAGCCAGTCGAATCCGGTACAAGGTTGTGCTTACACGGTTATTTTGATCGAGTCGCTACGTGCGGCTCCGTTTTGAAAGTCTAGCGCTTTGTCCTCCGGTACTTTGCTCGCGTTCCTTTTTTTCTTGTATTCTCTCTTTCGTATTTCTCCACCGGTGAGTGTGAATTACGCGCGTTTTAATCAAACGACTCATTTATTTTAATTAATAATAAAAATCCCAATTCTAATATTAAATTAATAATTAAATATTCGAATAGGAAATTAAAAATCGTTTAAAACGACTCCAAACACGACCTATTTATCTTAAAAAACAAATGAGTTAGACCTTAATAAAAAATTAACCTTAAAAAAACAATCGACGATCGGCGCTTTTAAAAATTTCGTATTTTCGGTGTTTATTGAGATAAATACGTCGTGTTTGGGCTCAAATTTATTGATTTTTTGCGTAGATTATGATTTTGATGAAAAGGAATTTATTTGATTAATTTTTCTTATTTGACTCAATGAACCGAGATAACGATAATGTTACAAACGCCAGCTGTGCATTTATTTATTTAATTTTTTTTTTGTAGATTGAATAAATCATCATGAAATCACCACCATCAGTCACAGACGACTGCGATGATATTTTTGGTCCACCCCGTACCTACGAAACGGGTTATTGTCCGCCAAAGAATCGGCCGTCGATGATCAGCGCGAAATATCGCCAAAAAGAAGAACGTAGAAAAGTGTTGAAGATCAGCATAAATAAGTTGAAGAAAATTGAAGATCCCGAAGCGAGTTTGTGCAGATCGGTTTTGATCAATAACACGATGAAGCGGCTACAGAAGGAGGCGCGCGACGAAAAAATCCAAAAGCAACAGCTAAATTACCCGCGGTGTTACGAAAACGATAATTTCTTAAACCTAAAAAGTGAGTTTATGAAAAACGAGTTGAAAACGTTCGACCAACCCGGCGATTTCACGCCGAACGATGCAAAAATTGTGGACAGTTTAAGTGCGGATTTCGCAATGGAACCGGAATTCGATCGAAAAATCGGTGAAGTGATGAACGAGGGAGTTGAAGTGATCAAAAATTTAATGGAGAATGAGTTTTGTGTAAACGGAAGTGACTCAAACAGTAACAATAACGTTTGTGTAGTGCAAGAAACCCAAGAAAATAGTACCACCAACAACACCACGACAAACCCAAATAATAGGTTTTCAAGAAAACGTTCATTCGATGATTACGAAGATTGTGATGTGCAAGATGTTCTTTCGCAATTTTACATGCCCCCTACGCCTAGAATGTTAACCTGTATCGACGAAGATGAAGACGTTAACGTCGTTGACGTTGAAGAGCCCTCGACGAAACGAGCCAAAATTGAAATTATCAGTGAAACAACTTCTTGTAACAGTAATAGTGAAGTGATTCCACGACTGGACGAGTTTCTACAGAAATTCGATAAGGACGATTACAGAATGATGACGTACACGAACAATAACCTGCCTCCGGATACCGATAGGTTACGATATGTGCCATCATCAACGACGGTCGACGACACGAATTCCTACAGTTGCGGCCACGCGTCCATGTTCAACGACATCCAAAACAACGTCTTTCACAGCCTAATTACATCCCTGGAGACGTAGCATTAAAAAGATGAAACAATTTCGAATTCGATGCAAGTTTTTTTTGTATATTCTGTTTGTGATAATAAAAAAATAATAATTAAAAATCAAAATTTCACAAAAAAAATTAAATTAATTATCAATTCAAGAGATATCAAAATTTTTTTGTATTTGAGTCAATTTGAAAGGAAAAAAATTGTCACACCATGAAATTTAAGACTAAAAATTGAAACTTAGGTGTTACACAGAGATTTTTTTATCTCTGTTAATTGTAAAGTTGTGAAAAATCGACGAAAAACATTTTTAAGACAATGTCACGTCGATTTATAGTTCATATTAAAAATTTAAAAAATTAATAATTGCGGTGAATCACCTTAAAACCGCCCCCGCCTGGATTAAAAAAAAACTTGTAAATATATTTTAAAGAGGCAAGTCTGTGATATTACAGTAAAGTCTATTAATTATATTAATGCATATATTACAAAAAAAAAACAATTAAAATAAATATATTACGGTTGTAGATTCATTTGTATGAAAAGAAGATGAAAAACTATATATACAATTACTTTTAATAATTATTCAAAACGGTAGTTCGCAATAAATTGAAAAATTTAAAAAAAAATTATCGCTTGTATTAGATTTTTTACAATAAATTTGAAGTGAAGTAACTTTGTGTCTTTGTCGCTTTAATAGTTGAAAGAAAAATAAAACAACAACCAAAACCTTGTATTTTAAGACCATTTTAGTCCCCAAGGCATATCAAAACATGTTTTGGACTCGAAAACAAACCAGCAAAAATTTAGAAAATATTATTAAATAAAATTGTTTTTGAATTTTTTTATATATACATTTCGTTTTATTACTTAAAATTAATTATTAATTAATTTTCATTTTTATTAAAAAAAAAAAGTCTTGTTATTATTATATTTATAATTGTTTTTTTCTTATAAAATTAATTAAATCCTCAAAAAATTAAGGCGTGTAAAAATTCCCAAGTGCTTATATAAAAGAGAAAATACATTGTGTATTAGTAAATTGTATATATAAACATCGCAACTATGTTATTATTTTAAATAAAAATTCCTGTAATGATTTTTTCGAGCCGGTTTTTTTCCTAATTGTTTCTTTTATTTTTATTATAAACGATGAATCCTTGCAGGACGATACTAAGACGTATAGGAAAGAATTACAATATGTTTTTTTTTCTACAATTATTATAATTTAGGATAAATATTTATTACGTAGCTAATTTTTATTTTGTTAAAAAAGGAAATAAAAAAAACGAATTCAAGATGAAAAATACATCATACCAAATTGATGAGATGGTTACCGCGAATTATACCAACATTATAAATATTATTAATTAAAAATATTGTATTATAAACGCAGACGAAAAAAATAATTAAAAAAAAATGAAATACTGTACGTTTTGAGCATTATCAATTTTTCGGGTAATGCAATAAAGTACCTGAAAAAGTTTATTTGATTTTTCTTTCTTTTCCTGCACTTCTCCAGAAAATTCTTTCTCTAAAAAGAAGATTTAATTGGTAGGTATTTTTAAGGTTAACTTAAAAAAATATTATCTCAAAAACTGTTCTGTATTTTCAAAAACGGGTTTCACCACTAGAAAGTACACACTTTTCTTAATAAATGTTGAAAATTTTATAACGATATCTGAACAACTCGGTTTATGGCGAATTTTTAAAAAAATATTGAAAATAATTTTATTATTAAATACCCCAAAAAGGTTTGTCGACCTAAAACATTATTATCTCAAAAACTGTTATATATTTTTAAAAATGGGTTTCACCACTAGAAAGTACATACTTTTCTTATTAAATTATGATCATTTTATAGTGATATCTCATAGCGTCGATTTGTAGCGAATTTTTTAGGGAAATCCCAAGTTTATAATAATCTAACAATTTTCGTTAATCTAAAAAATTATTATCTCAGGAATTATTAGATATTTTTAAAAACGGTTCTTACCATTAAAAAGAACACACTTTTCTTACTAAATGTTAATAATTTCATAACGATATCTGAGAAACTCGGGTTATGACGAGATTTTAAAAAATTATCGAAAATAATTTTATTCTTAAAATACCCCAAAAATGTTTATTAACCTAAAACATTATTATCTCAAAAACTATTATATATTTTTTAAAATGGGTTTCACCATTAGAAAGTGCGTACTTTTCTTATTAAATTATGATCATTTTATAGCGATATCTCAACACTCGATTTATAGCGAATTTTTAGGAAAATCTCAAATTTTTAATACTCCAATAATTTACGTTAATCCAAAAAATTGTTATCTCAAAAATTATTAGATATTTTTAAAAACGGTTTTCACCATTAAAAAGTACACACTTTTCTCAATAAATGTTGAACATTTCATAACGATATCTGAAAAACTCGAGTTACGGCGAATTTTAAAAAAAATTTGAAAATAATTTTATTCTTAAAATACCCCAAAAATGTTTATCGACCTAAAACAGTATTATCTCAAAAACTATTATATATTTTTTAAAATGGGTTTCACCACTAGAAAGTGCGTACTTTTCTTATTAAATTATGATCATTTTATAGCGATATCTCATACACTCGATTTATAGCGAATTTTTAGGGAAATCTCAAATTTGTAATACTCCAATAATTTACGTTAATCCAAAAAATTGTTATCTCAAAAACTATTAAATATTTTTTAAAACGGTTCTTACCATTAAAAAGAACACACTTTTCTTACTAAATGTTGATAATTTCATAACGATATCTGAGAAACTCGGGTTATGACGAGATTTTAAAAAATTATCGAAAATAATTTTATTCTTAAAATACCCCAAAAATGTATATCGACCTAAAACATTATTATCTCAAAAACTATTATATATTTTTTAAAATGGGTTTCACCATTAGAAAGTGCGTACTTTTCTTATTAAATTATGATCATTTTATAGTAATATCTCATACACTCGATTTATAGCGAATTTTTAGGGAAATCTCAAATTTTTAATACTCCAATAATTTACGTTAATCCAAAAAATTGTTATCTCAAAAACTATTAGATATTTTTTAAAACGGTTCTTACCATTAAAAAGAACACACTTTTCTTACTAAATGTTGATAATTTCATAACGATATCTGAGAAACTCGGGTTATGACGAGATTTTAAAAAATTATCGAAAATAATTTTATTCTTAAAATACCCCAAAAATGTTTATCGACCTAAAACATTATTATCTCAAAAACTATTATATATTTTTGAAAATGGGTTTCACCACTAAAAAGTACGGACTTTTCTTATTAAATTGTGATCATTTTATAGCGATATCTCATACACTCGATTTATAGCGAATTTTTAGGGAAATCTCAAATTTGTAATACTCCAATAATTTACGTTAATCCAAAAAATTGTTATCTCAAAAACTATTAGATATTTTTAAAAACGGTTCTTACCATTAAAAAGAACACACTTTTCTTACTAAATGTTGAAAATTTCATAACGATATCTGAGAAACTCGGGTTACGACGGGATTTTAAAAAATTATCGAAAATAATTTTATTCTTAAAATACCCCAAAAATGTTTATCGACCTAAAACATTATTATCTCAAAAACTATTATATATTTTTTAAAATGGGTTTCACCACTAGAAAGTGCGTACTTTTCTTATTAAATTATGATCATTTTATAGTGATATCTCATACACTCGATTTATAGCGAATTTTTAGGGAAATCTCAAATTTGTAATACTCCAATAATTTACGTTAATCCAAAAAATTGTTATCTCAAAAACTATTAGATATTTTTTAAAACGGTTCTTACCATTAAAAAGAACACACTTTTCTTACTAAATGTTGAAAATTTCATAACGATATCTGAGAAACTCGGGTTACGACGAGATTTTAAAAAATTATCGAAAATAATTTTATTCTTAAAATACCCCAAAAATGTTTATCGACCTAAAATATTATTATCTCAAAAACTATTATATATTTTTAAAAATGGGTTTCACCACTAGAAAGTGCGTACTTTTCTTATTAAATTATGATCATTTTGTAGTGATATCTCATAGACTCGATTTGTAGCGAATTTTTAGGGAAATCTCAAATTTTTAATACTCCAATAATTTACGTTAATCCAAAAAATTGTTATCTCAAAAACTATTAGATATTTTTAAAAACGGTTTTCACCATTAAAAAGAACACCCTTTTCTTAACAAAACTTGAAAGTTTTACATCGATTCGATTATTAGCGAATTTTTAAAAATAATCTTATTTCATTATCATTTTGGAACCATAGTTGGATTGGGAGAGATCTTGGCGCAAAGCTATGTAGACATCTTAGAATCTATATAGTGTAAAGCTCTATGATGTGTTCCAATAGGGGGATATAGTCTGTAATGGAATTCTATTTCCCTCAAACTGAGATCTGAGAGACTTGATAGATGTCTTTGTCCAAATAGGGGATTAATAGATTTCTTTTTAAAACAGCAGTAATTAAAAGTAAATCTGTTTAAAATTACACCAACTTTATAAATAGATCAATATATTATTTTTGTTATTATATTCAAAAATATATATATCTATTATACTGATAACCAGCTGATATTTCGTCGAAATATATAAGTTACGCTCGCGATGATAACACGCTTCAAAATAAAACAATATTTATCCATGAAGTAATACAACCAATTAGGTTGAGGTTTCCAAATTACATTTCGTTAATAGATAATCACAAAAAAAATAAACACATTAAAAAAGACATAGAACAAAAGCCAAGTAAGTTAAAGATAGCAAATTAATTTTATTGGCTTTGTGCAGTAAACGCGTTATCTTTATAGAAAAAAAATTGTGACGTCAAGTTTTTTTTGTAATGTGAATTACTTCGGGTTGTTATCGCATATTCCCGGCGATAATGAAACAACTCGAAAACGTTCTTTACGTTAATTTCATTATTAGTTTCGTCTTATTAAATCGCGCATAATAATTTTTGTAGCGAATTAATACTTTTTTAAGTGTTCTATTATATACTGCACAATCTCTGTTAACATTATCGGTGTTTTTAAAAAACTGTTTACCGTATAATTTAGCGATAACGTTATGCCAGGCGATTAACTCGAATGAGTTCGAAATAACACTTGGATGAGATATCAATTTCGGTTAAACCAAAATAACTGAATACAAATTTTTGTTGAATACTTGTTGTTTTTCGTCCAACCCTTCAATTCCCATAAGGCATGTCGAGATAACTTCCTGTACGTTTCGACCGAAATGGGAGGACAGATGGCAAAGGGGTGCATGTATGTATAAGTGTTAATTTACATGGGCCATATTGCGCCGAAAGGTTCATTATATGTTGGTTGCAAAATGTAACCGATATAATTCAAACAAAAAGTAATGAAATTAAAATTATATATATTGACCCACCCAAAAATGGTGTGTGTAAATTAATTAATAATACTAGTTTTTCTTATTATTTTTTTTTATTAACAGTCCGATTTGTTATTGACTCAAGGAATGGTCTAGCACTTACGTCAATATAAACACGGTTGTTTTTCGGAAAACGTAATAATAACAAAAAATATAAATAAGCTCATTTTCTTTACAACAACTATATAGTTAAATGATTAAGATTTGAAAAACTTTAACAATCCTTGTAAAGTATTTAAAAAAATATTCGAGTTATTTAACTAGGTATAACATTAACGGTTATTTTTCAATTTACTTAAATAATTTGTTAACTCCAACAAGGAGTCGAAAAACAAACAATATATAAAGTAATACAATTACGATTGGATGGCGTGTAGATAAATTTAATCAATGCGCATACTAAGTACTTTATAACTGTTGTTTCCGGCATTTAAGAATTGAAAACGCGGGTTTTTCGGGTAAAACACTTTTGCGTCATTATTCGAATGTTATTTTTCTTTATAAACCGGTGTAGAGTCACTTGCTCGTCGCTCATACTCAAAGTACGTCAACACACGACCGCTATTAATAGAATTTTCCTTTTGCCGATGTACATTTTGTGATATCATCGTTGAGGTTGAATCATAAATACTGTGACGTACTTTTATATGTTGGAATACACGCCAACAATTACTTTATTATATATACACATGTATATATTATTTATACGTAGCGTTACGCCAAGCCTTAGGGTCAACTGATTCCTGTGCAATAATTTTTTGAAAAATTCGCCAAAAATCGCCAATCTTCAAGCTTTGTTAAGAAAAGTGTGTTCTTTTTAATGGTGAAACCCGTTTTTAAGAATATCTAATAGTTTTTGAGATAACAATTTTTTAGATTAACGTAAATTATTGGAGTATTAAAAATTTGAGATTTCCCTAAAAATTCGCTATAAATCGGGTGTATGAGATATCGCTATAAAATGATCACAATTTAATAAGAAAAGTACGCACTTTCTAGTGGTGAAACCCATTTTAAAAAATACATAATAGTTTTTGAGATAATAATGTTTTAGGTCGATAAACATTTTTGGGGTATTTTAAGAATAAAATTATTTTCGATAATTTTTTAAAATCTCGTCATAACCTGAGTTTCTCAGATATCGTTATGAAATTATCAACATTTAGTAAGAAAAGTGTGCTCTTTTTAATGGTAAGAACCGTTTTTAAAAATATCTAATAGTTTTTGAGATAACAATTTTTTGGATTAACGTAAATTATTGGAGTATTACAAATTTGGGATTTCCCTAAAAAATTCGCTATAAATCGAGTCTATGAGATATCGCTATAAAATGATCATAATTTAATAAGAAAAGTACGCACTTTCTAGTGGTGAAACCCATTTTAAAAAATATATAATAGTTTTTGAGATAATTAAGTTTTAGGTCGATAAACATTCTTGGGGTATTTTAAGAATAAAATTATTTTCGATAATTTTTTAAAATCTCGTCATAACCCGAGTTTCTCAGATATCGTTATGAAATTATCAACATTTAGTAAGAAAAGTGTGTTCTTTTTAATGGTAAGAACCGTTTTTAAAAATATCTAATAGTTTTGAGATAACAATTTTTTGGATTAACGTAAATTATTGGAGTATTAAAAATTTGAGATTTCCCTAAAAATTCGCTATAAATCGAGTGTATGAGATATCGCTATAAAATGATCAAAATTTAATAAGAAAAGTCCGTACTTTCTAGTGGTGCAACCCATTTTAAAAAATATATAATAGTTTTTGAGATAATAATGTTTTAGGTCGATAAACATTTTTGGGGTATTTTAAGAATAAAATTATTTTCGATAATTTTTTAAAATCTCGTCATAACCCGAGTTTCTCAGATATCGTTATGAAATTTTCAACATTTAGTAAGAAAAGTGTGTTCTTTTTAATGGTAAGAACCGTTTTTAAAAATATCTAATAGTTTTTGAGATAACAATTTTTTGGATTAACGTAAATTATTGGAGTATTACAAATTTGCGATTTCCCTAAAAATTCGCTATAAATCGAGTGTATGAGATATCGCTATAAAATGATCACAATTTAATAAGAAAAGTACGCACTTTCTAGTGGTGAAACCCATTTTAAAAAATATATAATAGTTTTTGTGATAATAATGTTTTAGGTCGATAAACATTTTTGGGGTATTTTAAGAATAAAATTATTTTCGATAATTTTTTAAAAACTCGTCATAACCCGAGTTTCTCAGATATCGTTATGAAATTATCAACATTTAGTAAGAAAAGTGTGTTCTTTTTAATGGTAAGAACCGTTTTTAAAAATATCTAATAGTTTTTGAGATAACAATTTTTTGGATTAACGTAAATTATTGGAGTATTACAAATTTGGGATTTCCCTAAAAAATTCGCTATAAATCGAGTGTATGAGATATCGCTATAAAATGATCATAATTTAATAAGAAAAGTACGCACTTTCTAGTGGTGAAACCCATTTTAAAAAATATATAATAATTTTTGAGATAATAATGTTTTAGGTCGATAAACATTTTTGGGGTATTTTAAGAATAAAATTATTTTCGATAATTTTTTAAAAACTCGTCATAACCCGAGTTTCTCAGATATCGTTATGAAATTATCAACATTTAGTAAGAAAAGTGTGTTCTTTTTAATGGTAAGAACCGTTTTAAAAAATATCTAATAGTTTTTGAGATAACAATTTTTTGGATGAACGTAAATTATTGGAGTATTAAAAATTTGAGATTTCCCTAAAAATTCGCTATAAATCGAGTGTATGAGATATCGCTATAAAATGATCATAATTTAATAAGAAAAGTACGCACTTTCTAGTGGTGAAACCCATTTTTAAAAATATATAATAGTTTTTGAGATAATAATGTTTTAGGTCGATAAACATTTTTGGGGTATTTTAAGAATAAAATTATTTTCGATAATTTTTTAAAATCTCGTCATAACCCGAGTTTCTCAGATATCGTTATGAAATTTTCAACATTTAGTAAGAAAACTGTGTTCTTTGTAATGGTGCAACCCGTTTTTAAAAATATCTAGTAGTTTTTGAGTTAACAATTTTTTAGTTTATTGAAAATTGTTGGAGTATTATAAACTTGGGATTTTCCTAAAAAATTCGCTATAAATCGAGTCTATGAGATATTGCTATAAAATGATCACCATTTAATAAGAAAAGTACGTACTTTCTAGTGGTGAAATCCATTTTTAAAAATATATAACAGTTTTTGAGATAATAATGTTTTAGGTCGATAAAAATTTTTGGGATATTTTAAGAATAAAATTATTTTCGATAATTTTTTAAAAACTCGTCATAACCCGAATTTCTCAGATATCGTTACGAAATTTTCAACATTTAGTAAGAAAAGTGTGTTCTTTTTAATGGTGAAAACCATTTTTAAAAATATTCAACCATATTTGAGATAATAATCTTTCAAATCAATCAAAAGCTGCAACTTAGCAAAAAAATAAGAATTTTTAAAAATTCGTAGCAATTTAATTTCTCAGAAATTTGTTATAAAAGTTTCACATCTTATAAAGAAAAGATCTTCTTTTTATTGGTGAAATCCGATTTTAAAAATACACAATAATTTTTAAAATCAATCATAACTGTTGAGTTACAAAAACAATTTTTTAAATACAAATTTAACCATTAAAGTAAATCCAACCACCCCATACTCAGTACCAGAGGGTTTAAATTTGAAACCAACTCGACCGGGAATAACGTTAACGCTAATTTGTTATTAATTAGTGCCTTTTGAGTGTAAAATGCACAGTTCATTTCCATTAGCGAGCCGCAACCGCGTTGTTATTGGCGAGGTTTCAACATAAACTCGTTTCAAATCGAACGTGATAATATATAAAATTAAAAATAATATTCGTTTCGTTATTATAAAAAAGCCGACGGGAGAATAAATTTGTAACCCGGAGAAATTTGCGCACTCTCCCTCGATTACAAAGGGCGGAACGGATTTGTTTCACCCCTTAATTAAGCTGGAATTACACACGAGTAAAACAACTCAATACGAGGGCGATATTTTTATCACTTTTATCATCTAAATAATTTTTTTTTAAATAAAACGAAGAAAATGTCTTTATCGACCAAGAGAATCGGAAGGAATCCCAAAGGACCCTTGTAATCAGATAAAATAGAGATCCGTCGTTGCCATTTTCACAGCTAAAAGAGTACTTGTTGCGACTAGCTCATTGTTTTAACGAGATAATCGTCAACAGCTTAATTTCGATTTTAAAAAATTACTTTTTAAAATTCCTTTCAACGAATTTTCCGATAATTAATAACTATTTTTGTAATAACGTTTAAGAACAAAGAAAGGTCTTTTGGTCAATGGCCTTAATAAAGACAATTCTTCTCTCTCTAACACAATCAATTTTTATTTATAATTTTTTTTTTGTTGTTGACTGTTGAGGTTTTAAAGTTGTGGAGTCGATCCGTGTGCACACACGTTACCGGCAATAGTAATAACTGTACTTCATACTGTGCGAGAGTCTTGGTTTATTTCTCCATTAAAACCACAGAGTTTACGAAGGAAGTTGTCTCTGGGAGACGCTACACTACTAACAGGAACAGATTGGAAAATTCTTACGTAAGCCGCCACCACCACGACCCAATATTTCTATTTCGTGAAAGGAGAGTATTTTATTATTTCCCTTAACCTTTTAAAAATTTAATATATTCTTATTGATATTTCACATGGTGAGGATTTTCATAAATAAAGATTGTGTTTTTAATGATATCAATTATTTTTACTCATTTTAAAAAATCATAATTAATTAGAATTTCAATAAATCATTATGAAATTACCAGCACTTATTATACAAATTATAAGCTTTCTAATGAAAGAAGTCGATTTTTAAAATATCTTTTAGTTCTTGAGATATTAATGTTTAAACATAAGACATTTGTTATTATTCGGTTTTTGCAACTATTTTCATTTATTTTCAAAAAATCATAATAAATTGGACTATAAACACATATTTATGAAATTATCAGCATTTACTATACAACATATAAGCTTTCCAATGAAAGAAATCGATTTTTAAAATATTTTTTAGTTCTTGAGATATTAATGTTTAAACATAAGACAATTCTCATTATTTGGGTTAAGCAACTATTTTCACACATTTTCAATCATAACAAATTGGACAATAAATACATAATTATGAAATTATCAGTACATATTGTACAAATTATAAGCTTTCCAATAAAACAACCCGATTTTAAAAATATCTTTTAGTTCTTGAGATATTAATCTTTAAACATAAGACATTTGTTATTATTCGGTTTTTGCAACTATTTTCATTTATTTTCAAACAATCATAATAAATTGAACCATCAACACATATTTATGAAATTATCAGCATTTACTATACATCATATAAGCTTGCCAATGAAAGAAATCGATTGTTAAAATATCATTTAGTTCTTGAGATATTAATGTTTAAACATAAGACAATTCTCATTATTTGGGTTAAGCAACTATTTTCACTCATTTTCAATCATAACAAATTGGACAATAAATACATAATTATGAAATTATCAGCACTTATTGTACAAATTATAAGCTTTCCAATAAAAGAAGCCGATTTTAAAAATATCTTTTAGTTTTTGAGATATTAATCTTTAAACATAAGACATTTGTTATTATTCGGTTTTTGCAACTATTTTCATTTATTTTCAAAAAATCATAATAAATTGCACTATCAACACATATTTATGAAATTATCAGCACTTACTATACATCATATAAGCTTTCCAATGAAAGAAATCGATTGTTAAAATATCTTTTAGTTCTTGAGACATTAATGTTTAAACATAAGACAATTCTCATTATTTGGGTTAAGCATCTATTTTCACTCATTTTCAATCATAACAAATTGGACAATAAATACATAATTATGAAATTATCAGTACATATTGTACAAATTATAAGCTTTCCAATAAAACAACCCGATTTTAAAAATATCTTTTAGTTCTTGAGATATTAATCTTTAAACATAAGACATTTGTTATTATTCGGTTTTTGCAACTATTTTCATTTATTTTCAAACAATCATAATAAATTGAACCATCAACACATATTTATGAAATTATCAGCATTTACTATACATCATATAAGCTTGCCAATGAAAGAAATCGATTGTTAAAATATCATTTAGTTCTTGAGATATTAATGTTTAAACATAAGACAATTCTCATTATTTGGGTTAAGCAACTATTTTCACACATTTTCAATCATAACAAATTGGACTATAAATACATAATTATGAAATTATCAGCACTTATTGTACAAATTATAAGCTTTCCAATAAAGAAAACCGATTTTTAAAATATCTTTTAGTTCTTGAGATATTAATCTTTAAACATAACAAGACAATTTTCATTAATTGGGTTAAGCAACTATTTTCACTAATTTTCAAAAAATCATAACAAATTGAAATATCAGTATATAATTATGAAACTATCAGTACATATTGTACAAATTATAAGCTTTCCAATAAAAGAACCCGTTTTTAAAAATATCTTTTAGTTCTTGAGATATTAATGTTTAAACATAAGACATTTTCTCATTATTCGGTTTTTGCAACTATTTTCATTCATTTTGAAACAATCATAATAAATTGAACCATCAACACATATTTATGAAATTATCAGCACTTACTATACATCATATAAGCTTTCCAATGAAAGAAATCGATTTTTAAAATATTTTTTAGTTCTTGAGATATTAATGTTTAAACATAAGACATTTTTTCATTATTCGGGTTATGCAACTATTTTCATTTATTTTTAAAAGATCATAACAAATTGGACTATCAATACATATTTATGAAACTATCAGCACTTATTGTACAAATTATAAGCTATCCAATGAAAGAAACCGATTTTTAAAATATCTTTTAGTTCTTGAGATATTAATGTTTAAATATAACAAGACAATTTTCATTATTTGGGTTAAACAACTATTTTTAGTCATTTTCAAAAAATCATAATAAATTGTACTATCAATACATAATTAAGAAATTATCAGCATTTATTAAACAAATTAGAAGCTTTCCAGTGAAAGGAATCGTTTTTTAAAATATCTTTTAGTTTTTGAGATATTAACTTTTAAACATAATAAGACATTTTCTCATTATTTGTGTACAGCAACAATTTTCACTCATTTTAAGAAAATCATAATAAATTGGACTATCAATGCATAATTATGTAATTATCAGCATTTATTAAACATATTATAAGCTTTCCAATGAAAGAAACCGATTTTTAAAATATCTTTTAGTTCTTGAGATATTAATCTTGAAATATAACAAGACAATTTTAATTATTTGGGTTAAACTATTTTTAGTCATTTTCAAAAAATCATAATAAATTGTACTATCAATACATAATTAAGAAATTATCAGCATTTATTAAACAAATTATAAGCTTTCCAGTGAAAGAAATCGTTTTTTAAAATATCTTTTACTTTTTGAGATATTAACTTTTAAACATAATAAGACATTTTCTCATTATTTGTGTTCAGCAACAATTTTCACTCATTTTCAAAAAATCATAATAAATTGGACTATCAATACATAATTATGAAATTATCAGCATTTATTGTATAAATTATAAGCTTTCCAATGAAAGAAACCGATTTTTTAAATATCTTTTAGTTCTTGAGATATTAATCTTTAAATATAACAAGACAATTTTCATTATTTGGGTTAAACAACTATTTTTAGTCATTTTCAAAAAATCATAATAAATTGTACTATCAATACATAATTAAGAAATTATCAGCATTTATTAAACAAATTATAAGCTTTCCAGTAAAAGAAATCGTTTTTTAAAATATCTTTTACTTTTTGAGATATTAACTTTTAAACATAATAAGACATTTTCTCATTATTTGTGTTCAGCAACAATTTTCACTCATTGTCAAAAAATCATAATAAATTGGACTTTTAATACATAATTATGAAATTATCAGCATTGATTAAACATATTATAAGCTTTCCAATGAAAGAAACCGATTTTTAAAATATCTTTCAGTTCTTGAGATATTAACTTTTAAACACAACAAGAACAATTTTTCTTGAAACTGCTATAGCTTTTTTTTTAAATTGGAGTTTAATTGGTAAATTAGTAAATGTACAAGTAAAAATTTTTTCCCCAAACATTTTCAAAGCTGGGTTCAATAAAACGTTTCTGTTTATTATAAACGCGTTCACGCTCACAGATTTAGTGGCATTAAATAAACAGATCCAAAAATACCGGTTTTAATATTCGGAAATTCAGTGTTTCGACGGGGGACGGTGTTTATTTTCATTATTTTTTTCTTCTTTCTCCACTAATTTTCCGTTTCTCTTACGCGAACTATAAAATTAGTGGACGCACTTTTGAAAAGATTTACGCGTAACTGACCGAGCCGTAACAAGTTTTCACCGCATCGTCGTCGTCGACAAAAAACCCACCTCGTTGCCTTTACCGGGTTCACTTTGTCGGGTTACTTCGGAATTTGAAGCGTTCCTCTTGCGAATAAATAAGAGGAGAAGAGACATGGAGAGGACAAGACAGTTCAGGACCGGCAGAAGGCAAAATTCGAATTACAAAATAACCTTCGCGACCAAAAAATCATCGAAGGTAATTTTAACGATACAAATGCAATAATTTGGTGTTGCGAGGCAACGTGGGATGGCTTATTTAATCGAGTCTATGCAAATTCCGAGGTCAACGTGGAATTACGATATGAACATAGGGCGTCGTCGCTATCTGCGCCTCGATTGCGGGGAGATAATCGCCTCTTCTTCAACTAATTCGATGCGTTTCGAGGAGTTCGTTTTCTTAACTTAACTGAAGAGAAAGTGGTTGAAAATTAATGTGCCGGACGACAAGAAAGAAAGTTCTTGACTACTTTCAACTACTACAACGTTAGGAATTATTCGATCAAAAAAAATCTTTGGTTCACTCAATTAAAAGTAAGAACAATAGGTATGGAGAAGATGGCAATAGGTCAAAACACGAAGTGTTCTAACCCACACGGTGAAGGCGTCTTTAAACCCACGTCCATATTTGTCGTTACACCGACGCATTTAGTAACTTAGATTGAAAATAATAATTTTTTTTTGGTGTAAATAAAAAAAGTGTTTAGTAAGAACCTGTAATTGATTGTACCGTTTCGTCACGGTAAATCTGGGTCAATTTTGTCACAGAGTTCGTTTCATTCTCGACCCATCTTTCCAGCGATGAGACTCCGGGGTTTTTGCCACCCGGAGTAGAGTAGTTGTAGCTCGCCTTCCTGCTGCTTCATATCGATTTTATTTACCTCGTCGTCGCCATTTGCGATTTCTAATTGCGTTGGGAATATACGCACACTTTTAATTGACTCGGATAAAATTTAAAAATCATTTCTTAAAAATATTTATTAAATACGTAACCGATTTAATTATGTTCGTATAATCGATTACCAACTAAATGCGATACCATAACAAGTTCTCTTTTTTTAGGTTGTGTGCAGAAAATTACAAACCGCGCGAACCGCACTCGGTAAAATTATGGTAATTATTCAAGAAAGCGTAATAGAGTAACATATTTAGCATCAGTCATTAAATGTGTATTAAGAAAAAAAAATTATGGGTTTATTATGATACACAAAGAATAAATTACACGTGTTTCATGCACTCAAGAAAAACCTACTAGTTATTAATCGTTAATTAATTAAATAAAAAGAAACAAATTTAATACATTTTTTTATCGCTTATTATCATGACCTAAATATCAACATCAAACAACTTTGACATGTCTTGATAAGTGTATTTGGCAAAAATTACATATTTGTTTTGTTTAAATTTTATCAATTTAATATGGAACGCTTCAAAACAATTCGAATAAAACTGTTAGATTATTGTATTTTAGTGTGTAATATCACACTTAGCTTTAAGATTCTTCTCTTTATAGATTCTTGAATAACTTAAGGGTGTATACGCTTTATGTTTGGACACACCTTAAGCTGATTCTTATGGAAAACTCAGATAAAATGGCTTGGAGAATGGTTTACGTCAAAAGATGTACTTAAATAATCAACATTTTATAGGATCTGGTATTCTGGCCTACTTCAACATTGGAGTTTTTACAAAAATGTTCTTTTGACAAAAATTTCTGCCATTGTTTGTGCAGAAACTTCTTGATAAATATTTCTGTTTTTCTACAAATATTCTTCTCGTTCTGCGAAAACTTGTTTCAATTTTTGGTTTTGCTCCATTTTTTTGGCAATGTTTGATATCAATCAAGATTCCTGAAGCTTTAAAACCCAAATGTTACATACAACAGATATAAAAGAGCATTCAACGCAATATTCCGAATAAACTAGCAAACGCAACGCCCAACAATAAAGCCCTAAGAGAAATTTTCAAAAAATCATAACAAATTGGAGTATCAGTATATAATTATGAAATTATCAGTGCTTATTGTACACATTATAAGCTTTCCAATGAATGAAATCGTTTTGTAAAAGATCTTTTAGTTTTTGAGATAGTTTTATTTAAACATAAAACATTTTCACATTATTCGGGTTATGCAACTGTTTTCATTTATTTTTAAAAGATCATAACAAATTGGACAATCAATACATATTTATGAAACTATCAGCACTTATTGTAGAAATTATAAGGTATCCAATGAAAGAAAACGATTTTTAAAATATCATTTAGTTCTTGAGATATTAATGTTTAAATATAACACGACAATTTTCATTATTTGGGTTAAACAACTATTTTTAGTCATTTTCAAAAAATCATAATAAATTGTACTATCAATACATAATTAAGAAATTATCAGCATTTATTAAACAAATTATAAGCTTTCCAGTGAAAGAAATCGTTTTTTAAAATATCTTTTAGTTTTTGAGATATTAACTTTTAAACATAATAAGACATTTTCTCATTATTTGTGTACAGCAACAATTTCCACTCATTTTAAAAAAAATCATAATAAATTGGACTATCAATACATAATTATGTAATTATCAGGATTTATTAAACATTTTATAAGCTTTCCAATGAAAGAAACCGATTTTTAAAATATCTTTTAGTTCTTGAGATATTAACTTTTAAACATAACAAGAACAATTTTTCTTGAAACTGGTATAGCTTTTTTTTTTTAATTGGAGTTTAATTGGTAAAAATTAAATTAGTAAACTCAGATACAATGGCTTGGAGAATGGTTTACGTCAAAAGATGTACTTAAATAATCAACATTTTATATAATCTGGTATTCTGGCTTACTTCAACATTGCAGTTTTTACAAAAATGCACTTTTGACAAAAATTTCTGCCATTATTTCCTATTAGAAGCAGTAACCTCCGTAATTACACAAATTTCATAGTGGTCGTTTTGCAGAAACTCTCCTCCCAATATTCTTCATTGCTTTTTACTTTGTGCAGAAACTTCTTGATAAATATTTCTGTTTTTCTACAAATATTCTTCTTGTTCTGCGAAAACTTGTTTCAATCTTTGCTTTTCTCCATTTTTTTGGCAATGTTTGATATCAATCAAGATTCTTGGAAGCTTTAAAACCCAAATGTTACATACAACAGATATAAAAGAGCATTCAACGCAGTATTCCGAATAAACTAGCAAACGCAACGCCCAACAATACAGCCCTAACAGAAATTTTCAAAAAATCATAACAAACTGGATTATCAGTATATAATTATGAAACTATCAGTGCTTATTGTACACATTATAAGCTTTCCAATGAATGAAATCGTTTTGTAAAAGATGTTTTAGTTTTTGAGATAGTTTTATTTAAACATAAAACATTTTCACATTATTCGGGTTATGCAACTGTTTTCATTTATTTTTAAAAGATCATAACAAATTGGACAATCAATACATATTTATGAAACTATCAGCACTTATTGAAGAAATTATAAGGTATCCAATGAAAGAAACCGATTTTTAAAATATCATTTAGTTCTTGAGATATTAATGTTTAAATATAACACGACAATTTTCATTATTTGGGTTAAACAAGTATTTTTAGTCATTTTCAAAAAATCATAATAAATTGTACTATCAATACATAATTAAGAAATTATCAGCATTTATTAAACAAATTATAAGCTTTCCAATGAAAGGAACCGATTTTTAAAATATCTTTTAGTTCTTGAGATATTAACTTTTAAACATAACAAGAACAATTTTTCTTGAAACTGGTATAGCTTTTTTTTTTAATTGGAGCTTAATTGGTAAAAATTAAATTAGTAAACTCAGATAAAATGCATTGGAGAATGGTTTACGTCAAAAGATGTACTTAAATAATCAACATTTTATAGGATCTGGTATTCTGGTCTACGTCAACATTGGAGTTTTTACAAAAATGCTCTTTTGACAAAAATTCCTGCCATTGTTTCCTAGTCAAGCAGGAAAGAACAGATTTGCTTATATTTTCTTGGATATGTTAAAAAATGGCTTGATAAATGATTTACGTCAAAAGATGTACTTAAATAATCAACATTTTATATGATCTAGTATTCTGCCCTACTTCAACATTGGAGTTTTTGCAAGAATGCTCTTTTGACAAAAATGTCTGCCATTGTTTTCTATTAGAAGCAGTAACATACCGTTATCACACAAATTTCATTGTGGTGGTTTTGCAGAAACTTTCCTCCCAATATTCTTCATTGCCTTTTACTTTGTGCAGAAACTTCTTGATAAATTTTTCTGTTTTTCTACAAAAATTTTAAAGTTTTTTGTATAAGTATTGATATTCTGCTCGTTCTGCAAAAACTTGTTTCAATCATTGGTTTTTCTCCATACTTTTGTCAATGTTTGATAGTAATCAAGATTCCTGGAAGCAAACGCGACGCCCAACAATAAAGCACTAACAAAAATGTTCACCAAATCGATGTCAAAAAGTCCAATCTGCAATTTACAAAGATCAGTAAGCCCCAAAGTTCAACAAGATAAATGTTGAAAAGCTGTGTTTTGGAATACCAGCAACCTATAGCATCGGAAAGAGCAGATTTGCTTATATTTTCTTGGATATGTTAAAAAATGGCTTGATAAAAGATGTACGTACTTAAATACCAATGTTTTATAGGATCTGGTATTCCGACCTTTTTGCAAAAACTTTTACTTCAATATTGGAGTTTTTTTGTTGCTTTTTTGACAAACATTGTTTACTATTAGAAGCAATAAGTTACCGTTATTACACAAATTTCATTGCGATCGTTTTGCAGAAACTTTCCTCCCAGTATTCTTCATTAATAACAGTGTTTTTGACTTTGTGCAGAAACTTCTTTATAAATATTTCTGTTTTTCTACAAAAATCAACGTTTCTTTGTATAAGTACTGATATTCTTCTCATTGAAGGAAAAGCTTGTTTCAATCTCAGGTTCTTCTCCATACTTTTACCAATGTTTAATATCAACCAAGATTCCTGGAAACTTTCAAACCCAAATGTTACGTATAACAGATATAAAAGAGCATACAACGCAATATTAAGCCCTAACAGAAACGCTCACCAAATCGATGTCAGAATGCCCAACCTAAAGCATCGGAAAGAGCAGATTTGCTTATATTTTTTTGGAAATGTTAAAAAATGACTTGATAAACGATTTACGTCAAAAGATGTACTTAAAAAATCAATATTTTATAGGCTCTGGTGTTCTGATCTTTTTGCAAAAACTTCTACTTCAACATTGAAGTTTTTGCAGAATTTCTGTTAGATTATTTTGGAGAAGCTATTATAGGGAAAAATTAAGGAAGTGTATAAGGAGAGTATAGTTTTCTTTATCCATCCTACTGGTTGATAACCATCTGCAGGATAGGGAAGTCTTCAAGGATCCACATTGGAGGCAAGGTTCTGCAGCTTGTTCTTGAATGGGTTGGGTTGGTTTTTAAAATTGAGGTTGAGGTTGTGGAACTTGATGATTCCCAAAAAATTAGAAAAAAGAAGCCAATTGAGGCTTATATAATGGAGCTTGCGCTATGGTCGTTTGAAAGCGAAATATCTAGGGATAGAGTTGAACGATGTATGAAGAATTTAAGGAATTAATCTTATGGAAAAAAATTTGTTGATTAGAGCAAAAAATCCGGGTATTAATTCCATTTATGAAACTATTTGGATACCAATGTTTTGAATTTTAAAATTGATTTGAGATAAAATTTAAAAATACAAGCTTGACCGATTAAATAGTAAAATACGCTTATTATCGTTTATCTATTTCTAGAGTGCTAATTTAATTTGGAAGCCTCATCCTCTCTACTAGTACAAGATAAAACAAACATACAGGATTTGTTTAGATTCAGAACTCGTTGTAGTATATCAATAGAATGCTCTAAAATCTTTAAATAAAATTAAAACCCGTTTTTTTTTTATTTTCAATCAATTTTCTTTCCCGCGAGAAAACTAATGCGATAACGGATTTGAAAATTGAAGTAACAGTACGGTATATTCTCTTTTCCTCGCAAATCGCGAATGAAATAGTAGAGTATAAACAGGAGTTAATGTTCCGTGAAATACTCTCATATCCGAGTCGAGTCTGGTCGACCTGTGGAACCCTACTCCTGATTAATTCTCATCCACTTTTATATTCCCATCCTTTTCGATAGAGATGACTTTTTTTAGAGTACACAATAACGCGTAAAATTGAGAACGGTACCGATATCCAGGTTCTACTTAACTAAAGAACCGTGCTGCAGAACCGCCTTGTTCAATCCAAAGACCCAGCAACTTCTCTTTTCTCTATCTGGTACGCAATTTCGTACCGTTATAATGAAAATGTTTTGTGTTGTATGTATTATTGAACTGGATTTCTCTAAATTACAACTAAATGTATCAAGGATATATCCTATTTATAAAATATAATTAACCCAACGTGGAGTTATGAGAAATTTGCGTGCTTAACATCATCTAATTTTGAAAAGTAAAAAAAAATTAAATTGTCGTAGGGTATATAAATATAAATTCCCTTCGTTTTCACGGTGCGTTATCAGCGATGAAAATCAGAAATACTATTCTTATTATTACTATTTGTGTTATTCACGAAAACGAAAATTGTAACTCTCTTAACTAGACGTTATAAAGAACATCTGTTTCCGGTTTGAAATCAAACAGAAATTGTGTTGGTTCTTAATAAAATGGTTACTTTATAAAATTACTAAAATGTAATTAACTATATCGAGCAGATGTCGAAATCAAAGTTTTTACTCCAACTACACAAATACCTTGGATGTGTGCTGGTGGTTTAAAAGTTAAAACAGGTGATCCTCTATCAGATCACTTCAACAGCTGTCCCCTGTTTAATATAAAAAAAAATAAGTAACCTGTTGGTAGTAAAGCCATACTATTAAATAAGCCTTTTCGCTCGTTTTTTAATCAAATAGCGTTTGACAACGTTCTCTCCTCTTTTACAATCATTCCTTTATTTCTTTTTCGTTCGGTCTTCGTCGAAAACTTCGAAATGAACGGTCTTTATAAAGGCCCAAGAGTTTTGAAAGCCACCCTATTTTCGCTACGAACGGGGGTTCTAGCTCTTTGTATTGGAATGCCACCGCAGGCCTATTCTTTTTATTTCTTAGATCTTCTCTTTCTATTTTATTTTATTGTGTAGAATATTTATATTTATTATTAACACATTTATATTATAAGATCAGATACGTATAACTTGGCGCTCAATAACAACTAAAACTAGAATTAATAATAGAATTATCACTCGAATTAACATTAGATCTAGAACTAAACATTCGGGATTTGCCGTAAGTCTCTTAAGACGGCTAAATCCGAATGTTTATAGTTCTAGGTCTAGTGTTAGTTATAGTTATAGTTTTAAAACTAACTTTTAGAACTAGAAACATTCGGGTTTAGCCATGCGTCTCTAAAGACGGCTAAACCCAAATGTGACTAGTTCTAGGTTTAGTGTTAGTTCTAGTTTTAGTTTTAAAACTAACTCTAGATCTAGAACTAGAAACATTCGGCTTTAGCCCTGCGTCTCTAAAGACGGCTAAACCCAAATGTGACTAGTTCTAGGTTTAGTGTTAGTTCTAGTTTTACAAGGGGACCACCAGACGTGTGACCCTCCGATTTTGAAAAAATTTGGTGTAAGGGTAGGAAATTATATTTAAACCTTATTGGTGAAGTACTATTATTAGACGCCTAGGCATTTTGGAGAAAATAAATTTTAAAAATTTTGAAATTTTAAGTTTCGTGAAGTGCGTCTAGTCAACCCTATTGGTTTTACGCTCGTGGCAACAGGTCCGGCAGCTGAGCTAGTTAAGGCGCTAGTTACAGACTCGATGCCCCGAGTTCGCGCCTCGGTAACGGCGTTTTTTTTTTTTTTAATTATAAATTTATTTTTACGTTAAGTCGTAATATGGTAAAGTACTGTGAGGTAATATAACACAAAAAACCTTTTTTCTACACCCACATGTATATGTATATGTTCTGTTTTCTGCACAATTGACATAACAAATTACTTTTGAGAAATACTACGAAAAACACGCATTCTTTGTGTAAATACCAAGAGTAAACATATAAGAGTTAAGGAAAGTACAGAAATATATATATATATATATATATATATATATATTCAAGAACCCTTCTACCATTTAATGGTATAGGGCATCACAAATTTATAAAAAAGACATTTTATTTATACTCACATCAATGTGGCAGGTAAGCAATTGTTAGGGTGATATATATCATAAAAACATTGAAAACATAAATTTTCGTAGCACACTGCGCACCTTAATAGAGTAGGGTTTTTACAAGAGCACGGTTTTTTTAGAACATTAGAATTAAAGCACACTTCATTCACATATAAAAAGACCTCTCTATCATCAGTTAGTTTTGATGCAAACCAAGCATACCTTAACATATTGTTAAAAACAGATGCTGACAACTGATGATGTACAAGAGAGTGAATTTTTATACAATCTTCTCTCCCCGAAATTTCTCGCTTTTTTTCTATCAAAGCGGAACAATTTTGAAGCCGTTTGATGAAGTTCTTAACTTGTCTATAAAAATAAACATCACAAGGTTGGCAGAGGGGAGTACATCTTGCAGGAATCACTTTTAACGTACAAATTGAATGGTGATTATCGTCCTTAAAAATGTCATCATATAAGGATGGATTTGTTTGGCCTCCCCAGGAATCAAATTTCGGGGAGAGAAGATTGTATAAAAATTCACTCTCTTGTACATCATCAGTTGTCAGCATCTGTTTTTAACAATATGTTAAGATATGCTTGGTTTGCATCAAAACTAACTGATGATAGAGAGGTCTTTTTAAATGTGAATGAAGTATGCTTTAATTCTAATGTTCTAAAAAAACCGTGCTCTTGTAAAAACCCTACTCTATTAAGGTGCGCAGTGTGCTACGAAAATTTATGTTTTCAATGTTTTTATGATATATATCACCCTAACAATTGCTTACCTGCCACATTGATGTGAGTATAAATAAAATGTCTTTTTTATAAATTTGTGATGCCCTATACCATTAAATGGTAGAAGGGTTCTTGAATATATATATATATATATATATATATATATATTTCTGTACTTTCCTTAACTCTTATATGTTTACTCTTGGTATTTACACAAAGAATGCGTGTTTTTCGTAGTATTTCTCAAAAGTAATTTGTTATGTCAATTGTGCAGAAAACAGAACATATACATATACATGTGGGTGTAGAAAAAAGGTTTTTTGTGTTATATTACCTCACAGTACTTTACCATATTACGACTTAACGTAAAAATAAATTTATAATTAAAAAAAAAAAAAACGCCGTTACCGAGGCGCGAACTCGGGGCATCCAGTCTGTAACTAGCGCCTTAACTAGCTCAGCTGCCGGACCTGTTGCCACGAGCGTAAAACCAATAGGGTTGACTAGACGCACTTCACGAAACTTAAAATTTCAAAATTTTTAAAATTTATTTTCTCCAAAATGACTAGGCGTCTAATAATAGTACTTCACCAATAAGGTTTAAATATAATTTCCTACCCTTACACCAAATTTTTTCAAAATCGGAGGGTCACACGTCTGGTGGTCCCCTTGTTAGTTTTAAAACTAACTCTAGATCTAGAACTAGAAACATTCGGGTTTAGCCCTGCGTCTCTAAAGACGGCTAAACCCAAATGTGACTAGTTCTAGGTTTAGTGTTAGTTCTAGTTTTAGTTTTAAAACTAACTCTAGATCTAGAACTAGAAACATTCGGGTTTAGCCCTGCGTCTCTAAAGACGGCTAAACCCAAATGTGACTAGTTCTAGGTTTAGTGTTAGTTCTAGTTTTAGTTTTAAAACTAACTCTAGATCTAGAACTAGAAACATTCGGGTTAAGCCCTGCGTCTCTAAAGACGGCTAAACCCAAATGTGACTAGTTCTAGGTTTAGTGTTAGTTCTAGTTTTAGTTTTAAAACTAACTCTAGATCTAGAACTAGAAACATTCGGGTTTAGCCCTGCGTCTCTAAAGACGGCTAAACCCAAATGTGACTAGTTCTAGGTTTAGTGTTAGTTCTAGTTTTAGTTTTAAAACTAACACTAGATCCAGATCTAGAAGCTTTCGAGTTTAGCCCTGCGTCTCTAAAGACGGCTAAACCCAAATGTGACTAGTTCTAGGTTTAGTGTTAGTTCTAGTTTTAGTTTTAAAACTAACTCTAGATCTAGAACTAGAAACATTCGGGTTTAGCCCTGCGCCTCTAAAGACGGCTAAACCCAAATGTGACTAGTTCTAGGTTTAGTGTTAGTTCTAGTTTTAGTTTTAAAACTAACTCTAGATCTAGAACTAGAAACATTCGGGTTTAGCCCTGCGTCTCTAAAGACGGCTAAACCCAAATGTGACTAGTTCTAGGTTTAGTGTTAGTTCTAGTTTTAGTTTTAAAACTAACACTAGATCCAGATCTAGAAGCTTTCGAGTTTAGCCCTGCGTCTCTAAAGACGGCTAAACCCAAATGTGACTAGTTCTAGGTTTAGTGTTAGTTCTAGTTTTAGTTTTAAAACTAACACTAGATCCAGATCTAGAAGCTTTCGAGTTTAGCCCTGCGTCTCTAAAGACGGCTAAACCCAAATGTGACTAGTTCTAGGTTTAGTGTTAGTTCTAGTTTTAGTTTTAAAACTAACTCTAGATCTAGAACTAGAAACATTCGGATTTAGCCCTGCGCCTCTAAAGACGGCTAAACCCAAATGTGACTAGTTCTAGGTTTAGTGTTAGTTCTAGTTTTAGTTTTAAAACTAACTCTAGAACTAGAACTAGAAACATTCGGCTTTAGCCCTGCGTCTCTAAAGACGGCTAAACCCAAATGTGACTAGTTCTAGGTTTAGTGTTAGTTCTAGTTTTAGTTTTAAAACTAACACTAGATCCAGAACTAGAAACTTTCGAGTTTAGCCCTGTGTCTCTAAAGACGGCTAAATCCGAATGTTACTAGTTCTAGGTCTAATATTAGTTCCAGTTTTAGTTTTAAAACTAACACTAGATCTAGAACAAAAATCATGCGGGTTTAGCCCTGTGCCTCTAAGCATGGATAAACCCAAATGTTACTAGTTCTAGATCTAGTGTTAGTTCTAGTTAAAGTTTTAGAACTACATTACATATTACATTACATTACATAGAATACATATCGGGTAGGCAGACCAACCAACTTTGCACCGCGACCCTAAGGATCTATTGTACCCCGATAGATATCGTTATCAAATTTCACCGTGCAGTCCAATGCTCTTAACGAACATTAATACCTTGCTCGGCGAAAGGTCATTCAGATCTTTTGAGGAGATAACAAAACTGTAACACAAGTGACTCTCGTAACTTATGGAAGCGCTTAAAAAGATACAATGTTATTAATTCATCTTCTGCTGTTTTGCCGGGTAGCTTAACTGATCCTGAAATGGTCAATAAATTTTTTGTTGATTCTGCTCAAAATGTTCTGGTTCCTCCTAATCAGGATTTGTTGAGTTATTATCGTGACAATAGGATGGGTAGTGTGAATGGTGACTTGACATTTGAGCCTGTCTCAGCTAATAAAATTGAGAATTTGTTATCATCCTTAAAATCAGGTGGTATTGGTTCTGATGGGATTTCTTTGGATATGATAAGGTTGTGCTGTCCTCGCATACTTGACGTTTTGTGTCACATATTTAATGTCTGTCTCCGGGAGTCTGTATTTCCATCTGCCTGGAAGTATGGTCTTGTAACTCCAGTACCAAAGACAAAATCTGTAAAGGTTCTGAGGGATTTACGGCCTGTGACAATACTTCCAGCGTTGTCCAAGGTACTTGAGAGAGTGATTGTTGAACAGCTTTGTGGCCACTTGAATGAGAATAATATTCTACCTGACAGACAATCGGGTTTTAGAAGACATCATAGCTGTGCTGCTGCGCTGTTGGACCTTACTGATGACGTCTTTAGGTCTCTTGATGAGGGAAGGTCGACAATGTTGATTCTTTTGGACTTCACTAAGGCTTTTGACATTTTAAATCATGATCTATTGCTGTCAATCTTACATTACATTGGAATTAGTGGTGCGGCTGTTGAGTTGTTTCGGAATTATCTTCAGGATAGGCGGCAGTCAGTTAGGGTGAATGGTATAATCTCGTAATTTGTTTTCTGATTTAAGTGCCCTGTCGTATCATTTGTACGCGGATGATGCGCAGCTGTACTGTAGCTTCTTTCCACATGAGCTGCCGGATGTATGCAGTCGAGTAACTGGTGAATTGCAGCAACTGTGTGCTCGCATTGAGCAACATTCATTGCTGATTAATCCTAATAAAACGCAAAGTATCTTGTTTACCAAAAGGGGTGCGTTACATGCTGATAGAGTTGACATTAATATTGATATTTTAAATCAGCCATTAATATTTGAAACTTCTGTTAAAAGCCTGGGTGTGGTGATTGATGAGCAGCTGTCTTTTTGTGGTCATGTGAGTATGCTTTGTGGTAGGGCATTTGGATCGTTGAAGGCGGTTTATGGTAACAGGAATATTCTTTTTTGTGAATTGAAACGACTCTTGTGTGATTCACTAGTTCTTTCCCATTTTAATTATTGTAGTGCTGTGTTTAGTCCGTGTTTATCGTATGACAGTGCTCGTAGGGTGCAAGTAGTTCAAAACTCTTGCTTACGTTTTATTTATGGTATCGGGCGTAGAGAGCATATTTCTGATAAGGTATTGCTCTGTAGGTGGCTGAATATGGGACAGAGATTCACTATTCACTATCTGTGTCTGGTATATTCAGTGTTATTTCATGGGAAGCCTCCTTATTTGGTTAATAAAATAAAGTTCAGGACTGATGTTCACCACCTTAATTTGAGGCATCGTTCCTGTGTTACCATTCCTAGGCACAAATCTACCAAATTTAAGCAATCGTTTTCGTATCAAGTGGCTAGGATGTGGAACGTGATCCCTGATTCCGTGAGGTGTGCTGGCTCTATCGCGAAATTTAGATTTTTAATGTTGCGAGACAGGTTGTATGGTCGACCATAGGTTTTTCGCGCTTGGTTAGTTTTGTTTTAATGATTATGAAATTTGGTACTATGTAAATAAGTTTCATTATTGCTCAGTTTTTTCTACTTTTTATTTTATATTATGCATTTTTATTTTGTTTGTTTATTCTTTTTTTTTTGTCTCACGGTGGAAGTTAAACCAGATTTTTATCTGTTCTTTCACCATTTGTGCTAATATATCTAATTGAGTTATTATTGATTAATTTAATTATTTTATAGATTTGTATTTATTTTATTGAATATTATGAATTGTATTTGTTTTTTTTGGTTTGTTGTATCATGTGTTGGCACAATAAATAATAATTATTATTATTATTATTATAAACTGCGATACAAAAATCGAGAATCTGATACGGTTAAAGGCAGGGCAGTGGCATAAAACATGCTCAACCGTCTCTGCTTCCTCCGCACATAGTCGGCATTCAACATCGTCGGCTAAACCCAACAAGTTGAGGTGTGCTTTTAATCGGCAGTGCCCAGTAAAAACACCCATTAGAACTTTTATGCTACTACGGGCAAGTCCTAAAATATTCCCGGGTCTCATTCCAGAAGAACTGGTCCACAGTAGGCGAAGTCTCTCTTCAGCCCACAGTCCAATCCTATATTTGGCCATCGCAAATGATACACCAACTGCTGGTTCCGGTCCCACAAACGCTTCAGCGCTGCCATCTCGTGCTAGCTTATCTGCCTCTTCATTGCCAACAACCCCAGAGTGACCCGGGACCCAGATCAGAGAGACTCTGTTATCACAACTCAGTGTGTTTAATGTTCTCTTACAATCATTAACCAGAGCCGACACCGTTTTCACGGCTTGCAGCGCCTGGAGAGCGGCTTGACTGTCTGAGAAAATTCGTACTGTCATGTTCTTCACCCCTCTTTCAAGAAGGATTTTAGTACCCATGTCAATAGCAAATACTTCCACCTGGAATACAGTACAGTACGTACCCAGGCTGTAGGCTTGCTTAATTCGAGGTGTCTGGCAGTATACTCCTGCTCCTACCCCTTCAGGCGTTTTTGATCCATCTGTGTACAAGCAAATGTCTTCCCGAACCAGAGAATTTTCATTTTCGATCCAGGACTGCCGCTCAGGCAGTACAATCTGGTATCGAGCATTAAACACTGATAGTGATACCGCCAAATCTGACTGCATTGATAGCACAGTATAAGTGCTTATAATGTCTTCCGCAGCCCATTGGTAGGACATGTCGGAACAGTTTTGAGCACATTGCTTAAATCTGTAAATGGTTGTTCTAGCCACTTTCTCTATATGCAAATGCAGAGGAGATAGGCCAAGCAGAACCTCCATTGCTAGAGTTGGCGTTGTGCCTATCGCACCAGAGATTGCCAATCCAGCTACTCGTTGAATTCGTGAAAGTTTACTGATAACTGAAGTCTGTCGGACTTTCCTATACCAGGCTGCTGCTCCGTATGTGATCATAGGTCTAACCACAGTCACATAGAGCCAGTACAGTCTTTCAGGGGTAAGAACCCAATTTTTTCCACAAAGACTGCGACAAGTCGACAAGGATAGTCTAGCTTTGTGCAAAACTCCCTGCAAGTTTTAGAACTAACACTAGACCTAAATGACTTAAGATTACTAAACCTAAATGCTTCTAGTTCTGTATTTCTTATGACCAAAGCATCCAAAAAAAGTAACTCTTTAGCTTCTGTTTTCATGTTATGAGTTCATATGGTCTAAGAAGCACCACATGAAGAAAATAAAAGTTTAATGATGTAAATATAACAGCAAATGTATTAATTTTGAAATAAAAAACGTTTTTCTTTTAAGTCAAGTTACACTAACCCATTTCGATACGAACGAATAACCCGCTAAGTGAGTGAGATAAACATTAAAATTTCTCCATACGGTAGAAAGTACCGTTACGCACTTGTACCGATGCACACGAACACAGTGTATGTTACATTATTGTTACTGCCTTGACATTGAAAGAGCCGTAAGCATTTTCCTCTCCAACATTTTCTTTATTATTATTATTTGGGTCAATGTTGTAGACCTTGCAAAACAATTCGCGTTCGCGTACTAAATACTTTTTATTCTCGTTCAAGTTTATTTTGACACACAAATTTCTTTTTTTTAATTTATTTTTTAAAGCGAATTAGGAATTGTTGTTGAAAGGTAAAGAATTAAAAGTTAATTGCGCGTGAAAAAGTGGGTAATATGGTAACGGTTGACGCTCGAATCCACGACGTTTTAAGTGGAAGTTAAACTTAAACCACACCAGGCGTAAACCGAGAGAGGAACACACGGTTGTTGCTTTGCTGCAGCGGAGTTCGTCTAAAAATAAAGCGTCAACAACGACGGCTCGAAAGAATTCAATTATCTGTCATGACTAATTCCGAACTCTGGGCGCATCGTAAACGTTCGATTAACTCGCCCTTTATTCACGTGTCCTTAATTTACACCTTTAGAACACCTTCAAATTAACAAAATTAATTAAAACTTAAAGTTGTAAATAAAAAAAGTATGTGAAAACTTTTATATCACTTTTTCTTTAGCGATTAATTAATTGCAAATTTATGATCATTTTTTTTATTTACAACAAGAATTAATACGAATTAATTAAAGTAAAATTTTTAAAATTTTTTGAAATTACTATTAGTTCCATCTTTTAGACATTATAGAAACTAAAAGAATTAATAATACAGGTCCCATCTCTTATTTGAAGGTTGTATTAAATTTTTGTGAAACTATATTATTATAAATTATTAAGATCATCTACAACTAACTAAAGAGATTAAAACACAATAAAGATTTCTTTAGATAATAACATTCTGTAACAAAATTTTAGATTAGATTTTCATTTTTCCAATAACACAAAATTATCACACACTTTGATTAAAAAAACCCAATTTTTCTTGGGGATACGTTAGACATATAGTATATTTGAATCGATATGAACTTACCAGGAAATTATTATTACACTAAAATGATGATTTAGTTTTTTTGAGGTTATGTTCTTCCAAAACGTCATTTTAACTGGTTTTCATCCAAATTTCGATTTAAATTTTAATAATATCCTTTAAAATTGCTCCAATTATATCATTAAATATATTTGATAGTGTCCCATTTACTTTAAAGTGCTAAAATTTGAATTAAATAGCGTTAAACTTACTCAAATAACGTTTTAACTTTACCTACGCCATCTTTTATTTAAAACTAACAATACATTTTATTAAATTTAAAATATTATTTTTTGTTATTATACTTAGATTTATTTAATATCAAACAAAAAACATTAAATTTATATCATTTTTATTTAATAAAATAAGATTAATTTAAAAAATTGTTAATGATTCATATCGAGAAGTTTTTGTGGTGCCATCTCATATATAATTATTAAAACATTCTTTGACATATTCATTTAATTTTTAGGTTCGTTTCGTCGCTTTCAACCAATCAGAATTCGCCACACCTGAAAACTTCAGCCGGCGAAATTCCATCTACAGCTGTTTTCAGACACATGGATTGACGTGGTTCTCGGCCATAAGACAACGTAATCCGATGAAGTTTTGAAGTGCCCAACGCACGAATTCATTTCATTATCACTTTGACGTTATAACAAAAGGTAATTGAGACAAATTTCGATTGGTTTTCATTCATTATTTGCGAGTTTACGTCAAGACATTTAAACATAACCTATAAAAATTTCGTATGTATTTGATCCTTTGAATTTAAAATTGTAACGTTTGCGTTGTTTTAGGTGAAGATGAAATTGATTAGTCTTCTAGTATTCGTGATAAGTGTTCATTACGCGATTGGTTTGGCGGTGATGAGCATAGATTTTGGATCGGAATGGATGAAAATTGGGATTGTCTCGCCAGGTGTCCCCATGGAGATTGCTTTAAATAAAGAATCAAAAAGAAAAACGCCTACGGTGATTAGTTTTAGAGATAACGTACGTACTTTTGGGGAGGATGCCCAAACCGTGGGGATTCGATTTCCGAAGAATTCTTATCAATATTTGTTAGAGTTGTTAGGTAAGAGTATTGATCACCCGATTGTTAAGAAATATCAAGAGAGGTTTCCGTATTACGAAATTGTTCCTGATGAGGAGAGAGGTACCATTAAATTTAAGCATGATGAAGAAACTTTTTATACCCCTGAAGAATTAATTGCTCAACTCCTTTTTAAAGCGAAAGAATTCGCGGAGCAGAGTGCTCACCAAAAAATTAAAGAATGCGTTATCACCGTTCCTGGTTATTTTAACCAAGTCGAGCGAAAAGCTTTATTGCAAGCTGCCAAATTCGCTGATTTAAAGGTTTTGCAGTTAATTAACGATTATATGGCTGTCGCTTTAAATTATGGGATTTTCCGCGCTAAAGATTTCAATGAAACGGCTCAATACATCATGTTTTATGATATGGGGGCCTTCTCCACCACCTCAACAATCGTTAGTTTACAAAATGTTAAAAGTAAAGAGAGAGGTTATGTTGAGACTCATCCCCAAATTTCTGTGATTGGGGTTGGGTTTGATCGAACACTTGGGGGGTTAGAAATTCAAATTAGATTGCGAGATTATTTGGCGAAGAAATTTAACGAGATGAAAAAGACTAAAAATGATGTTTTTAAAAATCCTAGATCGATGGCGAAACTTTTTAAGGAAGCGGGGAGGGTTAAGAACGTTTTGTCCGCTAATAACGATCATTACGCGCAAGTTGAGGGGCTTTTAGATGAGCAGGATTTTAGGGTGCAAGTTACGCGGGAGGATCTTGAAAATCTTCTTCCTGATTTCTTCGATCGCGTTAAAATCCCTGTTGAGCAAGCTTTAAAAACGGCGGGATTTTCGATGGATGTTATCTCGCAAGTTGTTTTGGTTGGGGCGGGGACCCGAGTTCCTAAGGTGCAAGAGATTCTGCGAGAGTTTGTGGGGCAAGATTTGGCTAAAAACTTGAATACTGATGAAGCTGCAGCTATGGGGGCTGTTTATAAAGCGGCCGATTTAAGCTCTGGGTTCCAGGTCAAAAAGTTTATTACTAAAGATGCGGTTTTATTCCCAGTTCAGGTTGTCTTTGAACGGGAAAGTGAGGGCGAAATCAAGCAGGTTAAGCGGACGCTTTTTGGCCCAATGAACCCATATCCGCAAAAAAAAATTATTACTTTTAATAAACACACAAATGATTTTTCGTTTAATGTTAATTATGCAGATTTAGATTACCTTCCAATAAATGAAATAAAAAATTTGGGGGATATTAATTTATTAGAGATTAACGTAAATGGGGTAACAGAAGCAATCAAAAAGAATTCCGGGGAAAACGTCGAATCAAAAGGAATTAAGGCGCATTTTAACATGGACGATTCAGGTCTTTTAAAGCTCCTTTCTGTGGAATATGTTGTTGAAAAAACTTTAACCACTAACCCCGAAGAGGAGGAAGGAACGTTTTCGAAATTGGGTAGTACAATTAGTAAGTTATTTAGTGGGGAGGAGGAGAAGAGACCGATTGAGGAAGAAAAGCCGGTTCATGAAGAGCCGCCTCAAGAAGATAAAAAGAATAACACTGAAACGCCTAAAAATGAAACCGAAACATCAAAAAATATCACTTTAAAAGAAGAAAAAGAATCAAAACCTAAAATAATAACACTAAAAGAATCATTAAAACCCACCGAAAAAACCTTAACAATCAAAAACATGACAAACACCCAAATCGAAGCTTCCGAAGCTAAATTAAAAAAATTAAATGACATCGAAAAAGAATTAACACGAAGAGCGACCGCTTTAAACAACCTAGAAAGTTTCGTTATAGACACCCAAAATAAACTTTACGAAGACGAATACTCCCAAGCGTGTACCGAAGAGGAAAAAGAAAAAATTTTAAAAGCTTGTACCGAAGCATCCGATTGGTTATACGACGAAGGATCAGAAGCCGATGCCGAAACGTACGAAAAAAAATTATCCGAATTAAAATTATTAACCCGCGATTTATACATACGCGTCTTCGAACATAAAGAACGCCCCGAAGCAATCTCGGCTTTAAATAATATGTTAAACGGGTCAAGAAATTTCTTAGATTCCGCTCGAAATCTTACGAAAACTAATAATCCGGAAAAAGATGTTTTTACAGACGTGGAAATACAAACGTTGGAGAAGATTATTGTTGAAACGGAAGAATGGAGGGATAAAGAACTTGATGAACAGGGTAAAATTAAAAAGTACGAACCTGTTAAGTTAACGGTGAAAATGATTTCGGAAAAAATGGCCGCGTTAGATCGGGAGGTGAAGTATTTGGTGAATAAGATTAAATTGTGGAAGCCGAA